>NC_136893.1:28838062-29389588 GCF_949152265.1 Phoxinus phoxinus | reverse complement strand
GGAGTCTTTGAGTATGTATAGAAAGTTCAAGATTGACTATTATTTGGCCAAAAATATGTTCCTTGGGTCAAATTTGGACTTATTTTTTGGCTGATGTAACATCAGGAGTCTTTGAGTATGTATAAAAAGTTCAAGATTGACTATTATTTGGCCAAAAATATGTTCCTTGGGTCAAATATGGACTTATTTTTTGGCTGACGTAACATCAGAAGGAGTCTTTGAGTATGTATAGAAAGTTCAAGATTGAATATTATTTGGCCAAAATTATGTTCCTTGGGTCAAATATGGACTTATTTTTTGGCTGACGTAACATCAGGAGTCTTTGAGTATGTATAGAAGAAAGTTCAAGATTGACTATTATTTGGCCAAAATATGTTCCTTGGGTCAAATATGGACTTATTTTTTGGCTGACGTAACATCAGGAGTCTTTGAGTATGTACAGAAGAAAGTTCAAGATTGACTATTATTTGGCCAAAAATATGTTCCTTGGGTCAAATATGGACTTATTTTTTGGCTGACGTAACATCAGGAGTCTTTAAGTATGTATAGAAAGTTCAAGATTGACTATTAATTAGCCAAAAATATGTTCCTTGGGTCAAATATGGACTTATTTTTTGGCTGACGTAACATCAGAAGGAGTCTTTGAGTATGTACAGAAAGTTCAAGATTGACTATTATTTAGCCAAAATATGTTCCTTGGGTCAAATATGGACTTATTTTTTGGCTGACGTAACATCAGAAGGAGTCTTTGAGTATGTACAGAAAGTTCAAGATTGACTATTATTTGGCCAAAAATATGTTCCTTGGGTCAAATATGGACTTTTTTTTTGGCTGACGTAACATCAGAAGGAGTCTTTGATTATGTATAGAAAGTTCAAGATTTACTATTATTTGGCCAAAAATATGTTCCTTGGGTCAAATATGGACTTATTTTTTGGCTGACTTAACATCAGGAGTCTTTGAGTATGTATAGAAAGTTCAAGATTGACTATTATTTGGCCAAAAATATGTTCCTTGTGTCAAATATGGACTTTTTTTATGGCTGACGTAACATCAGAAGGGGTCTTTGAGTATGTATAGAAAGTTCAAGATTGACTTTTATTTGGCCAAAATATGTTCCTTGGGTCAAATATGGACTTATATTTTGGCTGACATAACATCAGAAGGAGTCTTTGAGTATGTACAGAAAGTTCAAGATTGACTATTATTTAGCCAAAAATATGTTCCTTGGGTCAAATATGGACTTATTTTTTGGCTGTCGTAACATCAGAAGGAGTCTTTGAGTATGTACAGAAAGTTCAAGATTGACTATTATTTAGCCAAAAATATGTTCCTTGGGTCAAATATGGACTTATTTTTGGCTGACGTAACATAAGGAGTCTTTGAGTATGTATAGAAAGTTCAAGATTGACTATTATTTGGCCAAAAATATGTTCCTTGGGTCAAATTTGGACTTATTTTTTGGCTGATGTAACATCAGGAGTCTTTGAGTATGTATAAAAAGTTCAAGATTGACTATTATTTGGCCAAAAATATGTTCCTTGGGTCAAATATGGACTTATTTTTTGGCTGACGTAACATCAGAAGGAGTCTTTGAGTATGTATAGAAAGTTCAAGATTGAATATTATTTGGCCAAAATTATGTTCCTTGGGTCAAATATGGACTTATTTTTTGGCTGACGTAACATCAGGAGTCTTTGAGTATGTATAGAAGAAAGTTCAAGATTGACTATTATTTGGCCAAAATATGTTCCTTGGGTCAAATATGGACTTATTTTTTGGCTGACGTAACATCAGGAGTCTTTGAGTATGTACAGAAGAAAGTTCAAGATTGACTATTATTTGGCCAAAAATATGTTCCTTGGGTCAAATATGGACTTATTTTTTGGCTGACGTAACATCAGGAGTCTTTAAGTATGTATAGAAAGTTCAAGATTGACTATTAATTAGCCAAAAATATGTTCCTTGGGTCAAATATGGACTTATTTTTTGGCTGACGTAACATCAGAAGGAGTCTTTGAGTATGTACAGAAAGTTCAAGATTGACTATTATTTAGCCAAAATATGTTCCTTGGGTCAAATATGGACTTATTTTTTGGCTGACGTAACATCAGAAGGAGTCTTTGAGTATGTACAGAAAGTTCAAGATTGACTATTATTTGGCCAAAAATATGTTCCTTGGGTCAAATATGGACTTTTTTTTTGGCTGACGTAACATCAGAAGGAGTCTTTGATTATGTATAGAAAGTTCAAGATTTACTATTATTTGGCCAAAAATATGTTCCTTGGGTCAAATATGGACTTATTTTTTGGCTGACTTAACATCAGGAGTCTTTGAGTATGTATAGAAAGTTCAAGATTGACTATTATTTGGCCAAAAATATGTTACTTGGGTGAAATATGGACTTATTTTTTGGCTGACGTAACATCAGGAGTCTTTGAGTATGTATAGAAAGTTCAAGATTGACTATTATTTGGCCAAAAATATGTTCCTTGGGTCAAATATGGTCTTATTTTTTTGGCTGACGTAATATCAGGAGTCTTTGAGTAGGTACAGAAAGTTCAAGATTGACTATTATTTAGCCAAAATTATGTTCCTTGGGTCAAATATGGACTTATTTTTTGGCTGACGTAACATCAGGAGTCTTTGAGTATGTATAGAAGGAAGTTCAAGATTGACTATTATTTGACCAAAAATATGTTCCTTGGGTCAAATATGGACTTCTTTTTTGGGTGACGTAACATCAGGAGTCTTTGAGTAGGTACAGAAAGTTCAAGATTGACTATTATTTAGCCAAAATTATGTTCCTTGGGTCAAATATGGACTTATTTTTTGGCTGACGTAACATCAGGAGTCTTTGAGTATGTATAGAAGGAAGTTCAAGATTTACTTATTTGGCCAAAAATATGTTACTTGGGTCAAATATGGTCCTATTTTTTGGCTGACGTAACATCAGAAGGAGTCTTTGAGTATGTATAGAAAGTTTAAGATTGACTATTATTTGGCCCAAAATATGTTCCTTGGGTCAAACATGGTCTTATTTTTTGGCTGACGTAACACCAGAAGGAGTCTTTGAGTATGTATAGAAAGTTCAAGATTGACTTTTATTTGGCCAAAAATATGTTCCTTGGGTCAAATATGGTCTTATTTTTTTGGCTGAAGTAACATCAGGAGGAGTCTTTGAGTATGTATAGAAAGTTCAAGATTGACTATTATTTGGCCAAAAATATGTTACTTGGGTGAAATATGGACTTATTTTTTGGCTGACGTAACATCAGGAGTCTTTGAGTATGTATAGAAAGTTCAAGATTGACTATTATTTGGCCAAAAATATGTTCCTTGGGTCAAATATGGTCTTATTTTTTTGGCTGACGTAACATCAGGAGTCTTTGAGTATGTATAGAAGAAAGTTCAAGATTGACTATTATTTGACCAAAAATATGTTCCTTGGGTCAAATATGGACTTCTTTTTTGGCTGACGTAACATCAGGAGTCTTTGAGTATGTATAGAAGAAAGTTCAAGATTGACTATTATTTGACCAAAAATATGTTCCTTGGGTCAAATATGGACTTCTTTTTTGGCTGACGTAACATCAGGAGTCTTTGAGTAGGTACAGAAAGTTCAAGATTGACTATTATTTAGCCAAAATTATGTTCCTTGGGTCAAATATGGACTTATTTTTTGGCTGACGTAACATCAGGAGTCTTTGAGTATGTATAGAAGGAAGTTCAAGATTTACTTATTTGGCCAAAAATATGTTACTTGGGTCAAATATGGACTTATTTTTTGGCTGTCGTAACATCAGAAGGAGTCTTTGAGTATGTACAGAAAGTTCAAGATTGACTATTATTTAGCCAAAAATATGTTCCTTGGGTCAAATATGGACTTATTTTTGGCTGACGTAACATAAGGAGTCTTTGAGTATGTATAGAAAGTTCAAGATTGACTATTATTTGGCCAAAAATATGTTCCTTGGGTCAAATTTGGACTTATTTTTTGGCTGATGTAACATCAGGAGTCTTTGAGTATGTATAAAAAGTTCAAGATTGACTATTATTTGGCCAAAAATATGTTCCTTGGGTCAAATATGGACTTATTTTTTGGCTGACGTAACATCAGAAGGAGTCTTTGAGTATGTATAGAAAGTTCAAGATTGAATATTATTTGGCCAAAATTATGTTCCTTGGGTCAAATATGGACTTATTTTTTGGCTGACGTAACATCAGGAGTCTTTGAGTATGTATAGAAGAAAGTTCAAGATTGACTATTATTTGGCCAAAATATGTTCCTTGGGTCAAATATGGACTTATTTTTTGGCTGACGTAACATCAGGAGTCTTTGAGTATGTACAGAAGAAAGTTCAAGATTGACTATTATTTGGCCAAAAATATGTTCCTTGGGTCAAATATGGACTTATTTTTTGGCTGACGTAACATCAGGAGTCTTTAAGTATGTATAGAAAGTTCAAGATTGACTATTAATTAGCCAAAAATATGTTCCTTGGGTCAAATATGGACTTATTTTTTGGCTGACGTAACATCAGAAGGAGTCTTTGAGTATGTACAGAAAGTTCAAGATTGACTATTATTTAGCCAAAATATGTTCCTTGGGTCATATATGGACTTATTTTTTGGCTGACGTAACATCAGAAGGAGTCTTTGAGTATGTACAGAAAGTTCAAGATTGACTATTATTTGGCCAAAAATATGTTCCTTGGGTCAAATATGGACTTTTTTTTTGGCTGACGTAACATCAGAAGGAGTCTTTGATTATGTATAGAAAGTTCAAGATTTACTATTATTTGGCCAAAAATATGTTCCTTGGGTCAAATATGGACTTATTTTTTGGCTGACGTAACATCAGGAGTCTTTGAGTATGTATAGAACGTTCAAGATTGACTATTATTTGGCCAAAAATATGTTACTTGGGTGAAATATGGACTTATTTTTTGGCTGACGTAACATCAGGAGTCTTTGAGTATGTATAGAAAGTTCAAGATTGACTATTATTTGGCCAAAAATATGTTCCTTGGGTCAAATATGGTCTTATTTTTTTGGCTGACGTAATATCAGGAGTCTTTGAGTAGGTACAGAAAGTTCAAGATTGACTATTATTTAGCCAAAATTATGTTCCTTGGGTCAAATATGGACTTATTTTTTGGCTGACGTAACATCAGGAGTCTTTGAGTATGTATAGAAGGAAGTTCAAGATTGACTATTATTTGACCAAAAATATGTTCCTTGGGTCAAATATGGACTTCTTTTTTGGGTGACGTAACATCAGGAGTCTTTGAGTAGGTACAGAAAGTTCAAGATTGACTATTATTTAGCCAAAATTATGTTCCTTGGGTCAAATATGGACTTATTTTTTGGCTGACGTAACATCAGGAGTCTTTGAGTATGTATAGAAGGAAGTTCAAGATTTACTTATTTGGCCAAAAATATGTTACTTGGGTCAAATATGGTCCTATTTTTTGGCTGACGTAACATCAGAAGGAGTCTTTGAGTATGTATAGAAAGTTTAAGATTGACTATTATTTGGCCCAAAATATGTTCCTTGGGTCAAACATGGTCTTATTTTTTGGCTGACGTAACACCAGAAGGAGTCTTTGAGTATGTATAGAAAGTTCAAGATTGACTTTTATTTGGCCAAAAATATGTTCCTTGGGTCAAATATGGTCTTATTTTTTTGGCTGAAGTAACATCAGGAGGAGTCTTTGAGTATGTATAGAAAGTTCAAGATTGACTATTATTTGGCCAAAAATATGTTACTTGGGTGAAATATGGACTTATTTTTTGGCTGACGTAACATCAGGAGTCTTTGAGTATGTATAGAAAGTTCAAGATTGACTATTATTTGGCCAAAAATATGTTCCTTGGGTCAAATATGGTCTTATTTTTTTGGCTGACGTAACATCAGGAGTCTTTGAGTATGTATAGAAGAAAGTTCAAGATTGACTATTATTTGACCAAAAATATGTTCCTTGGGTCAAATATGGACTTCTTTTTTGGCTGACGTAACATCAGGAGTCTTTGAGTATGTATAGAAGAAAGTTCAAGATTGACTATTATTTGACCAAAAATATGTTCCTTGGGTCAAATATGGACTTCTTTTTTGGCTGACGTAACATCAGGAGTCTTTGAGTAGGTACAGAAAGTTCAAGATTGACTATTATTTAGCCAAAATTATGTTCCTTGGGTCAAATATGGACTTATTTTTTGGCTGACGTAACATCAGGAGTCTTTGAGTATGTATAGAAGGAAGTTCAAGATTTACTTATTTGGCCAAAAATATGTTACTTGGGTCAAATATGGTCTTATTTTTTGGCTGACGTAACATCACAGAAGGAGTCTTTGAGTATGTATAGAAAGTTTAAGATTGACTATTATTTGGCCCAAAATATGTTCCTTGGGTCAAATATGGTCTTATTTTTTGGCTGACGTAACACCAGAAGGAGTCTTTGAGTATGTATAGAAAGTTCAAGATTGACTATTATTTGGCCAAAAATATGTTACTTGGGTCAAATATGGACTTATTTTTTGGCTGACGTAACATCAAAAGGAGTATTTCAGTTTGTATATAAAGTTCAAGATTGACTCTTATTTGGCCAAAAATATGTTCCTTGGGTCAAATATGGTCTTATTTTTTGGCTTACGTAACATCAGAAGGAGTCTTTGATTATGTATAGAAAGTTCAAGATTGACTATTATTTGGCCAAAAATATGTTCCTTGGGTCAAATATGGACTTATTTTTTGGCTGACGTAACATCAGGAGTCTTTGAGTATGTATAGAAAGTTCAAGATTGACTATTATTTGGCCAAAAATATGTTCCTTGGGTCAAATATGGACTTATTCTTTGGCTGACGTAACATCAGGAGTCTTTGAGTATGTATATAAAGTTCAAGATTGACTCTTATTTGGCCAAAAATATGTTCCTTGGGTCAAATATGGACTTAAATTTTGGCTTACGTAACTTTAGAAGGAGTCTTTGATTATGTACAGAAAGTTCAAGATTGACTATTATTTGGCCAAAAATATGTTCCTTGGGTCAAATGTGGACTTATTTTTTTGCTGACGTAACATCAGAAGGAGTCTTTGAGTATGTATAGAAAGTTCAAGATTGACTATTATTTGGCCAAAAATATGTTCCTTGTGTCAAATATGGACTTTTTTTATGGCTGACGTAACATCAGAAGGAGTCTTTGAGTATGTATAGAAAGTTCAAGATTGACTTTTATTTGGCCAAAAATATGTTCCTTGGGTCAAATATGGACTTATATTTTGGCTGACATAACATCAGAAGGACTCTTTGAGTATGTACAGAAAGTTCAAGATTGACTATTATTTAGCCAAAAATATGTTCCTTGGGTCAAATATGGACTTATTTTTGGCTGACGTAACATAAGGAGTCTTTGAGTATGTATAGAAAGTTCAAGATTGACTATTATTTGGCCAAAAATATGTTCCTTGGGTCAAATTTGGACTTATTTTTTGGCTGATGTAACATCAGGAGTCTTTGAGTATGCATAAAAAGTTCAAGATTGACTATTATTTGGCCAAAAATATGTTCCTTGGGTCAAATATGGACTTATTTTTTGGCTGACGTAACATCAGAAGGAGTCTTTGAGTATGTATAGAAAGTTCAAGATTGACTATTATTTGGCCAAAATTATGTTCCTTGGGTCAAATATGGACTTTTTTTTTGGCTGACGTAACATCAGAAGGAGTCTTTGATTATGTACAGAAAGTTCAAGATTTACTATTATTTGGCCAAAAATATGTTCCTTGTGTCAAATATGGTCTTATTTTTTGGCCGACGTAACATCAGGAGTCTTTGAGAATGTATAGAAAGTTCAAGATTGACTTTTATTTGGCCAAAAATATGTTCCTTGGGTCAAATATGGACTTATTTTTTGGCTGACGTAACATCAGGAGTCTTTCAGTATGTATAGAAGAAAGTTCAAGATTGACTATTATTTGGACAAAAATATGTTCCTTGGGTCAAATATGGACTTATTTTTTGGCTCACGTAACATCAGGAGTCTTTGAGTATGTATAGAAAGTTCAAGATTGACTATTATTTGGACAAAAATATGTTCCTTGTGTCAAATATGGACTTATTTTTTGGCCGACGTAACATCAGGAGTCTTTGAGTATGTATAGAAAGTTCAAGATTGACTATTATTTGGCCAAGAATACGTTCCTTGGGTCAAATATGGACTTATTTTTTGGCTGACGTAACATCAAAAGGAGTCTTTGAGTATGTATAGAAAGTTCAAGATTGACTACTATTTGGCCAAAAATATGTTGCTTGGGTCAAATATGGACTTATTTTTTGGCTGACGTAACATCAGAAGGAGTCTTTGAGTATGTATAGAAAGTTCAAGATTGACTATTATTTGGCCAAAATTATGTTCCCTGGGTCAAATATGGACTTATTTTTTGGCTGACGTAACATCAGGAGTCTTTGAGTATGTATAGAAGAAAGTTCAAGATTGACTTATTTTGCCAAAAATATGTTCCTTGGGTCAAATATGGACTTATTTTTTGGCTGACGTAACATCAGGAGTCTTTGAGTATGTATAGAAAGTTCAAGATTGACTATTATTTGGCCAAAAATATGTTGCTTGGGTCAAATATGGACTTATTTTTTGGCTGACGTAACATCAGAAGGAGTCTTTGAGTATGTATAGAAAGTTCAAGATTGACTATTATTTGGCCAAAATTATGTTCCTTGGGTCAAATATGGACTTATTTTTTGGCTGACGTAACATCAGGATTCTTTGAGTATGTATAGAAGAAAGTTCAAGATTGACTTATTTGGCCAAAAATATGTTCCTTGGGTCAAATATGGACTTATTTTTTTGGCTGAAGTAACATCAGGAGGAGTCTTTGAGTATGTATAGAAAGTTCAAGATTGACTATTATTTGGCCAAAAATATGTTACTTGGGTGAAATATGGACTTATTTTTTGGCTGACGTAACATCAGGAGTCTTTGAGTATGTATAGAAAGTTCAAGATTGACTATTATTTGGCCAAAAATATGTTCCTTGGGTCAAATATGGTCTTATTTTTTTGGCTGACGTAACATCAGGAGTCTTTGAGTATGTATAGAAGAAAGTTCAAGATTGACTATTATTTGACCAAAAATATGTTCCTTGGGTCAAATATGGACTTCTTTTTTGGCTGACGTAACATCAGGAGTCTTTGAGTATGTATAGAAGAAAGTTCAAGATTGACTATTATTTGACCAAAAATATGTTCCTTGGGTCAAATATGGACTTCTTTTTTGGCTGACGTAACATCAGGAGTCTTTGAGTAGGTACAGAAAGTTCAAGATTGACTATTATTTAGCCAAAATTATGTTCCTTGGGTCAAATATGGACTTATTTTTTGGCTGACGTAACATCAGGAGTCTTTGAGTATGTATAGAAGGAAGTTCAAGATTTACTTATTTGGCCAAAAATATGTTACTTGGGTCAAATATGGTCTTATTTTTTGGCTGACGTAACATCACAGAAGGAGTCTTTGAGTATGTATAGAAAGTTTAAGATTGACTATTATTTGGCCCAAAATATGTTCCTTGGGTCAAATATGGTCTTATTTTTTGGCTGACGTAACACCAGAAGGAGTCTTTGAGTATGTATAGAAAGTTCAAGATTGACTATTATTTGGCCAAAAATATGTTACTTGGGTCAAATATGGACTTATTTTTTGGCTGACGTAACATCAAAAGGAGTATTTCAGTTTGTATATAAAGTTCAAGATTGACTCTTATTTGGCCAAAAATATGTTCCTTGGGTCAAATATGGTCTTATTTTTTGGCTTACGTAACATCAGAAGGAGTCTTTGATTATGTATAGAAAGTTCAAGATTGACTATTATTTGGCCAAAAATATGTTCCTTGGGTCAAATATGGACTTATTTTTTGGCTGACGTAACATCAGGAGTCTTTGAGTATGTATAGAAAGTTCAAGATTGACTATTATTTGGCCAAAAATATGTTCCTTGGGTCAAATATGGACTTATTCTTTGGCTGACGTAACATCAGGAGTCTTTGAGTATGTATATAAAGTTCAAGATTGACTCTTATTTGGCCAAAAATATGTTCCTTGGGTCAAATATGGACTTAAATTTTGGCTTACGTAACTTTAGAAGGAGTCTTTGATTATGTACAGAAAGTTCAAGATTGACTATTATTTGGCCAAAAATATGTTCCTTGGGTCAAATGTGGACTTATTTTTTTGCTGACGTAACATCAGAAGGAGTCTTTGAGTATGTATAGAAAGTTCAAGATTGACTATTATTTGGCCAAAAATATGTTCCTTGTGTCAAATATGGACTTTTTTTATGGCTGACGTAACATCAGAAGGAGTCTTTGAGTATGTATAGAAAGTTCAAGATTGACTTTTATTTGGCCAAAAATATGTTCCTTGGGTCAAATATGGACTTATATTTTGGCTGACATAACATCAGAAGGACTCTTTGAGTATGTACAGAAAGTTCAAGATTGACTATTATTTAGCCAAAAATATGTTCCTTGGGTCAAATATGGACTTATTTTTGGCTGACGTAACATAAGGAGTCTTTGAGTATGTATAGAAAGTTCAAGATTGACTATTATTTGGCCAAAAATATGTTCCTTGGGTCAAATTTGGACTTATTTTTTGGCTGATGTAACATCAGGAGTCTTTGAGTATGCATAAAAAGTTCAAGATTGACTATTATTTGGCCAAAAATATGTTCCTTGGGTCAAATATGGACTTATTTTTTGGCTGACGTAACATCAGAAGGAGTCTTTGAGTATGTATAGAAAGTTCAAGATTGACTATTATTTGGCCAAAATTATGTTCCTTGGGTCAAATATGGACTTTTTTTTTGGCTGACGTAACATCAGAAGGAGTCTTTGATTATGTACAGAAAGTTCAAGATTTACTATTATTTGGCCAAAAATATGTTCCTTGTGTCAAATATGGTCTTATTTTTTGGCCGACGTAACATCAGGAGTCTTTGAGAATGTATAGAAAGTTCAAGATTGACTTTTATTTGGCCAAAAATATGTTCCTTGGGTCAAATATGGACTTATTTTTTGGCTGACGTAACATCAGGAGTCTTTCAGTATGTATAGAAGAAAGTTCAAGATTGACTATTATTTGGACAAAAATATGTTCCTTGGGTCAAATATGGACTTATTTTTTGGCTCACGTAACATCAGGAGTCTTTGAGTATGTATAGAAAGTTCAAGATTGACTATTATTTGGACAAAAATATGTTCCTTGTGTCAAATATGGACTTATTTTTTGGCCGACGTAACATCAGGAGTCTTTGAGTATGTATAGAAAGTTCAAGATTGACTATTATTTGGCCAAGAATACGTTCCTTGGGTCAAATATGGACTTATTTTTTGGCTGACGTAACATCAAAAGGAGTCTTTGAGTATGTATAGAAAGTTCAAGATTGACTATTATTTGGCCAAAAATATGTTGCTTGGGTCAAATATGGACTTATTTTTTGGCTGACGTAACATCAGAAGGAGTCTTTGAGTATGTATAGAAAGTTCAAGATTGACTATTATTTGGCCAAAATTATGTTCCCTGGGTCAAATATGGACTTATTTTTTGGCTGACGTAACATCAGGAGTCTTTGAGTATGTATAGAAGAAAGTTCAAGATTGACTTATTTTGCCAAAAATATGTTCCTTGGGTCAAATATGGACTTATTTTTTGGCTGACGTAACATCAGGAGTCTTTGAGTATGTATAGAAAGTTCAAGATTGACTATTATTTGGCCAAAAATATGTTCCTTGGGTCAAATATGGACTTATTTTTTGGCTGACGTAACATCAGGAGTCTTTGAGTATGTATATAAAGTTCAAGATTGACTAATATTTGGCCAAAAATATGTTCCTTGGGTCAAATATGGAATTATTTTTTGGCTGATGTAACATCAGGAGTCTTTGAGTATGTATAGAAAGTTCAAGATTGACTTTTTATTTGGCCAAAAATATGTTCCTTGGGTCAAATATGGTCTTATTTTTTGGCTGACGTAACATCAGAAGGAGTCTTTGAGTATGTATAGAAAGTTCAAGATTGACTATTATTTAGCCAAAAATATGTTCCTTGGGTCAAATATGGACTTATTTTTTGGCTGACGTAACATCAGAAGGAGTCTTTGAGTATGTATAGAAAGTTCAAGATTGATTATTATTCAAAACTACACTATTATTAGACTATTATTCGGTCAAAAGTTGGCTGTAGGGCTCATGTAAAATCTAAATGTTTCATCGATCATGTATAGAAAGTTCAAGTTTCGAGTACTCTTTGGCCAGAAATATGTTGTAAAGTACATAATTGAGGATTTTTATTGCATTGCATTGCATTGCATACAATGCATGCATACTCATCTATATTGTATTGTTAGAGATAAGAATTTATGAGCTGTTGCATGACAATGCATACAATAACTAACCAAATCCGTTGTGCAACGAAGAGATAACATAAGTGCTGTTGCACTGCATTGCACAGACGATCTAACGATGTGCATTGAAGAATATCATACAAGCTATGCGCTTGTTGCATAGAAGCATAGTTGCATAGAACTAACTAATTCCCATGTGCGTTAAAGAGATAACATATGTGTTGTTGCATTGCACAAATGATCTAACGTTGTGCATTGAAAAATAAGCGATGCACTTGTGTACCAGATCTAAGTAATTCCCATGTGCATTAAAGAGACAACATAAAATTATAGTTGCACAAATAGCATTGCACAAATGATCTAACGTTTCTATGCATCGTAATGCATTTCTATCTCATTACTTTGTGCATTGAAGAGATAACATGAGTGCTGTTCTATTGCATTGCACAGACGATCTAACAATGTGCATTGAAGAACATCATACAAGCTATGTGCTTGTTACATTGCAATTGAATACAAGTACAAACTAATTCACATGTGCATTTAAAGAGATAACTTATGTTGTTGCATTGCACGATATAATGTTGTGAATTAAAGAATAACATACATATTGCATTTCAATGCATGCCCGAATGCATCATTCCTTTGTGCATTAAAGAGAAAAATGAGTGCTGTTGCCTTTGAAATTGCATTGCACAACGGATCTAACGATACAGAACTAACTAATTCCCATGTGCATTAAAGAGAAAATATAGTATGGTTGCATTGCATTGCACAAACAATCTAACGTTGTGCATTGAAAAATAACATATAAACTAAGCACATGTTGCATTTCAATATGCCCGATCTCATTCCTTTGTGCAGTAAAGAGATAACGGGATTGCTCATAGAACGCTCAGCTCTTATTGCATTTCAGTGCATACCAGAAATCACTTTATCAGCTGTTGCAATGAAAGAAAACCTTATTCCGTTGTGAAACTAAGTATTATGCACTTTGTTGCACTGCAATGCATTCAAGAATTAACTCAATCCGAAGTGCGTTGGAGATATTTGCAATGCAATCTGCTGTTGCATCGTTTGCACATATGATCAAGCGTTGTGCATTAAAGAATAACATACGAGTAAAATGCACTTTGTTTAATTGCAATGCATTCAAGTAACTCATTCCGGACTTTATATAACAAATTTATTCAGTTGTTTATTGAAGGGAAATCACTTTATCAGCTGTTGCAATGAAAGAAAACCTTATTCCGTTGTGCAAATAAGTATGCACTTTGTTGCACTGCAATGCATTCAAGTACTAACGCAATCCGATGTGCGTTGAAGATATTTGCAATGCTATCTGCTGTTGCATCGCTTGCACATACAATCAAGCGTTGTGCATTGAAGAATAACAATAAAAGTAACATGCACTTTGTTGACTTTGAAGGGAAATCACTTTATCAGCGTTGCAATGAAAGAAAACCTTATTCCGTTGTGCAAATAAGTATGCACTTTGTTGCACTGCAATGCATTCAAGTACTAACGCAATCCGAAGTTCGTTGAAGATATTGCAATGCAATCTGCTGTTGCTTCGCTTGCACATACGTTTTGCATTGAAGAATAACAATAAAAGTAACATGCATTTTTTTGCCTTGCAATGAATTCAAGTACTAACTCAATCCGATGTGCATTGAAGATATTTGCAATGCGATCTGCTGTTGCATTGCTCTTACGATCAAGCGTTGTGCATTAAAGAATAACATATGAGTAACATGCACTTTGTTGCATTGCAATGCATTCAAGAACTAACTCATTCACATGTGCATTAAAGAGATAACATTTATGTATTTTCATTCCCATGCATGAAAGGTCTAACTTATTCCTTTGTGCAATGAAAAGAAAATGCATAAAATTACACATGATCTTTTGCATTGAATTTCCATACTATAACTTAACATATTCAGTTGTTTATTGAAGGGAAATAATTTTATCAGCTGTTGCAATGCTTTAGAAAACCTTATTCCGTTGTGCAAAGAACCTAACATATGCATTCATTGTACATGAAGAAGAACATATAAGTAACATGCAATTTGTTGCATTGCAAGGCATTCAAGAACTAACTCATTCCGTAGTGCATTGAAAAGAAGTTCAATGCAATCTGCTGTTGCATCGCTTTGCACATACAATCAAGCGTTCTGCATTGAAGAATAAGTAATATGCCCTTTGTTGCATTGCAATGCATTCAAGAACTAACTCAATCCGAAGTGCGTTGAAGATATTTGCAATGCAATCTGATGTTGCATCGCTTGCACATACGATCAAGCGTTGTGCATTAAAGAATAACAATAAAAGTATCATGCACTGTGTTGGCTTGCTATGAATTCAAGTACTAACTCATTCCGGACTTTATATAACAAATTTATTCAGTTGTTTATTGAAGGGAAATCACTTTATCAGCTGTTGCAATGAAAGAAAACCTTTTTCCGTTGTGAAAATAAGTATTATGCACTTTGTTTCACTGCAATGCATTCAAGAACTAACTCAATCCGAAGTGCGTTGAAGATATTTGCATCGCTTGCACATACGATCAAGCGTTGTGCATTGAAGAATAAGTAATATGCACATCTTCTCATATACTTCTTCTGATGACAAATCAGCCAGACAGTAGGCCATGTTTGACCCTCTGAACATAATTCTGCGCAAAGAGACCTGGAACTTTAACTTAGTTACTGTACATTCTAAAAGACTTATTTTAAAGTTACATTGTCCAAAATTGAACTACTGAATATATTTCTGTCAACAGACTGTTAGAATACTAACATACTAAAAATATACATAGAAAACTTCTAATGTTACATAAACCTGACCGTAGTCCACATCTGACCAATAGAACATGTTGCTGGCCCAGGACTTTTCAAATATTAACTCCTGATGATGGTACAACAGGCCCAATTGACCATTAGAACACATTTCTGGCCAAAGAGTGCACTATCTTGACATTTCTATAACTACTGAAGGAATCCTTCTGATGTTATGTGATCCAGACAGTAGTCCATATTTACCATATTGAACACATTGCTAGGCCAAAGACTACTCAAACTTTAACTTACTGTACATACTTAAAGACTCCTTCTGATGTTATGTCATCCATACAGAAGTCCATATTTAACCAACTGAATATATATTTCTGGCCCAAGAGTCCTCATATATTGATCTTTCCATACAATTACTCATTGCCTCTCTCTGATGTTATTGTCCTATTTTTTGGCCAAACATTCCTCGAGCTTTAACTTTCTATACATACTCTTTGACACCATCTGATTTTACATCAGTATTCCATATTTGACCAACGTAACATAAATATGCCAATGAGTCGTCGATCATGAAGTTTCAATACATATGCACTGACTCCTGATGTATGAAATACCCATATATTCAAATTATTTATATGATGACTTTTCATATGGGACTGTATGTTAGAACATATACATATATGGTCTTTCAGACTCTAATTTTCATATTTGGTGACTGATTTTCAAAAGAAATGATAGAGCAATAGATAAATAGAGATAGATTCTTTATTTGTGATGAGGTTCAAAACCAAATATTACCATTACTGCACAAACTATACTTCTTGCAAAGCATGGAAATAAATGGTTCAATTCACTCAAAGCATATATGGAAATGGAAGAGTCCTTAAGGTCACCTGTGGAGTCTGGGTGCCATCTAGTGGAAAGGTTTGGTACTGCGCACATGATCTTTATACTGTCTAAATTATATATGCAAGTATATATAAACAACATATATGCAAATATTTGGTATACTCATATAGGATTTGATACATTATGTCATGTATGAAAACACCTTTAGTAAAATTAGAATAATTAGTATACGTAGGCTAAATTAAAAATATTTATGTGATGATTTTTTTACAAAGTAATGTATGTTAATCCCATATATGTAAACAATATATTATGTATACATCTATTTAAACAACATATATGCAAACATTCATGCCTATATAGGACTTTATATGGATTTATATAGTTTTATACCACATATGAAATACCTATAGTAGAATTATATATTACAGATATTTATATAATGAATTTCTATATGGTACTTTGCAGTATGTTAAGACCATATAGGTTCACAATATATATTTGTAATAATACATTTATTTACCCATATATAAAAACATATTGTATGCTTCTAGATGTCTCTTGAAAAGCTTCTCTTATTAACACATGGACTGTTTTATTTCGGGTTGCAGCCTTAATGGCAAAATGACCCAAATTAGATTCAATACAATTCCCCAAAAATCCCACTTTGAAAAAAAACAAACATACAATCAACATACAAACAATTAACTTTTAATATCAATACTTTCCACACATTACAAAGAATACATCATCTGAATTTATGATTTAAAAAAATATTTTTAACCACTATTTTTAAGACTGCCCCTCTCCGACACCTATGGGACACTTGCCATTATATACATTTATAACAATAATATCTTAGTCTAAGTCTAAAGTAGTCTTGACAAACAATATAGCATTTGTAAGCTTTCAGACTCTAATTTTCAAAAGAAATGATAGAGCAATAGATAAATAGAGATAGATTCTTTATTTGTGATGAGGTTCAAAACCAAATATTACCATTACTGCACAAACTATACTTTTAAGCATGGAAATAAATGGTTCAATTCACTCAAGCATATATGGAAATGGAGGAGTCCTTATGGTAACCAGTGGAGTCTGGCTGCCATCTAGTGGAAAAGTTTGGTACTGCGCAAAAAATAAATATTACTGTAAGTTATTTTTTTGAGATATAAACCTGAAATTTAGCACAGAGATGTTTTGTAAAATATATATTTTATATAAAAAATATAAAAAAATATATTTTATATATTTTACAATTTCGTAAACTTGAACTTCTACAACTTTTTCCAACTTTACTTTTCCAACTTTTTTTTAACTTCTCAATAATCGGTCACTTGTTCCCTTTAAAAAGATAAGTATTCAAGATTCTTAACAATTTAAGTTGGAAAAGTCAAATTGACCCACGAACAGCAAGATCGTATACAATTACGATCAATTACGAGGCTGTGTGCACATTTCACAACACATCAGCATGTTGAAACTTTGCATGCATGTTCATGGCCCTAAATGAGAAAAGAACATAGCGTCTCTATAGCATGCATTGTGTTTATCATGCAATTTATATTGGTTTTATACTAATTTTACTAATTAAAATGAGTTTTTACGTGCATATTATACGCACTTCATTGTGTGTAATACACACGCACTCACATCACTAATCTAAACCAAACATGTAAAACACCCGCACCCCACATCCCTACTAAATCTACCCTAACCAACCCATGCGTATCCTATGCACGTAAAAACAGTGCACGTGAGATGGATATAGTGGACTAGTGCCATAGTATATAGTAAATATAGTATAGTGCCATCCACTCACTATCAGTGAGATGTCATCGCTCTGCTGCAGAATTTCAACGGCATCAACATCTATTCCATGTGATAGTATTAGATCTAGAGTATGATTACGGCAATCCTGACATCCTGACAATCCTGAGTCGGTCCGTCTAACTCCAATTGAGTTTACGTCTTTAAATGCCAATCCCAATGCATCTTTTTAATTATCAATGTGTAGGCTATATTAAAATCACCATCAATTAGTACTTTATCTGCAGCCAATACTAATTCTGATAGAAAGTCCGCAAATTCTTTGATAAAGTCTGTATGGTGCCCTGGTGGCCTGTATACAGTAGCCAGCAGAATTTTCAAACGTGATTTATCGTTTACACTATATATTTTTACATTAAGCACCAACACTTCAAAATAATTATATTTACAACTAGATTTCTTAGTGGTTTTGAAAATATTACTATAAATTACAGCAACACCTCCTCCTTTGCGTTTCAGACGAGGTTCATGTTTATAACCGTAATCTTGTGGGGTTGACTCATTTAAAGCAATGTAATCGTTTGGTTTTAGCCAGGTTTCTGTCAAACACAGCACATCTAGGTTATAATCTGTAATCATATCATTAACTATTAGCGCTTTTGAAGTAAGAGATCGAATATTCAGCAACCCAAGCTTTATCATTTGCTCATCCATATTATATCTGTTTTTTATTTGTTGAACATCAATTACATTTTTTAACCTTAGATGGGTTTGAAAGTTTTGGGGATTTCCAAGTTCGGGGGAACAGACACAGTCTCTATATGATGATATCTAGGTGAGAGTCTCTATATGATGATATCTAGGTGAAAGAGTCTCTATATGATGATATCTAGGTGAAAGAGTCTCTATGTGATGATATCTAGGTGAAAGAGTCTCTATGTGATGATATCTAGGTGAAAGAGTCTCTATGTGATGATATCTAGGTGAAAGAGTCTCTATATGATGATATCTAGGTGAAAGAGTCTCTATGTGATGATATCTAGGTGAGAGTCTCTATATGATGATATCTAGGTGAAAGAGTCTCTATATGATGATATCTAGGTGAAAGAGTCTCTATGTGATGATATCTAGGTGAAAGAGTCTCTATATGATGATATCTAGGTGAAAGAGTCTCTATGTGATGATATCTAGGTGAAAGAGTCTCTATATGATGGGATTTATCTGACCTTGGTGACGTGAGGCCGCTAGCAGACGGTCGGTTAAGCCAGTTATTTTACTGTAAAAAAGCCTGGTAAGGTCTAACAGTGAGTTGACAAAATATTTGTATGTATTGAAATAAGTGGGGAAAATATATATATTTTTGCTTCATATGGTAGTAATAAACTAAAATAACAAAATATAACCAATAAATGTTATTATTTTGGGTCTGTACAGTTGCCTTAGTATGTTAAAATATGCGGGTCAAATTGACCTGCAACAGCACATAAGGGTCAATTTTGGGCAATCTACACTGTCAAATTATTTTTCATTTTGTTTGAAATTGTATCACATGAGTAAATAAAAAATATGGTTAACGGCAAATGTCCATTACTTGTATTAAAATGTATGTAGGGTAACAAATATATGAAGCCATGTTTAATGAAGTATATTTGTATAATTATACAATTATTTTACATAATACAAAAGAATGTGAGACAGACATTATGAACATGTATTTTACATAAAATGTCGGTTAGTGACAAGAAATGAGGTATATTCTTTTGAATATTGAAAGGGGCACATCAGTTCAGATGATGAAATATCATGTTTCTGAAAGGAAAATCCAATGCAGCATATGATGCAGGAGTACAGAATAAAGTGCAGTTTCATTCATTTAGCTTATTGTGTTCAGTTTTCTTTTGAGGCCAACAGTACAGACTTTTCTTTTCAGTGACTGTAAAAATGAAAACATAGATTTTATTTATATCGAATTAATAAAAACGAGGCAACAGATTACAAGCAATATTATTAATTAAATTTAACAAATTAGAATTGAGTAATAATTAATCAAATTAATTCCTTAAATGTTAACCATTTAAAATGAGTAAAAATGACAAAATATATGTTATTGCCAACATTGAAGACACCTGATGTTAACAAGCAGAATCACTGAAGGAGAAAACCATAATTAATGTCACCATTATGGAGATTAGTATGTGTTTTAGTTGGGCTCTTCACCCTTAAATTATTAACTTTAAGATTTGTTTGGCTTCCGTACATGAGTTATAACAGCAGATGAACAAAGAGAAACGGTGATCTGATGGTGTTGGTTGTGTTTCAATATAATCATTATTTCACAATCATTTACCCTGAATCACTGAACTCATATGGAGTCCAATTTATGAGTTAGGTTAACTTTATTAACTATAGCAGTACTGGCTTTGTACAACATAATATTAACTTTTACATTGTAATCCAAATAATTTCTAAAAAGTTTCTCTTGTTCAAAAAAGAGACACACAGACATGAATAATCAGCCTGTGCATCTCAACAATGGTGACATTTATAAAGCATGTTGCAGTGCATTCTGGGTTGCACCAATCAAAACTCATTCATGGCTCCCATCATGCATTGCTGCATGAATAAATAATGAGCTTATGATCAGAGGTGATCTGTTTATCACCATTGCTGAGATTCATACGCTAAATCTTGATGTCTGTGTGTGCCTAAAAAAAAAAATGAATATATGTATAATATTTATTTTTATTTGATCGTGTGAATTTCACTGAAAGGCTAAAAATATTATGCAGCTAAAATGAATAAAATAAATTTAACTCATGAATTGGACTCTATATGGGTTCAGTGAATCAGGTCAAATGATTGTGAAATAACGATTATGTTTAAACACAACCAACACCATCAGATCACATTTTCTATTGTTCATCTGCTGTTATAACTCATGTAATTTAAAGTTAAAGTTAATAATTTAAGGGTGAAGAGCCCAACTAAAACACACACTGATCTCCATAATGGTGACTTTAATTATGGTTTTCTTCTTCAGTGATTCTGCTTGTTAACATCAGGTCTTAGTAACATTTAAGGAATTAATTTGATTAATTATTACTCAATTCTAATTTGTTAAATTTAATTAATAATATTGCTTGTAATCTGTTGCCTCATTTTTATTAATTAGATATAAATAAAATCTGTTTTCATTTTTACAGTCTTAGTCTAGTCCATGGCTGACCTTCAAAGTTGAAATACAGTATGATTGAGATAATGTCCGTTGTTGTTTCAACGTTGACACAATGTTGATATAACGTTTAATGCTAAACAGTTGACAAAGGTAAAAAAAAAAACATAAATCAATGTTACATTTTTAAAAATAAAAAATCTGTTTGTTGAATCAATGTCATGTCTTCAAGAAATATATACCTTTGGAATTATTATTATTTCTAATTATTATTTTATTAGCTTTTAATCATTATTATTATTTTATTTGCATTCTATGATATATTTTTTTATCAAAACACCACTTCCAATATCTAAATTTATGTTCAAATATAATTGTTAACAATATTAATAATAATGGATATAGTTTCATTAAAACAGGCACCGACAGAGATAAATCCACCACTATAATCAACTGCAGGAGATGTCAGTAACTCCAGGTGCTCCTCATTTGGGTGTAGCACTTGTTATCTTCCCGGTCAGAAGTGACTCTACAAATGTAATGTCCTCCACCCCAGTAAAACCAATGTCATTTATTTTTGTTCAATAATATTTTTTATTTTTGAGAAGATTTGATGGAACTTATTAATATATTATGATTAATTCTTGCCATTGAAAAAAATTATAATAATTCATTAATCAATTAATGCAGTATATCACATTACGTAATATAGAGATTAGGACTTTTAAATCCAGTTTTTGAAGTCAGATTAGCGTCATCTGTTGATAGAAAATCAAAATAAAAAAATTAAAAATAAATTTTGATGTGGTGTACATGTTTTTGCATTATTATTACTACAGTCAAACCTGAATACAGAGAAAGCATTTTGTTACAAGTAACATTAAAATTAAATAAAAAAAATACAAAAATAAACAGGAATGCTTCATCACATTATTTTTATATTATTATTATTATGATTAATAATTAGGCCCATATATATATATATATTAATTGTCATTATTATAATTATTATTATTACAATTACAGCTTAATCCATCTGGATCTGATCTCATTTCAACCTCTTATTTCAGTTTTCTGACTCTGATAATGCTGTATGGTATGCCCTATGTGTGTGTGTGTGTGTGTGTGTGTGTCCAGTCTTTCTACCCAGTTGGGCCAGTGGTTCAAATTTTTACTTGCCCTGCAAAATTTTCACTGGCCGAACAAAAACAAATTAATAAAGTAAATGAAAAGAAAATGGGCCAATAAAATAAGCCTAGTATTGTTTTCGTAATTTTTTATTCATGTAAATAAGGTTATGACACCAAAAATGAAACTCATTTAAACAGTACGTAGTAAAATAGGAACAAATAATCAAATAAATACACCAGAACCAGCATATAAATTAAATAAACAATGCTTTTCAGGTTTTTCATGTAGGTTTAAAAAGGAGAGTTTTAGGTACAGAAACTGTAATCTAATGTATCTAATCTAATGTATAGCTATAGATCAACCTATATAGATTAAAGTAAAAGATTAAAGTTAATCAGTGAAGAGCAGTTAAAGATGCATAAATAATATTTTGAAATGTTGAAAATATAAAACATTAAATACTGTTATTTGAAATAATAAAAAAAATGAAAAGATATAGCCTACTTTAAATGTTAAATTAAACCCGCCAGGAGGTGGCAGCAAGTCACTGTTAATGAGTGAGTCATTGAGATTCAACCGATTCATTCAAACGGCTGAGAGTCATTGATCATTGATTCAGCTGATTCGTTCAAAAAGCTGATTCATTCAGTAAAGATACACCTGTGTTGCTCAGAGACGCAGAACAGTGCTGTGGACTTTGTTTGGAACTATTTTCGTTGACGGAATAGAGCGGTTTGATGTCTAAAATGTAAGTCACTTAATATTAACTTGCTTATTAAACTGTACGTTGAAATTAATGTCGTGATAAAAGGTCAAAATTTATTTTAATACTCTATTTTTCGCTATTTTCCATCTTATTAGGACACAAATAATAACATTTCATGAATTAAAAAAAAAAGCTTATAAAACTTATTTTTTTATAAATTTAATTTTGATGTTTGTAGGCCTAACAATATGTGATTTAAATTAATTATTACATAATTTATTCATGTTCATGTTAATGTTAATTATCATACATCAGTTTTAAAATCTTTATTGTTAATTTTAATGTTATATATATATATATATATATATATATATATATATATATATATTATACATGAATTATTATAATTTACTTATTATTGTTAATTAATTCTTTATTGTTGGTATATATAATGTAGGTTTATATAATGTATATATACAAATTATTAATGTTAATTTATTTATTTACTTAGATTTTTCATGTTATTGTAAATGGAAAATGTGACACAACTGGTGGCTTTTTAATATGTCAATTATTGAATTGTATATATGAGCTATAAAAACCTGATCCATGAAATATACATAAATACCTGATGTATGAAATATGATACTCAAAACACACACTCATAAAAAGTGTCCTTTATAGGTTTACTCATTATTTCATTTGATTCCGTTTCAGAGTGACACTGTATTTATTTTCATGTCATTTTACTGTATAGTTTTGGAGAAAATTAAAGGCAAAACTCACCCAAAAAAATCAAAGTGCATTAAAGAACTTACACCATTTCCCATTTTCAAACACTCATTAAAAGTGTTCCTTCATAGGTTTGCTCACTCTTACATTTGATTTATGTTTAGAGTGACCCTGGCTATTACTGTATTTACGTAACTAAGTTACAGTTTTTCTCGATTGCTTAAACACATTTCTTGAAACTATGCCTCATAGTCTCCTATTTTCCTATTTTAGGAATCCTATTTTCCATCCTATTTTTGGTCTGGGACAGGCCAGATAATCTTGTCAGCATCACCGGCGATTTAGCCAGTAAATTCTCAATAGCCTAAACCAATTTGTCGAATAAATCACTCTTTCTGTAAAACATTACAGTTTTTTTCCAACTGCTTACACACATTTTCAAAACTATGTCACCTTTTTTCAAAACTCTACACTCAAAAAAAAATTATGTCTAAACATAAGATTTATGTATTTGAATTGCATAACAAATTTCCATTCATTTGGATTACATAGTTGTAACATAAACCACTTAATAATCTGAATGTGATTCATATTTTTAAGTCATATATAAATTAAACAGATAAGATTTATGTAATTGTATTAATAAACTGAATGTGATTCATATTTGTCAGTCATATGTAAATGAAATGGGTAAGATTTATGTAATCATACACAGAAATACGCCCATGTTAAGTTAGCACTGCTCAGTGTTCATATGTGTGCTCACTACAGACTTAAAGTACCATTGAAGCAGTGTTGGAGTTAATGAGATAATTAAGTGGCGATTGAGCATTAATTATGAACACCTGCTGTCAACAAGCAGAATCACTGAAGAACAGAGAAACACAAGAACTACAACTGACTTCAGACACAGCCTTAGATGAAATCAACTAAAGATAAAAGAAGACATTAAATATGTGAAGATCTCAGCAGAGGAGGAGTACACAACTCCACAACTCCACAAACAGCATTACCAGCTTCACTTATTACTAACCAGACTGACTTTATTTAATATCCGGTTTAATGAAATCATATTTCGTATTTTAAAGTCACCATGATGGTGGATAGCACTTGCTTTAGTTGGGGTCTTGACCCTTGACTCTTTAATATAAAATATTTTTTTGTCTGTTATAATTTTGTGTTTGTAAAGCACATTTAATGTAGCAAAAAAGCCATGAGAATTTCTGTGTTCCAAAGCCATTTATATATAACTTAAAAATATGAATCACATTCAGATTATTAATTGGTTTATGTTAAAACTATGTAATCCAAATGAATGGAAAATTGTTATGCAATTCAAATACATAAATCTTATGTACACACAATTCACAAAACTGCACACACGAAAGGCAAAATGCCATAAACACACATCAGAATGAAGCATTCGCATCAAACGGCAAACACTTCTTTCATAATAGTATAATGTAAACACTGTTGTTCTGAATCTAAAGCTCTTTGGTGTTTCATTGGCTTATATCTTCATTTCAATATAATGTTACTGTGAGAGTAATCCGCTGAGAGGGGAACAAGTACACTGTAATCACCAATGCAATGTAGAAACTGAACATATTTATTAGGCCAAACATTACTGTTGTATACAGTAGCATACAACACAACCATAATGTAAACCAAAAGTATATTCTTTAGAATACAGTAAAGAACACAATTGTGTGTGTGGCGTCTCTGTCCATTGTTGGCATCCATTGTTCATAGGCCTATTTATAGGCCTATACTACAGTAAAGCAGTGTTTGGTTAGTGAAATTAGTGTTAAAAGTTATTAGTGTTTGCACATGTGAGGAGTGTGTGTGTGGCCTGGTGAATAAGTGTAGCATTTTGATTGGTTGTGTTTGGAAAAGGAAGTTAGTTCCTGTTAGATTTGTGTGTTAGGTAGAGAATTGTGTGTACTGTTTTGAAAAAAGTATTTTATGCAATTGAAAACTGAGTCAAAGGCTGAGAAATAGCTCATGGTTTTGGAGATTTGGTGTGTAGTTTTGCACTTTGAGTGAGAGGTTTCAAAAATCGTGTGACATGAAAAGATTTTGTGTGTAAGCAGTCGTAAAAAACTGTAAACAAGTTCTGGTAGTTACAGTTTTTCTCAATTGTTTATACACATTTTCTGAAAGCATGCCTCATATTCTCAGAACTCTACACACAAATCAAAAAACACACACACAATGGGCAAAACCCCTCAATTCTCCTGCAAAATGAAACTTAAAATTCAAAACAATGTTATTTCTTCTCAAAATGGTATTTTGTTTTCAAATGACACACAAACCATCATATGAATAGACATTCATAAGAACCAGTTGAACACTGATGTGCTCAATGTAAAACACTATGATAATGGAAAATACTTCATCTCCATTCATCATAATGACTTAGGCCTTTTTTGTTTAGTGTTACACTTACTACAGACAGTACATACATAAGTGTGTTGAAAAATATTTGAGAATATTGTTGTTTATTGTTTTTATACACACAAATACACTGTAACAAATATATTTAATTTTTCCCACAAAAACAATGTACACAGTGTACATCCCAACACAAAGTTGTACATACTGTGGTCTAGATTCAAAACAACAAGAATTTACGGTATACAGTTACAGAAAAAATAATAATAATTCCAATGTTGGCATCCATTGCTCCATTGAAGAGCTCCTGTTGCCCTTTTATGCTGAAGCTCTGATTGCTGATTGTAAAACTGTGACGGTGTTTGCCTGTGTGATGATGAGTTACAGTTTTTTTACAATCGCTATGACAGTTTTTTCAATACATTTAACAAGTTTCCTAAACACTTAACACGGTTAGCACAACATCCGTCTTTGTAGGCTATACAAGTAACACATTTCTTGTTGCTTTGACACAAAATGCATACAGTTAACACAAATTTAAAATGCTTGAACTTCTTTTACACACAAGCTCAACCAAGACCAAAACTATGTAATTTTACTGCCAAATTTACAAATGCTTTCACACTGTATGTCAGAACAGATAACATCATGTTCTAAACATAACTTATATAGGCTAAAGTCAAAGTGAACAGCTGGTCATATTGTGAATTGAAACACTATTCCCTGCATTTTACAGTTTTTTTCAATCGCTAACAAGCGCTTACCCATACTTTAGATAATTTTTCTAAACTCTTAACACAGACTCACACCTACAAAACACAATTGGCCAAATGGATAATTTTCTTCTCAAAAACACATTTTGTTAAATATATACTAACTCTTCATTTCAAAATAGAACACATCTTTCTCTGCACACACTAACTTTACCAAAACACTGGAAATCTGACTCAAAATGAAATTATTATGTCAAAGAATAACACTTGTTTTCACTTCACAAGATACATGCAGTCAATCAAAGTACACCAGGTTTCAGAATACTGGCTATTCTTGACATTACAAAAACTGCATAGACTTTTATGTTTCTTGGTTGGGAACTGTATGTCCACATGTAGTAATGTTCACATTCAAAAGCATTCCAGTGAAAGCAAATCCTTTACTGTTTACTACAGGAGGTACAGTAGAAACACGGTATGATAGAACAGAAAAAGTGTTACAGTATTGCTTACAGTGAACAAAATATCCATGAAACACACATGAGCATTCTGAAAAGAAAAAAAAAAAACTTTTTTTAGTACTTTTGTTTTAGTACTAAAAAAGCACAAAATTACTGTATCTAGTCTCTGCGATCTTCAGGGTTATGCCACATATTTTCATCAACATCACATCTGATATTATCCAAGACGATGCAATCAAGAACTGTGATGTCCCTGCAGTCAGCATCCATGGCTTCAAGGAGGGACATCTGGTCATGTGGCTGATGGTCATAAACCGTCCACCTCCATGCAGAAACGAACTCCTCTATGGGGATGAGGAAAGGTAAATAGGGTGGAAGGAAGAGACTTACCAGTCTTGGGTGGACTTCAAACCATGTTGTTATTGCTTGAGAATGATGGAAAGCCACATTGTCCCAGGTAATTACAAAGGTTCTCATGTTTTCATGAGAACCAGGCGCTGCTCTAGAACCAGGCGCTGGTGGAGATCATTGAGAAAGGCAAGGATGCGCTCGACATTATAGGGTCCACTGGCTCACTGCATCTCTCACTGGGCCTGCTCTTCTCCCTTCTCCTCCTTTTACTGAATAAGTGTCAATGTAATAGAAAAAAATAGCCCCTGCCACTCTAAGCCAGACTGGAATCAGCTGTGGTTGGCACAATTTACGCAACATAAATAAGCTCTGTGTCAATTATTCAATTGTTTGTTTATTATCAGCTGAGATATATTGTCTTTGAACTGATCATTGCAGATGCAGAGGTTTTTATACTGTATCTAAGGTTTGGAATATTGTTTTTGCTATTGTGGGATGTTGTGTGTTAACATTCGTAAATACTACAAAAACAATCCATAGTTTTGTTGGGAGGTATAGCTTGTCTGTTAAGAAAATGTAAGCATTATGGAAATGTGTTCACTGACTGCATATTGTGTGAAAACGACATGAAATGTGTGAATGGTATGGCCACAAAATACCGATGCTGTGCTAATTGTGTTTAGAGTTTTGAAAATGTGACAACTGGCTGGACAAACGCTTGTTAGCGACTGAAAAAAACTGTATTCCATTGCTACTGAGAAACAGCTTATTGAAGTTTTGCAAATATATAAATTACAGCTGATTCCCATCCAGAAGCATACTCAGGTGTTGAGTTTCTTTCAATCGCAGACCATTTGTTCTAAAAGAGGACTCTTTGGTCTGATCTTGTGTGGAAGAGGAACAATATAGAGCAACACAAAGAAAGAAAGAAAGAAAGAAAGAAAGAAAGAAAGAAAGAAAGAAAGAAAGAAAGAAAGAAAGAAAGAAAGAAAGAAAGAAAAAAATGCCTGCACGAGGGAGCATTATCTTGCTGTAATGTCCTTTTGCAAATAGTCTTTACTGCAGGAATTCTGTCTCTGTCTTCTTTTTCTTTTCATAAACTGTACATAAAGCTACTCTGAGATGGTCATTCATTTTTTGTATTGAATTTCTGCAGCAAAAGAAACAAAATGCATGTATTTACTAAACCCAACAAAACTAAAATGTAGAGAGGCTTCACAAGAAACTACAGTGCAAAACACAATCTATGATCAATACAATGTCTATTGTATAAGGGCAGACCTGACACATAACATAATGCAGTTTCTGTAATTTCAGCTGATGTTAGTGTTTTTTCCGTCATTGTGTTATGATTGACTAAATGTTCCTGTTGGAAGAGAACATGTGTTAGTGTTTTGAATAATTATTTGATTTTGAAACATGTTTTCAGTGTTTTGTTAGACATAGTGTATTGTGTTAGTGTATTATTGTATTTTGAAAATTAGTTTTGGAGTTTAGTTTACAATGTGTGATTTTGAGCATGAAATTAACCGTTTTGCCAATTGTGTGTTTTAGGTGTGTTGGTGCGTTAAGAGTTTAGGAAAATTGTTAAATGTATTGAAAAAACTGTCATAGCGATTGTAAAAACTGTAAATGCAGAGAATTGTGTGCAGTGTTTTAAAAAAGTGTGTTTTAGAGCTGCAATTTGAGTGTAAAGCAGGAATTGTGCTTTTAGTTTAACAGAAGTGGTTCAGGGGGTTGGTGCATGAGTTACATGTTGTGGTCATTGTGTCTCAAGTACCAGTATTTGTGTGTAAACAATTGAGAAAAACTGTAAAACACTGATTGCAAATCTCATGCACTCCTTTCCCCAAACTTTAAACACATTTCCACTCAGTAAAATACACATTTTGCACTGTGATGCACTTATGTTTCAAAATGCTAAACACAGGCAGGCAAAAGTTAAACACTCTTTTACCCACAATGACTCAAAATTGTTCACACTTATTTCTAATGATGTGATCAAACCAACTGAACATAATACAAGTCAGTTCAGATTGCCAATATTGACTAAAATGTTGGACTGAATGTTGATACCAATAATGCATGGTAACATTATAAGAGGGAAGAGTATGTGTTTAAGAGGTGGTGAACAAGGAGGAAGAGGACGAGGAAGAGCAGGTGTGGAGAATGTTGTCAAGGCTGGATCTGGCTTTATTCGCTTTGCCTGCAGAGACGACTCCTCCGGCCAGACCAACATGAAGACATGATGCTGAAGCAGAATAAAATCTCTCTCACTGACCTTGATTTTGCAGTTGCACAACTCTTCTGAGTGTACTTTACTGTAACATGCTTATCATTTAGAGTTTTTTACTGTGATTTTTTTGGCTTTTGCAGTTGGGTCACAGTTTGCAAGTGCTGAATATACAGACATTCGATGGGCCTACTTTACAATATCCATTACAATACTACACTTGCAGTGGATACAGTATACCATTTATTCACCTTACTACGTTGTCATTACTATACTTTTTTACGTAATTGGAACATTAATTTACTTTGTTACAATATACTTTTTTTCCTGTTCTCCATTTTTTATGTTGTGTCTAACGAATGATTAGTGTTTATAATTTTGACTCGCTGTGTATGATCTGAAAGCATCGTTTGATTTTAAGGAACAGATAAAATGGTTTTGAGGCAATTGATTGCTTTTGCCAGAAGAGTCAGAGAGGTTCTGTGAATGTGGTTTGAAAATGTTGGTTTTGTGTTTAAGGGTTTGAGAAAGTGAGTGATGGTTTCAAGAAATGTTACAAAAATTGTAAAAGTAACATTGATGCAGTGCTGCAGTGAGATAATTAAGTGAATATGTTAATGATTGTTGAGCATTAGTGATGAACACCTGCTGTTAACAACAGAATCACTGAAGGAAAGAGGAACAACAAGAACAGAAAAAGAGAGAAACACAAACTGACTTCCAACCATTACACATTATTGCACTTATTACTAACCAGTTTTATTTTATTTCTGTCATACATCTACAGAAGCTTTTATTTACAGTATAATTAACATATGTTCAGATATTGAAGTTTAATTGAAAATGTTTGGTTTGAAGTTATTATTATGGAGATTAGCGTTTGCTTTAGTTGGGCTCTTTACCCTTGACATTTTAACTTCAGTTTTTTTTTCTGACTTCGTGTTTTTGCAAACCACATTTGTTGTGGCAAAAAAGAAAAGAAAAAAGATGATGATCATTAAATGCTGATAGTTGATAGTCTTGAATTAGACATAACCATCATATAGTCTCTGGATTCTTGTTCTTGTTTATCTTCCCTTCAGTGATGCTGAGCAACAAACTCAAGCTCCTCTGACATGTCTCTCATTTCTCATTAAAATTCTCATTTTAGACTTCAATACGTCATTAAAAGCTTTGAAGAGCTAGGATATTTTTCTTATATAACTGAGTAAATTATGGGATAGTTTTCATTTTTGGGTCAACTAACTAATGTTAACTAATGTTTTCATCAAACTATTTAACACATGGGTAATTTCATATCATACCTGAATTAAGATCAGTGTGACAGCACTGAATAACACTTTTCATCCCACAATTACAAAATCCAAGGTCAGAAGGCCCTAAAAGTAAGTAAAATATATTTCATCATTAAGAGGAGAACTTGTGATCTTGTCTAGTTGTGTTCCGGTACAGTCAGTAAAGCATCCTCTGGATCTCTGTTCACATCCACATTCTGAAACATCACAAGAAGATGATCAGTATCACACAAATTCACATCTCAAACAAAGAAAGGAGAATGCTGAAAAATAGAAGATAAAATATGGTTAATGTTTGTGAAATCATGCACTTTTTAATCACAAAGAATGTACACAAATACTGCGGTTATATGTTCTTGCAAGCTTACAAATCAGATTAATAATTATAAACACTTAAACATCCTTCAAAATATCCCGGTGAGGCATTGGTGTTTTTTGCAAAGAAAGCAACCCAGGAACAAAGCGTTTTGATATTTATACTCTCACAATGGGGGCAATCAGATCTTAGGTGTGGGCAAAACCCAAGCATTTGGTGCAGCACAGTATTATGGCGTGACAAGTGCTGACAATAAACTTGCTAAAACCGAACAGATAAAAAATACAAAGGAAACCAATAGGGTCTGGCTGCAGACTTACACTTGCAGTCTAAGATCAGGAAAGGTCTAGACTAAAATCTAGACTAAAAACACATCTCTTTGACCTAGCATACACATCACATCCCGTCTGGACCCATCCCAACGCAGTCCTGAAGTGTCAACTAGTCTCTCCGCTATGGTGGACCTGCATCTGGACCCATCCCAACACATCCTGAAGTGTCAACTAGTCTCTCCGCTATGGTGGACCTGCACCTGACACGACGACAACGCAAGTCCTGAAGTGTCAACTAGTCTCTCCCCTATGGTGGACCTGCACCTGGACCCATCCCAATGCATCCTGAAGTGTCAACTAGTCTCTTCCCTATGGTGGACCCGCGCCTGGACCCATCCCAACGCAGTCCTGAAGTGTCAACTAGTCTCTCCCCTATGGTGGACCTGCACCTGGATCCATCCTACAGCAGTCCTGAAGTGTCAACTAGTCTCTCCCCTATGGTGGACCTGCGCCTGGACCCATCCCAACGCAGTCCTGAGGGTCAACTAGTCTCTCCCCTATGGTGGACCTGCGCCTGGACCCATCCCAACGCAGTCCTGAAGTGTGAACTGGTCTCTCCCCTATGATGGACCTGCACCTGGACCCATCCCAACGCAGTCCTGAAGTGTCAACTAGTCTCTCCCCTATGGTGGACCTGCGCCTGGACCCATCCCAACGCAGTCCTGAGGGTCAACTAGTCTCTCCCCTATGGTGGACCTGCGCCTGGACCCATCCCAACGCAGTCCTGAAGTGTGAACTGGTCTCTCCCCTATGATGGACCTGCACCTGGACCCATCCCAACGCAGTCCTGAAGTGTCAACTAGTCTCTCCCCTATGGTGGACCTGCGCCTGGACCCATCCCAATGCAGTCCTGAAGTGTCAACTAGTCTCTTCCCTATGGTGGACCTGCGTCTGGACCCATCCCAACGCAGTCCTGAAGTGTCAACTAGTCTCTCCGCTATGGTGTACCTGCATCTGGACCCATCCCGACACATCCTGAAGTGTCAACTAGTCTCTCCGCTATGGTGGACCTGCACCTGACACGACGACAACGCAAGTCCTGAAGTGTCAACTAGTCTCTCCCCTATGGTGGACCTGCACCTGGACCCATCCCAATGCATCCTGAAGTGTCAACTAGTCTCTTCCCTATGGTGGACCCGCGCCTGGACCCATCCCAACGCAGTCCTGAAGTGTCAACTAGTCTCTCCCCTATGGTGGACCTGCACCTGGATCCATCCTACAGCAGTCCTGAAGTGTCAACTAGTCTCTCCCCTATGGTGGACCTGCGCCTGGACCCATCCCAACGCAGTCCTGAGGGTCAACTAGTCTCTCCCCTATGGTGGACCTGCGCCTGGACCCATCCCAACGCAGTCCTGAAGTGTCAACTGGTCTCTCCCCTATGATGGACCTGCGCCTGGACCCATCCCAATGCAGTCCTGAAGTGTCAACTAGTCTCTTCCCTAAGGTGGACCTGCGCCTGGACCCATCCCAACGCAGTCCTGAAGTGTTAACTAGTCTCTCCGCTATGGTGGACCTGCACCTGACACGACGACAATGCAAGTCCTGAAGTGTCAGCTAGTCTCTCCCCTATGGTGGACCTGTGCCTGGACCCATCCTAACGCAGTCCTGAAGTGTCAACTAGTCTCTCCCCTATGGTGGACCTGCGCCTGGACCCATCCCAATGCATCCTGAAGTGTCAACTAGTCTCTCCGCTATGGTGGACCTGCACCTGACCCGACGACAACGCAAGTTCTGAAGTGTCAACTAGTCTCTCAACTCTCTTCTCTCTGGTGGACCTGCGCCTTGACCCATCCCAACGCATCCTGAAGTGTCAACTCGTCTCTCCCCTATGGTGGACCTGCGCCTGGACCCATCCCAACGCATCCTGAAGTGTCAACTAGTCTCTCCCCTATGGTGGACCTGCGCCTGGACCCATCCCAACGCATCCTGAAGTGTCAACTAGTCTCTTCTCTATGGTGGACCTGCGCCTTGACCCATCCCAACGCATCCTGAAGTGTCAACTCGTCTCTCCCCTATGGTGGACCTGCGCCTGGACCCATCCCAACGCATCCTGAAGTGTCAACTAGTCTCTCCCCTATGGTGGACCTGCACCTGGACCCTTCCCCACGCAGTCCTGAAGTGTCAACTAGTCTCTCCCCTATGGTGGACCTGCGTCTGGATCCATTCCAACGCAGTCCTGAAGTGTCAACTAGTCTCTCCCCTATGGTGGACCTGCGCCTGGACCCATCCCAACGCAGTCCTGAAGTGTCACCTAGTCTCTCTGCTATGGTGGACCTGCGTCTGGACCCATCCTAACGCATCCTGAAGTGTCAACTAGTCTCTCCCCTATGGTGGACCTGCGTCTGGACCCATCCCAACGCAGTCCTGAAGTGTCAACTAGTCTCTCTGCTATGGTGGACCTGCGTCTGGACCCATCCTAACACATCCTGAAGTGTCAACTAGTCTCTCCCCTATGGTGGACCTGCGCCTGGACCCATCCCAACGCAGTCCTGAAGTGTCAACTAGTCTCTCCCCTATGGTGGACCTGCGTCTGGACCCATCCTAACGCATCCTGAAGTGTCAACTAGTCTCTCTGCTATAATAATAATAATAATAAATTGAATTTGTATAGCGCTTTTCTCGAACTCAAAGTCGCTTTACAGGGCTGGTAAAAAAAAAAAAAAAAGGAAGGGCATGGGGCTACGGATAGGCAGAGGTGAAGAGATGGGTCTTGAGGCGGGACTGGAAGATGGTGAGGGACTCAGAGGTGCGGATCTCATGGGGGAGGGAGTTCCAGAGCCTGGGAGCTGCCCTGGAAAAGGCTCTGTCCCCAAAACTGCGGAGCTTGGATTTGTGGATGCGGAGGAGACCGGCTGAGGTGGATCTGAGGGACCGTGACGGATGGTAGGGGGAGAGGAGGTCAGTGAGGTATGAGGGGGCCAGGTGGTGGATGGCTTTGTAGGTAAGGACCAGGGATTTGTATGTGATCCTGTGGGAAATGGGAAGCCAGTGTAGTTGTTTTAGGACTGGAGTGATGTGGTGCCAAGATTTGGAGCGAGTGATGAGTCGGGCGGCTGCATTCTGGACCAGTTGGAGTCTTTTTATGTAGGTCGAGCTGATACCAAGGAGTAGTGAGTTACAGTAGTCCAGTCGTGAGGAGATGAAGGCGTGAATGAGTCTTTCAGCAGCAGGGGGTGTGAGTGACGGTCTGATTTTGGCGACGTTGCGGAGGTGAAAGAAGGAGGTTTTAATGACATGACGGATGTGGGGCTCAAGGGAGAGGGTTGAATCAAAAATCACGCCGAGGTTGCGGACCTGGGGAGATGGGGAAACAATGGTGCCGTCGATGGTGAGAGTGGGGTTATTGGTATTTCTGAGTGTGGATTCCTATGATGAGGAATTCTGTTTTATTGCAGTTAAGTTTGAGGAAGTTGCGTTGCATCCAAGTTTTAATAGCTGACAGACAGGAGTTGATGTGGGAGAGGGGAGGATTGGAGGGGGATTTGGTGCTGAGATAGATCTGGGTGTCATCGGCATAACAGTGGAAGTTCAGGTTGAAGTGGCGGAGTATCTGACCAAGGGGGAGGATGTAGATGATGAAGAGGAGGGGGCCGAGTACGGAGCCTTGGGGAACGCCTTGGGTGACTGTGGCTGTGGCAGAGGTGTGGTTATGAAGAGAGATGAAGTGGGATCTGTTGGAGAGGTAGGAACGGAGCCAGCTGAGTGCGGTACCTTCGATTCCAAGGTCTTTGAGTCTGGTGAGCAGGATGTTATGGCTCACGGTATCAAAGGCTGCACTCAGGTCAAGAAGAATAAGGATGTTTAGGGAACCGGTGTCAGCAGAGGTGAGGAGGTCGTTGAGGACTTTGAGGAGAGCGGTTTCTGTGCTGTGGAGGGGGCGGAAACCAGATTGGAGGGGTTCAAATTGGTTATTGGCATGAAGATGGGTTTGTAATTGTGAGGCAACTATACGTTTCAGGGTTTTAGACAGAAAGGGGAGGTTGGATATTGGGCGGTAGTTGTTGAGGGAGGAGGGATCCAGACCAGATTTTTTAAGGATTGGTGTGACAGCAGCAGTTTTGAAAGCAGAGGGGACAATTCCAAGGGACAGTGAGGAGTTGAAGAGGTTAGTGAGGTAGGGGCAAAGGACGGGGAGGCAGGACTTCAGGAGTGGAGTAGGTAGGGAATCAAGTGAGCAGGTAGTGGGTTTGGAAGAGCTGATGAGTTTAGAGATTTCAGGAGTGGTGACCGAGTCAAACTGGGAGAGGAGGCAGTGTGGAGGAAGGGGAGGGAGGTCGGTAGGGATGGGGGGAGGAGGGCCAATGAAAGGTGCTGGAGTAGATACTGGGAGGTCGGATGCAGAGGATAGAGATTGATAAATGATGTTGATTTTATCAGCGAAAAAGTGAAGGAATGAGTTGCAGAGATCCGGAGTAGAGGTAGGGAGGGTGTTGGTCCGAGGTTTGATGAGGTTGTTCATTGTGGAGAAGAGGGTTCTGGGATTTTTACAGGGGTTGGTGAAGATGGTGGAGAGGTAGGCAGATTTGGCAGCAATGAGGGCATCTTTGTAGGCAATGAGGTGGAGTTTGTAGGCGTCATGGTGGACTGTGAGAGATGATTTTTTTGTCAGACGTTCAAGTTGGCGACCAGTTTGTTTCAATTTCCGGAGTGCAGGTGTGTACCAGGGTGACGAGGTGTTAAAAGTGACGGTTTTTGTTTTAAGGGGGGCCAGAGTGTTAAGGGAGGTACACAAAGCGGAGTTGAGGTGGTTTGTGAGATCATCAGGTGAGGTGAGGTTTGAGTCCAGGTGGAGAGTGGTGGAGAGCAGGTCAGCGAGATGGTGGGGATCAATCGATTTAAGGTTGCGGAAGGTGATTTCTCTGAGGAGGCGGGGGCGTGGGGTTGGAGAAGGAATGGTGAACCGTATCAGTTTGTGATCAGAGAGGGGAAAGAGGCATGGATGAAGGTCGAGCACTGGTTGGTTGGTGGAGCAGACCAGGTCGAGGATGTGTCCTTTTTCATGGGTGGGGAATGTGACATGTTGGGTGAGAGTAAAGTTGTCCAGTAAAATGGTGAATTCTGATGACAGCTTGCAGGTGGGAGAGCCAATGTGGATGTTTAAGTCACCGAGTAGCAGCAGACGTGGAGAGAGAGATGAGGCTAGTGTGAGGAGTTCAGTTAAATCAGAGAGGAAGGAGGGATTTGGTTTAGGTGGCCGGTAAATGAGGATAACTGTCATGGAGGAAAGAGCTTTGAAGGCGAGATATTCAAATGATGATACTGAGGGGAGGGTGAGTTCAGTGATCCGGAAGTTCTGATTGAAAATAACGGCGAGGCCACCTCCACGGCGGGAGGGGCGGGGTTTGCAGATATAATTGTAGCCAGTGGGGGATGCTTGGTTGAGGGAGAAGAAGTCATTGGGTTGTTGCCAGGTTTCTGTGAGCAGAAGGAAATCCAGCGTGTTGTCGAGGATTAGTTCATGGAGGGCAGGGGCTTTATTGTTAAGCGATCGGGTGTTGAGTATGGAGCTAAATGAGTCTCAATAAAGATAAATGCACACACTACATTCACATATGCACACACAGGATTCATACATGCACACACATGATTCATAAATACACACACAGGATACACAAATGCGCACAAAATTCACAAATGCACACACAAAATTTAAAAAGCACAGAAGATTCACAAATGCATACAAAATTCACAAATTCACACAAAATTCATAAATACACACACAATTCAGAAATACAAACAAAATTTACAAATGCACTCAAGATTCAGAAATGCACAGGGCAAGATTCAGACGTGTATTTCTGATGCACACACAAATATATATTGATTTACAAACTGCTTGCAGTCTGTGAACTTCACTGCATTTGTGTGTGAATTTTGAGACTCCCTTGACTTGGCTCGACACACAAATGCCTTTTTTTAAACAGGGAATGATCAGCAAGCAATCAGATATCTCCCTTGGTTTAGCCAATCACAAGAACGCACCCCGCGTGGGGGTTTGTTTACTCATAAGCCAATCACATGAATGCGTTCACACAGCGCGATATGCATGTGGCGCGGGCGCGGTGGAGATCTGTCTGTCAGTTGGTTGAGACATAGACATCATATAGATAGACGCCCTATCGACCGCTACTGTATGGGAAGCCAAACAAACCAAAAGTGGGACGAGACAGCGGGGGTTTACAGAGCTCGCGCCGCGCTGACATGTCATCTGCGCGGTTCAATGGTCCGAGCCGCGCGGACGTGTTTCCTAGCGACAACCAATGGGCAGCGCGGCGCGAACAATCCTCACCAGCGCTGCACTGATCAAACAGCGCAGCGCAAACCATACATGCAAATAAATGTACAATAAAGAAACCCCAGCTTCCTTACAAAAAATTGGTTCTCTGCTGAAGTTTAGGAGTTTTTCCCTACAGAAGACAAAGAAGAAGAAAGACAAGATGAAATGCATGCATTTCTTATGTTTATTATAGCTATTTAATACTGTTAGTAAAGAGTAGTGTTGTGCGTCGATACTTTGAAGAACTGCACATATATAGAGGCTACGGAAAGAGCTGTACAAAGCAGAAACTTCAATGACTTACAATTTCGTAGTCGTCTTGAGGAGCACGCCAACCTTCTGGAAATTATATCGGACAGTTTACATGTTCAGGTAATGTATGTTAGTAAGTTTTGCATTCAGCCATCATTTGTAGACTTTAAGCTTTTTATGTCTGAATTCCATAATCATTTGTTAATTTTGAATAAAATGTTAAAACTAAAGATCAATTTTATGTTATTGATATTTTGTGATATTGATTTATAGGGTGAATTCGGTATGATTTGGACACTTTTTGCTATTGAGATTAATTGGAAAAAGTGTCCCTCCCAATCAACCTGTCGCCTATATATAGCCTAGTCTAAAACTGTATAATGTTTTAGAATGACCTTGACCTCATCACCACAATCTATGAACTTCAAGAGGCTATACAAGACTTATGTCTTCTGGTGGACCATTTTCAACCCTCCTGTGAACGCCCCATTTTCACTACCAATTTTACATACCAGGGGACGGCCAAGGTAATGTTTATTTTAAGTTTGACACAGCAGTTTTGCAATTATTCATTTTTCAAGGCTTTTTCTTTCAAAATCTGCTGTGCAGTGCAGGTGAATCTGTCAGTTGATGGGTCCCATTGACTTCCATAGTTTTTTTTTTATGCTATGGAAGTCAGTGGGATCCATATATTTTTTAGTAACTGACATTCTTCTTTGAAATATCTTCTGGGTTCACTGTTCAGCAGAAAAAATCATACAGGGTTGGAACAACTTATATTAAGGGTGAGTAAATGATGACACAATTTTCATTTTTTTGGGTGAACTATAAAGGCAAAACAAATTTGTTATTGTCTTAAGAATAGTGAAACCATAACATTTTAATTCTAACTTCCAGATATCACATCACAGTGGTGATGAGGTCAAGGTCATTCTAAAACATTATACAGTTTTAGACTAGGCTATATATAGGCGACAGGTTGATTGGGAGGGACACTTTTTCCAATTAATCTCAATAGCAAAAAGTGTCCAAATCATACCGAATTCACCCTATAAATCAATATCACAAAATATCAATAACATAAAATTGATCTTTAGTTTTAACATTTTATTCAAAATTAACAAATGATTATGGAATTCAGACATAAAAAGCTTAAAGTCTACAAATGATGGCTGAATGCAAAACTTACTAACATACATTACCTGAACATGTAAACTGTCCGATATAATTTCCAGAAGGTTGGCGTGCTCCTCAAGACGACTACGAAATTGAAAGTCATTGAAGTTTCTGCTTTGTACAGCTCTTTCCGTAGCCTCTATATATGTGCAGTTCTTCAAAGTATCGACGCACAACACTACTCTTTACTAACAGTATTAAATAGCTATAATAAACATAAGAAATGCATGCATTTCATCTTGTCTTTCTTCTTCTTTGTCTTCTGTAGGGAAAAACTCCTAAACTTCAGCAGAGAACCAATTTTTTGTAAGGAAGCTGGGGTTTCTTTATTGTACATTTATTTGCATGTATGGTTTGCTCTGCGCTGTTTGATCAGTGCAGCGCTGGTGAGGATTGTTCGCGCCGCGCTGCCCATTGGTTGTCGCTAGGAAACACGTCCGCGCGGCTCGGACCATTGAACCGCGCAGATGACATGTCAGCGCGGCGCGAGCTCTGTAAACCCCCGCTGTCTCGTCCCACTTTTGGTTTGTTTGGCTTCCCATACAGTAGCGGTCGATAGGGCGTCTATCTATATGATGTCTATGTCTCAACCAACTGACAGACAGAACTCCACCGCGCCCGCGCCACATGCATATCGCGCTGTGTGAACGCATTCATGTGATTGGCTTATGAGTAAACAATCCCCCACGCGGGGTGCGTTCTTGTGATTGGCTAAACCAAGGGAGATATCTGATTGGTTGCTGATCATTCCCTGTTTAAAAAAAGGCATTTGTGTGTCGAGCCAAGTCAAGGGAGTCTCAAAATTCACACACAAATGCAGTGAAGTTCACAGACTGCAAGCAGTTTGTAAATCAATATATATTTGTGTGTGCATCAGAAATACACGTCTGAATCTTGCCCTGTGCATTTCTGAATCTTGAGTGCATTTGTAAATTTTGTTTGTATTTCTGAATTGTGTGTGTATTTATGAATTTTGTGTGAATTTGTGAATTTTGTATGCATTTGTGAATCTTCTGTGCTTTTTAAATTTTGTGTGTGCATTTGTGAATTTTGTGCGCATTTGTGTATCCTGTGTGTGTATTTATGAATCATGTGTGTGCATGTATGAATCCTGTGTGTGCATATGTGAATGTAGTGTGTGCATTTATCTTTATTGAGACTCATTTAGCTCCATAGTTGAGGAGTGCAAAGTTTGCATGGTGAGAGGGTGGTGAGATGAGGGCAGGCTGGAAAGATCTGAGGTTGTCCCAGATAACAGTGCGTGTGGGGGGGTAAATGCAGTTGAGGAGGGACAGTGAGTTGATTTGAAAAAGATTGGAGAGTAGATATATGTGAAGTGCAAGTAGCACTGTAGTCCAGTCCGGGTTTTCTGTGCAGCCTGATGGCGCGCTCAGCTCTATGTGATCCAGCGGGGGAAGCGTTCCGATGACGTGGAAGAGTTGCGACAGAGCGTGCAGGTGACCAGATGGATGGAATGGATTGTACGTGATGGAAGTAAACAAACTTGCGGCGAGAGCTTCTGTGGATGTAACGGAGTCGACGTAGAAGTCCGAGCTGTTTGATGACTGGGATGCAGGATGGAAAAGAGTAGTTGATTAGTTTGGCCAGTTGCAGAGTTGAATATTTGAACATGATGCAGAGCGGAGGGACTGAGAGCTCCGTGATAGCAGTTAGCGATGGAATAGAGACACAGAGATGGATGACTGATGTGAGTGCCAGAATGATCCACGGCATGACAGGAGGAGATGAAAGTCTTGGTCACGGCTCGCATCTGGTGGAGGTTACAGCCAGCAGCAGTCACAGCGAGGCAGACAGGAGTTAGGTGAACGCGGGCAGCCTATTAGTGTTAGCGGCTAACCGACGAGGCAACACTCAGTCGACAGTCCGGTCGAGGTGATCAAGCTCTTCCCTATGGTGGACCCGCACCTGGACCCATCCCAACGTATCCTGAAGTGTCAACTAGTCTCTCCCCTATGGTGGATCTGCCCCTGGACCCATCCCAATGCATCCTGAAGTGTCAACTAGTCTCTTCCCTATGGTGGACCTGCACCTGACACGACGACAACGTAAGTCCTGAAGTGTCAACTAGTCTCTCCCCTATGGTGGATCTGCACCTGGACCCATCCCAACGCAGTCCTGAAGTGTCAACTAGTCTCTCCCCTATGGTGGACCTGCGTCTGGATCCATTCCAACGCAGTCCTGAAGTGTCAACTAGTCTCTCCCCTATGGTGGACCTGCGCCTGGACCCATCCCAACGCAGTCCTGAAGTGTCAACTAGTCTCTCCCCTATGGTGGACCTGCGCCTGGACCCATCCCAACGCAGTCCTGAAGTGTCAACTAGTCTCTCCCCTATGGTGGACCTGCGTCTGGACCCATCCTAACGCATCCTGAAGTGTCAACTAGTCTCTCTGCTATGGTGGACCTGCACCTGACACGACGACAATGTAAGTCCTGAAGTGTCAACTAGTCTCTCCCCTATGGTGGATCTGCCCCTGGACCCATCCCAATGCATCCTGAAGTGTCAACTAGTCTCTTCCCTATGGTGGACCCGCACCTGGACCCATCCCAACGTATCCTGATGTGTCAACTAGTCTCTCCCCTATGGTGGATCTGCCCCTGGACCCATCCCAATGCATCCTGAAGTGTCAACTAGTCTCTTCCCTATGGTGGACCCTTGGCCTGGACCCATCCCAACGCATCCTGAAGTGTCAACTAGTCTCTTCCCTATGGTGGACCTGCACCTGGACCCATCCCAACGCATCCTGGAGTGTCAGCCTCATCATCCCTGTGAAGGCCTCATCGACACGACAGCCATCGGCACTGATCTTTAACAACTCATCTCCATGTAAACAATCGTGCTGACTCCGACTTCCAACCAGATGGAAATGCTCTGAATGTTCTGATCCAATCTGACTTCTGACCTGTAATGCTGCCTGAATCATAATCACACACTGTTCGGAGGAGAACTGGCCCCGACTGATTCTGGATTCTCTCAGGTTTTTTTCTCCATTCTGTAAACTGATGGAGTTTTGGTTCCTTGCCACTGTCTTCTTGGCTTTTTGGCTTGCTTAGTTGGAGACATTTAATATTCAACAAAATTATTGATCTGCCTTACTTAAGGTGGACGATGATGACATTTTCTTCTAGAAAAAAACTTTGTTGTATTATTCTCATATCACTGTGAAGCTGCTTTGAAACAATCTGTATTGTAAAAAGCGCAATATAAATAAAGGTGACTTGACTTGACAGCATTTAACATTTTTTTAGACATACACTCACAAACTTCCCTCAGCACTTCCCCTCGGGGAATCCCCACTGCTATTTATGCGTTCAAGTTCGTCAAGTGGACGAGGGAAGTGTATTTGAACAGACCCTCGACCCCTTGATTTTGACAGAGGGAGCGAGTCTACCCAATATACAGCAGGTTGCGCTTAATTTACTCCCACCCCACACAACTCTAGTGTATGATATTGGAGTTATTTAGAGATTTAACTGCATTTAATATGTGTAGCTACCTTAACCCTTGTTAAGGGTTGTCAATTAAAATAAGTTACACATAGGTCTATATGTACAAAAACTGTCGTAAAATGTTTATGTTTGGGAGCACAGACTCATTTGGTCTCATTTTAAAGAAGACCCTTGGCAGATAATCATTGAAGAAAAAAAAAGTTAAAAAAATGACACAAAAAAGTTATAGAGGGTTAAGTTTATTAAAATTATTTATGAACATTATTTTATGAAGCATGTTGAACTCTAAAACTGCTAGAAAACCAAAGCCATACATCCAATAATAACTTGTGTTGCAAATTCGAGGTTGATATCTCAAAAAAATTAGCTTTCAGTAAGATTTTGTTTGGGCGCAGTACCAATTTCCCCCATTAGATGCCAGCAAAGCTCCACTGGTTGGATTCGTGATTTACAGTACAGTAGAGTTTTTCTCTCTCAAATTTTACACACACACAACACACACACACACACACACACACACACACACACACACACGAACGCACACAGAGAATGAAAGGCTATTAACAAAGACTGGATCATTTAATGGTTTTAATGGGTTTCAATGGGGAAAGTTGTGTCCTTAACAGTAAATTACACACCTGTGCCAAAATGTACGCAGTTAATAATAATAATAATAATTTATGAAATTTTATATAGCACTTTTCTCGACACTCAAAGCACTTTACATAGAAGGGGGGATCTCCTGAATCACCACCAATGTGCAGCATCCACTTGGATGATGCGACGGCAGCCATATTGCACCAGAACGCCCACCACACACCAGCTTACTGGTGGAGAGGAGACAGTGATGAAGCCAATTAGTATATATATCTGAGGCCATGATGGACAGAGGCCGCTGGGCAAATTTGGCCAGGATTTTTAATGACCACAGAGAGTCAGGACCTCGGTTTAACGTCTCATCAGAAGGACGGCGCTCTTTGTCAGTATAGTGTCCCCGTCACTACACTGGGGTGTTAGGACCCACACAGACCACAGGGTGAGCGCCCCCTGCTGGCCTCACTAACACCTCCAGGCAGCAACCTGGTTTTCCCAGAAGGTCTCCCACACTCAAAAAAATGAACTAGGAAGGTTGTGCACTTTACATAACATATTTATTTTTAGTTTACTTATAATATTTGTGTTTGTTGACTTGAAATGTTTTTTTCTATTAAGGTCCACGTAATTATGTCTCAACTTAACAGTACAAAATCCTAACGTGTTGTCTAAACACAAACCATTTATGTTAAGTAAAAAATTCGTACATCCAGAGGGTGGCGGTATAATACGACGCCAACTGCCATTTTGCCCTAACTTAATTTGATTGTGTTCAATCTGCTTAAATGTGAAATTTAAGTTTAGGCCTATAATACGTTTGTGTTGGATTACATGAATGATTTGTGTTGCATTAACTGAAACTGGATGGTGCTTGTTAGTTCCCAGCATGCTTTGCATATGGTTGAATTAAGAGAGAATAAATGTTTAAATTAAGTGTTTTTACAATTACATTGGAATTATTAGAATAATTTAAATTACAGTGGGTTACCATAGTGGAGAAGAGTGGAGCATTTTGTTTGGCTGTGGACTGAAATTTCATTTAACTGCTTTGGTAGGAGCATGTGAATATTTGCATTTAAGATGCTAATATGTGCCACTGCTAGCAAATAGCTAGCTATAGTCTATACATTTTATTATGTGTCACTAAAATAAATGAAATATTAATAAATCAATGAAATTAAAAAACTCCTGAATCATGTCAGGAAACCTTTAAATTAGTTGGGCCCAACCATAGTAAATAAGTTGAATCAACATTAATAAATTAAGTTGACCCAACGTAAGTACATTAAATTGGAATAACAGAATTGCATAATGCTGAAATAAAGCAAGTTAATCGTGTGGAAATCCTTTCCATGATTTTTTTATGTTCATTCAAAGAGTTATTTTTTTGATCCAAGTACTAATCAGGCTCAGCCCTGCTTTGCTTCAGTGGGCAACCAGTCTTGGGCTACAGGAGGATATGGCTGCTGACATTAACACGGGCACATGATCTGTCTATTATAGCAATCGCGACCTGCTTCATACCACTGTAATGTTAAAAAAACATGAATGTTTTCACTCATCCATTAACATTATTAGATCCATCAGCTTGACAGAAGTCCCATCATTCAGCTTGTAACTGCGTCATAAACCTACGCCTTTGTCATTGTTACACACATCATAAACGCCTCTCTTCACACTGGCACATTTCCCACAGCATTCAAGCAGGCTCGGGTTACCCCACTGCTTAAGAAACCCACTCTAAATCCAGCACATCTAGAAAACTACAGACCGGTATCCCTCCTTCCATTTGTCGCAAAGACACTTGAACGAGTCGTTTTCAACCAGATCTCCTCCTTTCTTACGCAGAACAACCTCTTGGACAACAATCAGTCTGGCTTCAAAAGCGGACACTCAACTGAGACTGCTCTGCTCTCAGTAATCGAAGCACTAAGACTTGCAAGAGCCGCTTCCAAATCCTCAGTTCTCATCCTGCTGGATCTGTCTGCTGCCTTTGACACAGTTAACCACCAGATCCTCCTGTCAATCCTAAAGAGGAAGGGCATCTCGGGAACTGCACTCCTGTGGTTCAAGTCTTACCTCTCAGGTAGGTCCTTTAGGGTGTCGTGGAGGGGTGAGGTGTCTAAAACCCTACATCTAGCTACTGGTGTGCCTCAGGGCTCAGTGCTTGGACCACTTCTCTTCTCCATCTACATGACATCACTAGGATCTGTGATTCAGAAACATGGCTTTTCCTACCACTGCTACGCTGATGACACACAACTCTACCTCTCATTCCAGCCTGATGATCCGACGGTAGCCGCTCGCATCTCAGCCTGCCTGACAGACATCTCTGGCTGGATGAAGGACCACCACCTTCAACTAAACCTTGCGAAGACAGAGCTACTTGTAATCCCGGCTAACCCAGCACTTAATCACAACTTCACCATCCAGCTAGGCTCTTCATCCATAACTCCATCAAGATCAGCCAGGAACCTTGGAGTTGTAATTGATGACCAATTGAATTTCACAGACCACATTGCTAGCACTGCCCGGTCATGCAGATTTTCCTTGTACAACATCAGAAGGATCAGGCCCTTCCTATCAGAGCATGCTACACAACTCCTTGTTCAGGCGCTTGTTCTATCCAGACTGGACTATTGTAATGCTCTCCTGGCTGGTCTCCCAGCTTGCACTGTCAAACCTCTGCAACTGATCCAGAATGCTGCAGCTAGAGTGGTCTTCAACGAGCCGAAGAGAGCACACGTCACTCCTCTCCTCACGAAACTGCACTGGTTGCCGGTTGCCGCTCGCATCAAATTCAAGTCACTGACGTTTGCCTACAGAACAACCACTGGCACTGCTCCCTTGTACCTGAACTCATTACTACAGACTTATGTGCCATCCAGAAACTTGCGCTCTGCAAGTGAGCGGCGTCTGGTGGTGCCATCCCAAAGAGGCACGAAATCTCTCTCTCGGACCTTTACCATGACTGTTCCCTGCTGGTGGAATGATCTGCCTAACTCAGCCAGAGCTGCTGAGTCTGTAGCCATCTTTAAGAAACTGCTGAAGACGTATCTTTTTCGGCAGCACTTGAGCACTTAATCCAGTACTACTAACACTTTCTTATCTAAAAAAAAAAACAAACAAAAAAAAATTGCGTTGGATTGTACTGTGAAGGGTCATAGCACTTACATATTGTTGTCCTACTGCTAGTTTAATTGCTTCTATTGTTTCTCATTTGTAAGTCGCTTTGGATAAAAGCGTCAGCTAAATGAATAAATGTAAATGTAAATGTAAATGTAAGAGGTTGGCGACCCCTAGCAGCGAAAAATAATAATACATATTGTATTTACTACGCTAGTTCTTGATGTCTGTGTGTGACTAAATATCGCAGCAGTTCAAAATGTTTTTTTTTAGCACAATGTGTTAAAGTTTTACAGTCTTTATAATACAATATTTAAATGCGTTTAATGATCTAACACACCTTGGGATGAGATCTGGGATCCACAACTTCTGTAGACGTCTGACAGAAATGAAGTTAAACTGTTAGTAATAAGTGAAGCTGGTAATGCTGTTTTTGTTGTTCAGCATTGTTCTCCTCTGCTGAGATCTTGAGAGATCTGTTAGTGTTTAACCTTCTGGGGACCAAAAACGCGCCGACGCGTTTGCCTCAGTTTTTTTCACATAGCAGCAAAATAGATTTAAAATACTCCCGTCATTTTTTGTCATACAGGCTTAAGAAATAGGAAAAAATAAACTGTTAAATGTCGTCTTATTTATGGGTTCACTTAAAATCGAAATAAAACATTGTGCTTTTGTAAAATAAAGAAAGTAAACAGGGTGTGCTTTCTGCCTCTCCGTCTCCGTGAACTTTTTTTCTAGTCTCTTTTTTTCTAAACTTAAACAAAACTCAGCGAATACTATTCACTCAGACATGAGCTATATCTCTATAATCATTTAAGTGTGTAGTTTTAAATTATCTATGTAGTCTATATAAAAAGAGCGAGAGATCAGCCGTACATATTGCAAAACTTTCTGAAAATGCGAATGAGAATTAACTGCACAATTACTAGAAATGTTTACCTTGGATATTGTTTGCAAGCATACACAGTTTGTGGAAAAATACACTTTTTTTCAAGATGTTTCCAACTCTGAACCAATTTTGTAGTGAAATATATATATGTGTGTGTGTGTGTTGTCTTTGCATTCTTTCTTGTGGCTCAGTGACACCTGAATGAAAGGCTCATTAGTATGCAGCATTAGCAGGTCTTTGTCTTCAGGTGTGAATGAGGACATTATTCATGACCTTGTTGGATCATTCACGCCCACCTGCATATTGCCTTTCCAAACAAAAAGTGTCTTACAAAATTTAAATCAATCTATTGTTTAATGTGAACGATTAGCCCGGATGATTTTCAGATCATTTTAAAGTAAAAACTCTAGGCGACAACATCCATTAGTCAAAAGTATTGTGGGAATATGTGAAGTTGGTCGTTTGTGGTCTTATATCAGAAAATGTAAGTTTGATTTTTTTGAATAACCACGCATAAATAATATTCTCTCAAAAATTCAAACATGTACATGTTGTTACATACATGTTGCTCACATATTATGATAGCCATGTTCGTGCTAAATAGAGTGTAATTACACCTTTGCCAATAATATGTTTATAAGCAACTGAAAAAAAAATACAAATATTAGGGGATGTCAAAACATCTCAAGGACCCCAAAAACACCTTAGACCCCAGAGGGTTAATGTTCTGTTGGGATTTAAAGGGTTTCTGTTGTGTGAGTTTTGTGGGTCACCATTGTGCTGAAGAGTAGAGCCTGTGCTTCAGTCCAACAGAAGACCAAGAAACACTGATGATATGCTGCATGTTGCTCTATTTTAAAAGCATTATTGAATATATTGTAATATATAACACAATATATTAATAAAATATAATATTTCATATATTTTTTCAGTATTTACACCATATAATATATTGATCATAAATATATGGCAATATATTTTTGTTGATGTCATCGTCCAGCTCAGTTCAGTTCTCATAGTGTCAATGCAGGCAGATCAATAATACTGTTGAATATTAAGTGTCCCCACCTAAGCAAGCCAGTGGCAAGAACACAAACTCCATCAGGAGACAGAATAGAAATAAAAAAACCTTGGGAGAAACCAGGCTCAGTCGGGGGAACAGTTCTCCTCTGGCCAAACGAACCAACATGGTGTGAATAGATTTCAGGCTGAATCACAACTCTGATTGCCGATTGATCATTCAGAATATATAATCCAGTTCCTTTTGCATGAGGATTGGGATACATCATACCAGCATACGCTGGGAGTTGAAGCTGGCTATAGGGTCAGAGGACTTCGACAAGGTCTTCACAGGGGATTTACTCTAGGGCTTATCTAGTCGTTGAGGTCTCTGCTAACATTATGTTTGCCACCCATATACGGTAAAATATGGGATCGTCCCGTATTTAAAGGTAAAATGATGAGTTCCGTATGAAATCACTACTGGATGTGTCCCCTATTTTTCATACACACAGTTGAATAAATAAAAAGACTTTGCAGTGTGGAGAATACTAATAGTGTTAAAATGTGTTAAAATGAAAGAAAAATAAATTTTCATGAATTTATGAATGGCAATTACTTCAATTAAAAGGTGAAATTTCAATAAGAGATGGCAAAAATTACTTTCTGATTCAACTGAAGTCAACTAAAAATATGCTGACTTTCTTGAGAAGATCAGTCATGAGAGAAGTAAAACGAATTTTGAAAATGTATCAATTATTTGTAAAAATAGTAGAACCCCAATTCCAGAAAAATTGGGACATTTTGTAAAATGCAATAAAATTAAGAATCTGTAATTTGTTAATTCTCTTGAACCTTTATTTAACTGACAAAAGTACAAATAAAAAATGTCCAATGTATTCACTGGCCAAAATTAATTCCATTTTGTAAACAAATTTTGATTTTGATGGCTGCAAAACACTCCAAAAAAGTTGCGACAGAGGCAAAATAAAAGTGAAAAGATTACAGAATATCTAATTTAAGCTGTTTTGAAACAGTCCATAATAAGCAGGTGAACTGGTACTGGAACTTTGTGCGGAAACCTTTTTAATTACTAAGCTATATACAGTATATGATTTACCATATATCATTTTGTGCAGAGATTCAGGGAGACCAGAGAAATCTCAGTCCGTATAGGGTAAGGCAGGAGACCATTGAATGTGCGTGTCTTTCGAGTCTTAAAATGGCACTGCATGAGTAACCATCATGCTACGGTGTTAAATATAGCCACATGGGCTCGGCAGTACTTTGGAAAAGCGTTGTTAATTTAACACAATCTGCTGCATTAAAAAACGCAACTTGTTATGCAAGGAAAAAGCTATTGTTACGTCCTACGGTGTAATTTTATTTTGTATTATTATTTTCTTTGCCTATGCTGTGTTTCCGGCCACTAGGTGGCAGTTGTGGTGGGTTTTGCTTTCCATGTTTTTTGACTTTGTGCAGGTAAAGCCAGCTGAAGGTGATCTCCTTGATTGATGACAGCTCCTCTGGCGTTGGTCGCGGCCTGAAGAAAAGGTTTAAAGCCTGACTGATCTCGGAAGGAGGGAAGATAGAGGGGGAGCATTGTTTTGTTTCTTTGTTGTTGTGGCTGCTTACTACTGGTTGTATGTATTGATTAATTCTAAGCTTTATGGCTGTTCAGTTGTGACTGACCTAGCAAACTTTCAAGTTGTATTTTTGCTTTGTTTTTATCTTCTAAGAAATTGCTTTAGTGAGATAGAGACCTTTCGGTCTGTGGTGAATTCAGTTGTTAAAATTGAACCTCTGTTTTCATTTCCCCTGTAAATATTGTAAAAACAACTAAACTGGGAAGTCTAGGGAGTGGGTGCCCTTTTTTTTACTTTATGAACTCTTTTCTCCTGTTTAAAGTAGAGAGGGAGTCAGGAAGATATTTTGTTGTTTATTTCCTTTTAATTTTCCAGAGGGCAAGATTAGAATTGGTCCCTATAGTTAGAGGCTTTGTTCAATGTATTTTGTTTGGGCTTTTCTCCCACTCCTGAAGCCTTATAACTTCCCTAATGGTGTTGCATCAATAAATTTGTGTAACACATTTCTGTTGTCTCTGGTGTAACTCTGTGAGCCATTTGTTTCTTTTTTTTTTTTTTTTTTTAATGACGTTTCTCCTAACCTAGACTGGGAGGAACGTAACATTAATTGGGGGCTCACCTAACTGTTATACATCTCCTCAATCCTTATTTTCTTCCCTTGCAACTAAATGAGAGGAGGTAAGCCTTTGTTATTGTCATTTTTGTTTTATTCCTAGCCTGTTTTTGACTTTGGTGAAAGAGGAAATTCTGTGCTAGGGACAGTATGGATTTTGATCTTATATTATTTACACTGACACCTACAACAGAAGAATTGAATCGTTGTAGAAAGAAAGATCTATTGTTGATAGCTGATTTCTTTAATGTGGAAGTAGCCAGAGAAGCTACTAAGCAGGTTATCAAAGAGGAACTGTTTGAGAAACTAGTTAGTGCTGATATTTTGCCAGAAGAGAAGGAGGTGATAGAAGATATACCAGATGTTGCTGGGGAAACTATTGATCAAGAGTTACTTCTTGACTCTAAAACTGTTGAATCTTGCGATGATCCAAAGGTAGCACTTAAACTAAAGGAGTTAGATCTGTCAATAAGGAAACAAGAATGTGAGACTCAAAGAATTCGACTTCGGGCTATTGAGGTACAAGCTGATTGTGATATTAGATTGCGGCAGTTAGATTTACAGGCTCAGCAAATGCAGGGTGAGCCTGTTCCATTGCCACAGCCTGGAGCTCCCTCTGGCACCTCTCCGTTACAAAGTCCTGTTCCTTTAATGTCAGGTTTACAATCAGGCTTTGATATAAGTAAACACATTGCGTTAGTGCCCAAATTTCGTGAAGTTGATTCTTACTTTACCGCATTTGAACGAGTGGCTGCTAGTTTGAAGTGGCCAAAGGAGATGTGGGCCTTGTTACTGCAATGCACTTTAGTAGGGAAGGCTCAGGAAGTTTCTTCAGCTTTGACCATAGAGCAGTCTTTAGACTATGATATTGTTAAATCTGCAGTACTTCGAACCTATGAGCCTGAGGCCTATCGCCAGAAGTTTCGAAATTTGTCAAAAACAGTCAATCAGACATTTGTAGAATTTGCTAGAGAAAAGAAGGCTCATTTTGAAAAATGGTGTCTAGCTAGCAAGGTGGGTAGTTTTGAACAGCTGCAGGAATTGCTGTTGTTGGAAGACTTCAAGCGATGCATCCCGGAGAAAATTGTTGTTCATTTGAATGAAAAAAAGGTTATTTCTCTGCAGGATGCAGCAGTTGTTTGTGATGAATTTGTGTTGACACATAAACAGGTGTTTTCTTCACCACGTCCAACTCGAAATCTGTCGTTTAGGGATGAGAGTAGGGAGAGTGGCATGCCCAAAACCTTTTCTCACACGAACAGAAATAACTTGTCGGTCGCTAGGGGTCGTAATCCTGTTGCTAAGTTAAATGGAGAGGGGCGTGTATGCTTTTATTGCCTTGACCCTGGCCATTTAATTAGTGAGTGTAAGGCCTGGAAACAGAAAAGCTCTGCTGCCAAGACTAAGAGTGTAGCATTTGTCCAAGGTGTGTCCGGTTTTGATTCTCCCCCTGAGTCTAAGGTATATGAACCTTTTATCTTGTCCGGCTCTGTGTCTCTGTCTGCAAATGCTGACTATAAGCCTGTCCGTTTGTTGAGGGACACCGGATGTGCACAGTCTTTGATTCTGAAGAGTGCTCTGTCCTTCTCATCTGAGTCATATACTGGTACAAGCGTTTTAATACAGGGTATTGAGTTGGGCTGTGTCAAAGTTCCGTTGCATCAAGTTCATTTAAGGTCTGGTCTTGTTGAAGGGCCTGTGAAGGTAGCGGTTTGTTCTCAGTTACCAGTGAAGTGGATAGAGTTTATTCTGGGAAATGACTTAGCGGGTGGTAAGGTTTTCCCCTGTCCTGTGGTGACAGATGTCCCTATTGCTTGTGGGCCAAGTGATATTGCAGAACAGTTTCCCTCTGTCTTTCCTATTTGTGCTGTGACTCGTGCCCAGGCACACAAGTATGATGATGTAGTTGAACTTTCTGACTCCTTCTTGATTTCTCAAAGTGAGCCGGTGGAAGTCAAACTGTCTATCGATCCTGAACTTTTTAAAACTGACCTTAAGGTCCTGGATGAAGTGGAGAAAATTCCTCTGATACTTGGAAGAGAACAATTAGCTATGGCACAAAGATCCGATCCCACCTTGTCTAACTGCATCAGTGCTGCCTATGCTGGTGAGAGAAGTTCTAAAACTAGAGCAGGATATTTCTGGGACAAGGATGTGCTAATGCGTAGGTGGAAGCGGCAATATTCCGATGAGGAGGAGTGGAGTGCAAGCTACCAAATTGTTCTTCCACAAGGTTATCGTACACAAGTTCTTAAGTTGGCTCATGAAAATGCTTTGTCTGGTCATCTGGGAATCACAAAGACTTTCCGGCGGATTTCAAGGTACTTCTTTTGGCCTGGTTTAAAATCTTCGGTGTCAGGCTTTGTTCGCTCTTGTTGTGTTTGTCAGCTCTCTGGTAAACCAAATCAGGTTATTTCTCCTGCACCGTTGCAACCAATTCCTGTGGTCTGAGAACCTTTTGAGAGACTCCTTATTGATTGTGTGGGTCCATTGCCCAAGTCAAAGTCAGGTTATCAGTACATTCTAACAATGATGTGTGCGGCGACACGATATCCGGAAGCTGTCCCGATACGTACTCTTAAAGCTAAGGTTGTTGTTAATGAGCTTGTGAAGTTTTGCTCTACATTTGGGTTGCCCAGGATAATCCAATCCGATAGAGGCACCAATTTTACTTCTCATGTGTTCAAGCAGGTACTACAAGAACTGGGGGTGAAACAACAACTGTCAAGTGCCTATCACCCAGAGTCCCAAGGGGCGCTTGAAAGGTTTCACCAAACCTTAAAATCCATGCTTCGTGCATACTGTCTGGATACAGGGAAAGACTGGGTAGAGGGGTTGCCATTACTCATGTTTGCAATTAGAGAGACCGTTCAAGAGTCATTGGGTTTTAGCCCGGCGGAACTGGTCTTTGGTCATACAGTACGGGGACCGTTGAAGTTGTTAAGTGAGCAATTACTGTCTAAGACCACTTCACCCATGTCAGTGTTAGACTATGTCAGTTATTTTCGGGAACATCTGCACAGGGCATGTGAAGTTGCAAAAGAACATCTTGTTAAAACTCAAGCAAAAATGAAAGCTCGTTATGATAAGCAAAGTGTGGTGCGTAATTTTCAAACAGGTGAAAAAGTGCTTGTCCTCCTTCCTGTTCCTGGCTCAGCTTTGCAAGCAAGATTTTCTGGTCCATATGTCGTTGAGAAAAAACTTGGTGACACAGACTATGTGATTAGTACGCCGGATCGTAAAAGAAAAACCCGGCTGTGTCACATAAATATGTTGAAAGCCTATGTAACAAGATCTGTATCTCCAGAGCCGATACCTAAACCTGTGTCTATTTTGTCCACTAGTGTCAGGCAAACTGTGTATAATCCTGTGACTGATGGCTTGGCCGATAGTGACGCTCATGGCATGACCATGAGGTTAAATAACTCCTGTATTGTGAGTGACTTGAAGTCATATCTCTCGTATCTTCCGAAGGTACAGTGTGAAGATATTGTAAATCTGTTCTACAAGTATCCTACTTTATTTTCTGATGTTCCGATGCAGACTACAGTGTTGAAACACGATATCGATGTGGGCGAGTGTAGGCCAATTAAGCAACATCCATATCGGCTCAACCCCATGAAGCGTGAATTAATGAGAAAAGAAGTAGATTATTTGTTACAACATGGTTTGGCCTTTCCTAGCCAAAGCCCATGGAGCTCACCCTGTATTTTAGTTCCAAAATCTGATTTTACGGTAAGATTTTGTACAGATTACCGTAGGGTTAATGCTGTAACAAAGCCAGACTCCTTCCCTCTGCCATGTATGGAGGACTGTATAGATTGTGTAGGCTCTGCTCGTTACATTACCAAGCTTGATCTCTTAAAGGGGTATTGGCAAGTGCCTTTGACCCCACGGGCCTCTGAGATCTCTGCCTTTGTCACCCCTGATAACTTCCTGCAATATTCGGTTATGGCATTCGGGATGAGAAATGCCCCAGCAACTGTTCAACGCCTCATGCAGAGAGTTTTGTCAGGAGTGACCAATTGTGAGGTATACCTGGACGACTTAGCTGTTTACTCAATGTCTTGGGAGGATCACATAAATAGCTTGGAACTAGTTTTCAAAAGGTTGGCTGAATCATCATTAACCTTAAACTTAGCGAAGTGTGAATTTGCTAAAGCTAAGGTCACTTATCTTGGTAAAGTGATTGGACAAGGGCAAGTTAGGCCTATTGAGGCCAAAGTGTATGCCATTGTTGATTTTCCCACTCCAACCAACAAGAGAGAGCTCCGACGTTTCCTGGGGATGACTGGATATTACCGTGGGTTCTGTAAGAATTTTTCATCGGTAGTATCCTCACTGACAGACCTACTTAGTACGTCCAGAAAGTTTGTGTGGGGTCCTGAATGTGAACAGGCCTTTAATTCTGCAAAGATACTCCTTTGTAATGCACCAGTACTGTCTGCTCCTAACTTTTCACTTCCTTTTAAGTTACATGTGGATGCCAGTGCCTGTTGAGCTGGGGCCGTATTGCTGCAGGATGATGATTCCGGTGTTGAACATCCTGTTGGGTACTTCTCTAAAAAGTTTACGAAGAGTCAACGAAACTATAGTACCATCGAGAAAGAAGCACTATCTCTGTTGATGGCACTTCAGCATTTTGAAGTATATGTTGGTGGAAGCTGTAATCCCATTAGCGTGTATACCGATCACAACTCCCTGTTTTTTTTGTCACGGATGTCTAACTCAAACCAGCGCTTGATGAGGTGGTCGCTCATGGTACAGGAGTTCATTCTAGACATTCATTATAAGAAAGGAGTTGAGAATATTGTTGCTGATACTCTGTCTCGTGTTTACGATGGTGAAGAATAAGAGTACTGACCTGTATGATATACAAACCTCGGGTTTGTAAATTAAGGGTGGGGGTGTTACGTCCTACGGTGTAATTTTATTTTGTATTATTATTTTCTTTGCCTATGCTGTGTTTCCGGCCACTAGGTGGCAGTTGTGGTGGGTTTTGCTTTCCATGTTTTTTGACTGTGTGCAGGTAAAGCCAGCTGAAGGTGATCTCCTTGATTGATGACAGCTCCTCTGGCGTTGGTCGCGGCCTGAAGAAAAGGTTTAAAGCCTGACTGATCTCGGAAGGAGGGAAGATAGAGGGGGAGCATTGTTTTGTTTCTTTGTTGTTGTGGCTGCTTACTACTGGTTGTATGTATTGATTAATTCTAAGCTTTATGGCTGTTCAGTTGTGACTGACCTAGCAAACTTTCAAGTTGTATTTTTGCTTTGTTTTTATCTTCTAAGAAATTGCTATAGTGAGATAGAGACCTTTCGGTCTGTGGTGAATTCAGTTGTTAAAATTGAACCTCTGTTTTCATTTCCCCTGTAAATATTGTAAAAACAACTAAACTGGGAAGTCTAGGGAGTGGGTGCCCTTTTTTTTACTTTATGAACTCTTTTCTCCTGTTTAAAGTAGAGAGGGAGTCAGGAAGATATTTTGTTGTTTATTTCCTTTTAATTTTCCAGAGGGCAAGATTAGAATTGGTCCCTATAGTTAGAGGCTTTGTTCAATGTATTTTGTTTGGGCTTTTCTCCCACTCCTGAAGCCTTATAACTTCCCTAATGGTGTTGCATCAATAAATTAGTGTAACACATTTCTGTTGTCTCTGGTGTAACTCTGTGAGCCATTTGTTTCTTTTTATTTTTTATTTTTAATGACGTTTCTCCTAACCTAGACTGGGAGGAACGTAACACTATACATCAACTCTATGCAGAGTTCTCTGAGCCCGAGCTCATCTCAGATGGTTTAAAAGACAGTGTAAATCTGTGCTGCGGTCAGATGAATCCATGTTTCAACATTTTTTTGGGGAAAACGGACATTGAGTTATCAGGCCCAAAGATGAAAGGGACTACACAGAATTGAATTAGTGACAGGTGCAAGAGCACACATCTGTCATTGTATGGGGGTTCAGCACAGCAGTGCAGCCATTGATGTGGAGTAAATACAGACATATACTGCCATCAAGATGACATCTTTCCTCGGAAGCAAGACACTAGGCCTGGCTTCATTCTGCACATGACACTCTACACTGTAGAATGGATGTGCTTGACTGGCCTATACCTGCAGTCCAGACCTGTCTCTAATTGAAAATGTATGGACCATCATGAAAAGGAGAATCAGAAAAAGTCGACCATGGACTGTTGAGCAGCTGTCTTGTATCAGGAGAGAATTGGCAAAAAATCAACTTGGAAACCTGCAACAATTAGTATCCTCAATTCCCAACTGATTAAAAAGTGTAATCAAAAGGAAAGGTGGTGTGGCAGTTAAACATGCCTCTGTCCTAACTTTTTTGAAGTGTAGCCATCAAAATCAAAACTAGTTTTTATTTACTAAATACAATTAAGTTGGTCAGTGAAAACATTGAAAATCGTTTCTTTGTACTTTTGTCAGTTAAATGAAGGTTCGAGAGAATTAGCAAATCACAGACTCTTGATTTTATTGCAATTTACAAAATGTCCCAATGTTTCTAGAAATGGGGTTGTACTGTACCAAATCGATTATTAGCAACCCCTGTGACTGGAGAATTGCACTGCTCTTTATTTCAGAAGTGCTACAGAACGAGAGTATTACTGTGCTCACCACAGGTCTGTCTCTGTGTGTGTTCACTGCTTCAACCTTCAGGAAAATGGACTCAACATCACAGCCTGGAAACACAATAGAAAAATGTATAATTTTACGATCTTATTGATCTTTATGTAAACAGTTATATTACAGAAGCGAGAAAGAGAGTCTGACCGTAGGCCACAGGAGTGAGTTTCATCACCGTGTGCAGAGGACACTTCAGATAAGGCAGCTCATCTAGAGTGAAGTCAGGGCAGAGCATAGTTAAAAAGACTCTGTTCAGCCAGTTACATGTACAAGAAGGAGTACAACTGTAAAAATCAGTGATCGTTTGTGAACTAACTGTATTTCTGCATTGATTACTGATGGTCTGTTCAGCTAATTCACAATTATACACAAACACAATCTGACTTACAACATTCCAGCAGTTTTTTATTGAAGACCATAAATTATCATTATAATAATTTACAGTGCAGGCTGGAAAAAGTAAGCTAACCCCTGAATTTAACAATTTGTAGTTCTTTAGCAGCAGCATAACTTCAACTAAATCTTTCCTTTAGCTGCTTTTAAAATCTACACCACATTGAAGATGCATTTCAGAACCCCCCCCCCCCCATAAATGAAAACAAATACTTTCACTTTATCAATATTTCTTTGTTTTCTTTCTGTCTGTCATTTTCGACGTTGTGTCGAAATACTTGAGAGCTCCAAACTCCTCCAATGTATTCAGAAAAGGCCAGTGGCGTGTGGAATCTGCAGAGCATGCCCGAGACATATGGGTATATAAGGTGCGCACTCACTGCTTTCCTGGTGCTCGTGTTCTCGATGTCGCTGCGCAGGTCCCCGAGATCCTGAACGGTGACGAGCGCGTCGGAGCTGTCGTGCTGCACGCGGGGGTGAACAACATCAGGCTGCGGCAGACGGAGGTTCTGAAGAGGGACTACAGGAGCCTGATCGAGACGGTACGCAGAACTTCGCCTGAAGCAAAGATCGTCGTGTCTGGACCGCTTCCCACGTACCGACAAGGACAAGAAAGGTTCAGTAGATTGTTTGCACTAAATGAATGGTTAATGTCATGGTGTAATGAACAGAGACTGCTCTTTGTAAATAATTGGAATCTGTTTTGGGAGCGACCTAGGCTCTACCGTGCTGATGGCCTGCACCCCAGCAGAATCGGAGCAGCTGTTCTGTCGGACAACATCTCCAAGACGTTACACACCATATGACTAGTAAGTCAAAGTCCAAATCACATTCTTTGCTGTCCCAAATTAAGTGATATAAGTACCAGTGTAGAACACTATATAGAAACTGTGTCTATTCCTCGTTTAGTGAGGCCAAATAATAAATCTACTGCAGGATCTAAGAAAAATCTAATTGTGATTAAACCAGAAAATCTCAATATTAGTGAACAAAAACAATGTTTAAAGCTAGGTCTTCTAAACATTAGGTCGCTTACACCTAAGGCAGTTATTGTAAATGAAATGGTCACAGATAATAGCTTCGATGTACTTTGTCTTACTGAAACCTGGCTTAAACCAAATGATTACTTCGGTCTTAATGAGTCCACTCCGCCAGGATACTAAGCATGAGCCCCGTCTGATTGGTCGTGGCGGCGGTGTTGCAACAATCTATAGAGATATTCTTATAGACCTCCAGGGCCCTATGCGGATTTCCTAAAAGAGTTTGCAGATTTTCTCGCAGATCTATTAGTCAATGTCGATAAGGCAATAATTGTTGGAGATTTCAACATACACGTTGATAAAACAAATGATGCGTTAGGGGCTGCGTTTACAGATTTATTAAACTCCTTTGGGGTCAAGCAAAACGTTAGTGGTCCCACTCATCGTCTTAATCATACTCTAGATTTAATTATATCATATGGAACCGATCCAACGGTATAGATATTATACCGCAAAATGATGACGTCACTGATCATTACATGGTAACTTGCATACTACGTACGGCTGAAATGTGTCATGTTGCGCCGCGTTATCGACCAGGTAGAACAATCCTTCCAACCACTGTAGATAGATTCTTGAATAGCTTACCTGACCTATCTCCGCTCCTCAGTGAACCCAAACTAACAGAGGAACTAGAGGAAATGACTAGCAGTATGAGCACCATTCTCTCTAGTACATTAGAAATTGTTGCACCAATTAGATTAAAAAAGGTCAGAGAGAAAACTAAAGCACCATGGTACAACAGTGCTACGCATGTTATCAAGAGAGAAACTCGTAACTTAGAGCGCAAATGGAAACAAACTAATTTAGAGGTCTTTAGAATTGCGTGGAAAGACAGTATGTCACGTTATAAAAAGGCCCTAAAAGCAGCCCCTAAAAGCAGAGTTAATTTAACTCTGGGGATTTTGCTGTGTACAATCTTTGACAGCGTCTTATGATTCAGCCTCAATTATCACCCCTCAAGAACAACTAAAGCGGTTTACAACTATAGGACAGGAAGAGCTTCCATTTATGTCTAAAATACTAGAGAAAGTTGTGTCCGCTCAACTGTGCTCTTTCTTGCAAGAAAACGATATCTATGAAAAATTTCAGTCTGGATTCAGGCCACACAGAAACTGCGCGCGTTAAAATTACAAATGATTTACTTTTAGCTTCTGACCAAGGGTGTATCTCAATACTAGTTTTACTCGATCTTAGTGCTGCGTTCGACACTATAGATCATAAAATACTCTTAGATCGACTTCAAAATTACACTGGTGTTCAGGGACAGGCATTAAGCTGGTTTAGATCGTACCTATCAGACCGTTACCATTTTGTCCATTTAAATGGGGAAAAATCAAAGATAACGTCAGTAAATTATGGATTGCCGCAAGGATCTGTGTTAGGCCCTCTGCTATTCTCAATTTATATGCTGCCACTTGGTAATATTATAAGAAAACATGGAATAAGTTTCCACTGTTATGCTGATGACACTCAATTATATATTTCATCACAACCAGATGATAACACTAAATTATCTAAAATGACAGAGTGTGTTAAAGATATAAAATATTGGATGACGTGTAATTTTCTTCTATTAAATTCAGATAAAACAGAGGTATTACTGATTGGTCCAAAAAACTGCCCACAAAACCTCTTACAATACAACCTTAATCTAGATGGACGTCCTGTTACTTTATCCTCTACAGTAAAAGATCTGGGTGTTATACTAGACCGCAACTTGTCTTTTGAAAATCATATTTCAAATGTCACAAGAACAGCCTTTTTCCACCTTAGAAACATTGCTAAGCTACGTAACATGCTCTCTGTTTCTGATGCAGAAAAGTTAGTTCATGCATTCATGACCTCGAGACTAGATTACTGTAATGCTTTATTAGCTGGTGGTCCTGCATCCTCCGTAAACAAGCTACAGTTAGTCCAAAATGCAGCCGCTAGAGTTCTTACTAGGTCAAGAAAATATGATCATATAACACCAATTTTATCATCTCTACACTGGTTACCTATTAAGTTCCGTATCAATTACAAAGTATTGTTACTGACCTATAAAGCCCTAAATGGTTTAGCTCCTGTGTATTTAAGGGATCTTCTATCACCCTACAATCCATCGCGCTCTTTAAGATTGCTAAATTCGAGGCTTCTGGTCGTACCTAGGATAACTACGTCCACTAAAGGAGGGAGGGCGTTTTCACATCTAGCTCCTAAACTCTGGAATAGCCTTCCTGATATTGTCCGAGGCTCAGACTCGCTCTCCCAGTTTAAAACTAGATTAAAGACGCATCTCTTTAGCCAAGCATTCACATAATGCATCGTACCTTTTATACTACAGTTAAATCAGATCAAATGCATTCATATTATGAACAGCAGCTACGCTAATTATTTCCCATCTGCCTTCTTTTGTTGTTATCTCGGGACGCCTGTCCCTATAACTCAAATAGAGTTCGTCAGCTCCAGTTATGTATCCAGCCCCTCATGGAGACTTCAGATGCCCCAAAGAGACGACTCGACGCCTGTGACGAGACGACCCAACGCCGGCGATATATTATGCCCTAAATTTATGATTAACTAACTGTATTTTTGTATGTACATTTCTGAAATGCATTTTCTGTAAAGCTGCTTTGAAACAATATGTATTGTGAAAAGCGCTATACAAATAAATTTGAATTGAATTGAATTAAATATAAGGCCTGCACACACACACTTCAGCTTTGTTCTTCAAGGTCTCTTGATTCTAAAGAGACAGTTTCCATTCCCCTCTGCAAAGAAACAGAAGGTGCTGGATCGTCAGCACAGAACAGTGGTCTCTCTCCAGTGTGCACAGATGAGTGCAGAGAGCTCCCCTGGGTGCATCAGCAGCGTTCTGATAGAGGCAGGTTCTTATTAAAAGAGCAAATTCCTCTAAAAGAGCTGCACGGCGGATCGCGTCTCTTAAAAAATGCCTGAGAGTGACACAGAGGCTGATACAGAGCTGCTTTCCCGGGCAGCCGTGAGCATCGGGCTTAAGTGGTCTCCGCTGCCCTGTCCCGAATGCTAGATCAGATGCTATGGCTCAACCTTGCGGAGATGCAGGATGCAGAGAAAGTGTGCTTTCACTATGCCCCATCTCCCAAGGCGGCCTTTTCGGGTCACACACACACACACACACACACACACACACACACACACACACACACACACACACACACACACACACACCCTCCTCGCTATGCGAGTGTCCCAGCCCGATCCAGTGTCCGAGTCCTCCTCTCATCCCGTCTGCCGAGCCTGCACTTCACGCCAGTCCAGTCGAGCCCGCACTTCAGCCAGAGCTGCCGAGACCAAGGCAGTATGCGTCGTGGCCGACGCCCCTGAGACTGTGAGCGGCATGCCCGCCGCGCCTGTGACCGACCGCGTCGTGCCCGCCAAGCCAATGTCCGAGGTTGATGACTTCAGCGATCTTCCTCCTCTCATCGGCCCTGACAAGCCAGAGCCAGTGCCAGTCGCCTGCCCGCCAGAGTCTGTAAGCATCATTCTCCCCGAGCCAGAGCCAGAGTTTTCAAAACCTTCATCATCCCTGGTCCCGTCCAGTTCAAGGCCCTCTTCATCGCTGGTTCCGCCCAGCTCAAAGCCCTCTTCGCCCTGGGTCTGGCCCAGTCCTGACCCGCCCTCGCCACTGGTCTCGTTCAGTCCTGACCTGCCTTCACCGCCTGTCTCATCCAGCTCTGACACTCCTTCGCTGCTGGCTCCTACCCGGAGCCTTAGCCCGTTAACCTCCCCAAGAATTTTTTTTGGGGGGCAATAAGTCCTCTAGTGCAGCCTGCTCCTCTTAGGCCGCCCAAAGGTCCGTCTCCGCTCTGGCCATTGGCACAGCCTGCTTTGCCATGGTCACCTCCTCAACCTGCTTTGCCATGGTCACCTCCTCAACCTGCTCCGCCATGGCCACCTCCTCAGCCTGCTTCACGATGGCCGCCCGAGGGGTCGTCTCCGCCAGGACCGCGTGAGGGGTGGTTCCCTACTCCGCCGTGGTTCCCTGACTAGTCTGCTCTGCCTTGGTCGTCTGGACCATCCTGGAGTCCCAGGATGCCCACCCCCCCTCCCTTCTGTGTTATGTTGTCTGCGGCGCGGGTCGCGCCTAGCGAGAGGGGGGAGTTATGTCACAATCACCGTCTGTCTTCCTCATCTGTCTCTGCACCACACTCCCCAGAATCCTCCTTGGCGCACACGCTCATTGTCACCTGATTACTAATCACCGTCACCTGGACCTCATTATCAGTTCAACCTTCCTGAGTTGAACCGGTCCTGAATTTTCTCCATTTGTAGACAACTTGTCTAACCATGAACAAACGCCCAGCAATGCTGTTAGAGCCATTTTCTTAGACACGAATGAAGATCACAACTGTTTTTATGAGTAATCAATGCAGAAATCCAGGGCTGCATTTCTCAAAGCATTGTGAGCCAAGTTGGTTGTAGAGACCATTAGTTGCTGTGGTTCTACAATCTAGCTTACAATGCTTTCGGGAATAGCAGGGTTTGCAAACAGGGTTTGCAGGGTTTTTCTGTAAAGCCCATGTATTGGAGTAAATTAATGTTCCAAAAGTATGTTCCAAGGTTTCACTCTACCTGCACTTTTGTCCAGGAAGTATGCCAGCAGACAGCGCATGACAGCCTGGTGACATATGACCAATACATTCTCCTGGCGCTCAAGCTCCATGATTACAGGCTCTAAACGCTGAACCAGATCCTCATAGGACTGAACACACAAACACACACACACACAAAAGAAGGATACAAATATATTAACCTTTGCATTTAACGTAAATTGAATTGATTGATTCTTTGTTGTTTAGAATCTAGTATTCCCATAATTCTTTTGTCTTTTATGAGTTCAATAAAGGACTCTGTCTCGTCTTCTGTCCAAACACACCGCATCATCTACATCAAGTGACCTGTAAATGCGCAAAAACTGTTTCCATTGCAGTTTTACAAAATTGTCCTTTTTCGAATTGCCTGAAAAACCACCTCAGAAGTAAAACCTCTTTTGCCATATATGGGATTTTTTGCTCAATTGGCGTGTTTCTATTAGGTATATATTTAATTCGCAATTTAAATTTGAAGGGTAATGGAAATGCGGCTAATATAATCTTCAGAAAGGCTCACTGCAAAACCTTTATCAGTAATGCACCGACTGACAGCCTGTGCAACACGCAAACACATAAAAACATCCACATTTTTTTAAAAATTGAAATCTCCCATTGCTGTTCAGTATCAGCACCCTTGGAATGCTGTTTGGCCAATCAAAATCAAGGTCCAAAAGTGTCCTTTCATACATGGTAGCCCAGGTGAGTTTTAACAAAGTCCCTGCCTTATTATTCAGGTCGCTTGTCACTCACCTCCCCCTTTGGATAGCGGTACCGGTATTTGTCTTGGTCTCTGAGTGCAAACTCCTCAGGAAAGTGATCTTGAATCTCTTCGTACATCATCTCCTCACACACACCCTGCACATGAACACATGCACTTCATGACAAATATATATCATTCAAAATCAAAAGAACCAAAACAGCAACTGTGACTTTTGCCCAGTGGGCACTTAGGTCTGTCTCATATGTGCAACTAAACAGGACTACTCACAGCATCAATCTCATTCAGTGCTTTCCATTGCTCATATGGCACTCCAATCGCCTCCGCAGTCTGGATTGTTCTCCTCATGTGACTGGTCCAGATCTTCAGGTCCAGGATGTACTGACCCCTGATGTATGTCCCTAGAGCTGCAGCAAACTGACACAAATAAAAAACAGTGTGTCCCAAATCAAAGTATATTGAAATAAATAAGTATTTCAAAGATACCCTGATTGTCTAAGATTTCCAGGGGGAATTCTTAATGCAGATCAACGCACACTCTACAGGCCAGCAACTCACTGCGCTTTGGAGGAGGAATTCAGTTAAGAACTTCAAACACAAGTAAAAAGTGTTTAAAAACTGAAAACATTGCAGATATATGAGACTGAATTAGAGAGGTTTAGATAATAAACAGAATCTAACATAATGAAAAACATTATTTTAATCTACAAAAACATTGTGAACTTTAATAAAGACATTTTTGGCTTTTAAATTTTAAATGCATCATTATGCAAAAACATGAGGAGAATTCTCCACATGAAAGACCCTCAACTGGAAGATCAATGTGCAATGTCTTTTCTCTCCAATACTGTAGCATTGTAGCGTAAATTGTGTATACAAGAACAATCAACCTGAATTCACCTTACCCTACTAATGATATAACTTCTAAATGTAGAAATTGTGATGATGTTTTGACGTCTTGTAATAAAATAAAGTAGCAAGCACAGACACGAGTGTGTATTTACTCCCTTCTCTTTACTACTATTCTTCTTTACCTTCCATCCATAGTATTATTTTATACACAAATAAATTATTTATAATTCAGATGAGAATAAAGTTAGTGTTCATTTAAATTTTAAGGAAAACAAATATATTGATCTGAAATCTTCTATAGATTCCTACTTACTGTAAAAAATACACTAAAAAATATTCCACAACAAACCATTTAAATTGAATGATATTCAGAACAGAACAATATTAAAAAAAATAACCATAAACAAGCCAAAATGAGTGTTTACTTATTTTTATGTACACTCGCAATAAAACACAACATTGTGCTTTTGTACAAAACATTAAAGCAATCCCACCCCCAAAATGGCGCTATGTTTAAAATGAAACTAAAACGCTCACGGCTGCACGGGCAATAACGTGTCCACGGCGAGAAACGAGCAGAATAGAGTGAATGTTTTTTTAGTTCATTCCCACCGGACGTCCGTATTTTACTTTCGCTTTAAAGTTAGCGATTTAAAAGCCCCCGCCGGTGTCACACATCGATTAACCGGTGGGAAAATATTCTCACAGTCACATCTAGGGATGGAATCGAGAACCGATTCTTCTTCAGAACCGGTGCCGGTGAATCAATTCCTTGGAACCGTTAGCATGCCTGCTTAACAATTCCGCTAATCGGTTCCGCTGGTTACAAATGTGCCATGACGTCACAAACGCGCTGCGTTGTTTTGATTCAGAAAGTGGCAAACATGGCATCAAGGCAGAAGCGCTCTAAAGTTTGGTTATATTTCACACGAAAAGACGACAATACAGTCACTTGCAACAGTTGTAAAAGGTCCATTTCGTTAAAGGGTGGAAATACTCCAATATGCAGAAACACTTGGCCACACAGCATGCACTTCATTTGCAGGACTGTCGTGTGTTTGATACACTACTACTTAGTGACACAAGTGAGTCAAGCAGCAGCGGAGCTAACGGGACGCCATCTGTCATTAATGCCGAAGGTAACTTGTCTCCAGGCAGGACATTTCATTGTGTAAACTTTTACTATACGGATAATCTCCATTGTCCATGTCCATCAGATGTAGATGATTATGATGAGTCTGGCTGGCTCTCACACAGTCACGGTTCAGAGGCTGCAGCTCTCTCGTGCACCTCTAGCTACTCCATTTACAGAGGCAGGGAAGAATAAAGTGACCGCGGCGAGGATAAACGAATGTCACCGAGCAGTGACTAAGTTTGTGGTAAAAGCTTTGCACCCGTTTGCCACACTAGATGCCTCTGCATTTCGGTTGTTTAATTTGGTGTATTTTGTCCAGCATCATGTCTTTTCAAATGAAAATAACAAATGCATGACCAAAAAGTGCATGTTTTTATGTCAGTATAGTTCTGTTTTTTAAATTCCTAGTCCTACCATATATTTTCTGTAGCAAGATGATAAAGACTCTCAACAGTTTAACAAGTCATCTGATTCCTGCTTGGTATGGGGTTGAAAAGAGCAATCTGATCGCAGACCTGAAACATGTCACACATGCAGCCATCACAGCAGATGGATGGACTAGTTTCAGTTAAGACCACTACCTCACAGAAAAAGTCCTCCAAACCAGAGCAGTGTACAGAGCTCAAACAGGGACAGCTGTGGCCGAGGAGATTGAGGGGATCTTGGAGGAGTTTGGAGTGAAAGAGAAGGTGGTGGCAGCAACTGTGGATAACGCAGCAAACATGGGTGTAGCTGTGAAAACGCTAAATATTATCAAGTTTCCATGTTTTGCGCACACACTTAACCTTGGAGCTGAGAAGCTGTACAACTGCAATACAGTTTCCAACTGGGCAGCAAGGATTCGTTCTGTGATCATATGGATAAAGAGATCCCACATGGCTAAAGTAGTCCTGAAGGAAAAGCAACAACTTCTCAGTAAGTAGTAATAGGCCTACTGTTTAAATACTGTTCTTTAATTGCAAGCCAACGACATACAAATTGTAACATATATAAAAAAATATATATTATAAAGTAATGGTAATATTACATTATTTAATGTAATCTCATAATCTTGTGTGTGTGTGTGTGTGTGTGTGTGTGTGTGTGTCTGGAGAGCTGCCCCAGCACATGCTCCTTTTGGATGTGAGGACGAGATGGAAGTCTCTGTATTTGATGATGGAGAGATTTTGTGAACAGCTGCAGCTATAGACCAACGGCTTAGAAAGCCCATGGAGAAGGAGAAGTAAATAATGTTTGAAAAAATAGGGTTATGTTTAAAAGGGTTTTGTTGTTGTTTAGCCAATATATATTTTCTGTTTTGTTTATGTTGCAGACTGGCCAGAATGGGCAATGAGGACCTGAGGAAAGCAGAGGAGTTTGTGCTGCTGATGAGGACGCATTACACATCCACACTTGCTGTCTCCAGCGAAAAAAGTCCAACCTGTGGCCAGATATTGCCCATACTTTAGAAACTGCGCAAACATTACACAGTGCAGGCAGACGACTCTGCATTCGTCAGGAACGTCAAGGAGAACATCTGGAATGATCTTTCCAAACGTTACCAGGTACAGTCACTGACATGTGTGTAATGGTGAATTACTATATGACAATCACATACACTAATGGTTATTTATTGTCATTCACATTTTCCTCTAAATTTGTGTTGTTTGTCCTCCATTTTAAACATAAGGGTGATGATATCCAGGCATTCCTGGAGGAAGCCACTGAGTTAGATCCCATATTTAAATCTAAAATGGACAGGGATGAAATCTGGGACAGGGTCAGGGCATCAGCAGTGGCAGCAAACACAGAGGCAGTTGAGACGGTATTTGAATTTGACAATGGCTTTAGCATATATCTGTTGTGAGACCTTTTCTTCTTGCTCTGTGGTTCTTCTTACACTGTAAATTTCTTCTCAAGCTGTCAGAGCCAAGAGATACACAGGGGCAGGCAGAAGAAGAGGATAGAGAAGAAGAAGAAGAAGAAGAAGAGGAGGACTACGTAAGTTTATTATAGCTAATTGTGATCATTGATGATAGATGGCACATGGCAGGGATTATTACACTATTTCTAAACTATTTAAAACTAAAGCTTGTGGTTATGTCATTATTTCAGACGCCACCTGTAAAGCAGAAAAAGAGGACAGCCCTAGAGGAACTTTTCGAAGAAGAGGACAGCAAGCTGCTTTCCACACAGCAGCAGCAGCCCCCTGTCTCCACAGCCCAGAGAGTGGAGCAAGAAATCCAGCTTTATAGAAGCCTTCCTCCCATTTCAACCAAAGACAGTGCCAGTTTCTGGTGGTGGAAGAAGAGTGACACATTGCCAGTGTTGTCAGCTCTAGCTGAGAAGTATCTCTGTGTCTAAGCATCCTCCACCCCTTCTGAAAGGGTGTTCTCCACTGCTGGAGACAGAAAGTCCAGAAAGATCTCGTATCCTTCCTGAGAGGGCAAACATGATCATTTTTCTGCACAATTGTTTTTAATTTGCCTAAGTTGATAGTTGTGGTCTTTACAGAAGACTTTTTTGTATTTTTTATGTCAGTTGAATTTTGTGTCAGGTTGAATCCAAATGAGCACTGTTAACACCCTGGGGACCAAGGTGTTTTTGGGGCCCTTGGGATGTTTTGAAATGCCCTGACATTTGTGCTTTTTTCAGTTATTTATAAACATGTTACTGGCAAAGGTGCAAATTCACTCTATATAGCACAAATGGGGCTACCATAATATGTGAGCAACATGTATGTACATGTTTGTATTTTTAAGAGAATAATGTTTATGCGTGGTTATTGAAAAATAAAAAATGAGAGTTGCTGAAATAGACCACAAAACGCATACTAAATATGTGTTCCGAAGACTTTTGACTAATGGATATTGTCGCTTCGAGTTCTGGCTTCAAAATGATGTGAAAAACATCCTGCCTAATCGTTCACATAAAACAATACATTGATTTAAACTTTGTAAGACCATTTTTTTGTCAGAAGAGGTTATGCATGGAGTGGTAATGGCCCATCAATATTAATGAGATTCAGACCCGGGGTGTGACAGACACTCCCCCAATGGCCCATCATGAGGCAAGCCTAAACAAAGAATTGTTTTTCAATCTGTTTTATTGTAATTCCTCTATGTGGAGGAACTAAATGTTCAACTGAAGACACAAGTGAATATTACATGCCTGGCATTTCCAAGGTGTGTCCTGCCTTTTACCAAGCTGTCCTTTGCAAAGCACACAAATCTTGCGATCAACTGTGCAAAAAGGAATATTTCGCAAAACTGCAATGGAAACAGTTTTTGCGCATTTACAGTCACCTGACTTAGAAGACGCGGTGTGTTTGAGATCCGTGTACGCAAATAATAATAATAATTATCATCATCATTATTAAAACATTTATTAGGCTACATATTTAGAGATGCTTTTATCCAAAAAAAGGAACAAAGCAATTCGTCAAATGTCATTCATAATACGGGTTAGACAATAATAATACAGGGCTAAGATTATCACAAATAAACACAAGATTTTGACGCATATCCAAGGGTATGTGTGGAGTGTGGAGCGCGCGCACTACATGGCACGGAGCCGCGGACGTGAACACTTGCATTTTCCTATCAACAGTGAAACAACTTAAAATAGCCTACTACTCTTATCATTTCTGGTCATACAGAAAATAATAATACATTATTCGCAACTACTTTTATTTGTGTAAACTCACAATAACAAGAAAGCGTTGTGCTTTTGTAAAATAAAACAAAACAATCAGGCGCGCTTTCATGATCTCCGTGAACTGGAGCGCGAGAACTGAAACTAAATATAGCCTATGTAGGCTAAAGCTTGAAATGTCCACTTTAAAACGAACAAATTCGAATCGAAAGCTAATACATTATGATTGCAGTGTTTGCATTTATGGAGTTTACTTTGAGAAGTAGCTCACCTACTTTTAGGTTTGTTCTGAGGTTGCTACACATAATTTGTGTATATGTGCTCTGTGCTGTGTCTTCTGATCAGATATTAAAGCAGTTAATAATTTTTTTTTTTGTGTGTCTGCAACACTTCCGCTGACTCTGAAGTAGTAAATATACTAATTACACTTAATTAGACATTAAATAAAGTAAAGACAAAGCTTAGTGATTTTGTTGTTGTAATATTGTGAGATTAGGTTGACATGCATCTCATTGTTTGCATTGTTAGGAAAAGAAAGTGTTGCGTGAGCAGAGGAAATAACTTCATTACAAGAATGCAATTAAAAGTGAATTTCGACAACACTTCATCCATCATGAAATAAAACATCTTTTTTATTCAAATGGACAATAAATGATTTTTCAGAACCTAAAAAAATGCATCAGGTGATGGTAAAAAGAGAGCATATTTAATGTTTATAGATCACATGCAGCAAAAAAAAGCACAATGTTCTCAAAGCAAACGCTATTATTATTATTTTTGAGGGAGGTATGATAGACATAAGATCAAAAGGCTCAGAAGTGGTTACATATGCAGATTAAACTCGTGTATAGATTATGACAGATATCACAATTCACTTTATTCAGTGCAGCAGTTCTATGAATCACATTATGGCTCCTGCTTACAAACACAGATACTAGAAGAAAACACATGACTCATGTCTTTCTCACTTAAACAAGGCTTCACAAGGCTGTCAATAGTGGTCACAATGTTGAATCTGATAATGATAATTCTGTCACTGAGTTTGAGTCAATGACCACGTCAAGAGAAAGCTACTTCTGTCCTGTCAGAACCACTTTATCTGCCAAAGCAAGTCAACTGAACTAAGCCCTAAAACATCTGAACGTTCACATCAATAACTGAAAGCTGCACTCAAGAATTCTTCACAATATTAAAAATCGAAATATTATTTTTCACGAAATGAAACGACTGGCCATCAGTTTTTCGCAGATCAAACACTTGTAAGAACACTTTGGACGGAATCAGTGGTTGCACTATTCACACAATAACATAATCACATTAGTTTCCAAAGGTTGTCCTGAGCTTCAAAAAAAACACGCTTAACATCACAACTCACTAAAACTTAGACTATCTCAAGCTATGAAAACTACTGGAAATAATAATGGCAATAATAATAAATGAGTGCACACATCAAACATTTAAATAATCAAACAAAAGCAGACAAAGCCCTGGCATATTCCATCAGATATGATGCAGCATTTCAACAAACTGGGGTTCAAATGAAAAAGCGGTTGTTTTAAGCATGTAAGCAGCACTCTCGCGCACGCTTGTACTCCTGTATTCAGTGGTAAGGCACTTTCTTCGGTCTTCAGGTGGAGAAGGTTTATCTGGAGTTGTAGTCTGGAGAATACAAGCGTAATCTTGGGCTTCCCTTCGTGTCTGAACACATGCTGGTGCTGAAGGGGCTCTCCGTCAGCTTAGCTACACCTGGACAAACAGAAGCGTTTACAACTCAGTGAGTAATCAAGGTTACAAATATTCCTAAACCAGAGGACATAATAATACAAGCAAACGTGGTAAAGTCCATCAGATCAGTTGCCAAACTCAGATGTTGCTCTGACAGAGGATGTAAAGAAAAGATAGGTTACGGTTTCTCTGTAACATTGTGTGGAGATCCACGCTAATTGCATGATGAACAATTAACAATTATTCAGTAAAATTATATGTTATTACGAATATAGATTCGTAATAACATATAATTTTACTGAATAATTGTTAATTGTTCATCATTGTGTCAGTGTTTTATTCGCTGACTTAGCTAGCTTCTTTGCACGAAGAACACTGACGAATCACGTTTGTCCGTTTAGGGCCACCGTAGAAACACGTCAGCACATTTCAATGTAAGGGGACCCGTGGTGTGTGTAGATAGAAATGGCTCACTCAGGTAATAAAAACATAACACATGATATTACATTTCTGTCAACAGATCCTCCTAAATGTTACACAATGAACCTTAAACTTCCTTTAGCACACAAAGAATTATTACACATTTTACAGTGCAAAAAGAGGTCAGGTGTTAACTGAGGATATATTGGGTTACATCCGTGCGGGGGTATTGTCCAGAGGCATGTACCTGTGGGAGGCGGAGTCTTCTGGAGGAACGCAGGATGATTGACAGGATCTCTTGGTGAAAACAGCAAATGGCACACTATAAAATAAAGATGGATAATTGTTAAACTGAAAAAGAATACTCTCAGTCCTAAAACCCATTATCCATGACATTATAAAGAGTAGCAGGATATGGAAGCAGTTACCGATGATGACAACAGCAGTGGCAGCCAGAAGAGCAAATAAAGTGAAGAACATCACTTGATAGGAGTCAATAAACTGCTGAAGAATATTGGGCCCATCTGCTCCGTCTACCATTTGTGCTGCAAGAAAAGGTGAAGGAGTAACAGGGGACAGCCATTATGAGACTGAATGCCAGTGGACATACGTTATAAATGACTGCTCTCACTGAATATGACTGTCATATTCAGTGAGATTTGCTTTTGACTGTCAAAAGCAAATCCCACAACATCCTAACAAGCCATTTTTGGAGCTTGGTTAAATAAATGCTGTTTTCTGAGGAGGATGAGCTTAAGCTAAGAAACGTTTCTCATGTCATGACCCCTTTAACTACATGACTATATCTTCTGAAACCATTCAATTGACCCTTCGCAAGGAGCTTGATTGACAGGTGATCTGACCAATCATACTTCACCATCCGCCATTTTGTAGGACAAAGCCGTCAGGATAGTTAGTAGATTAACACGGGAGGATTTGAACTTGAGAAGCGGAGTGTACTGACGTCTTTCCGCGGTTAAAACAACATTGCTTCTGATGTTCATTCATGTTTATTTGATGCTATAAATGAACTAGAAGGAAGAGATGATCGGTTCACAAGCGGCTTTAACTGATGCTCTACAGCGATCTGACACACACATTAAAGAGCCACAAAATGCTATTTATTGTTTACATTTCTTTTCAAAAATGACCAAATTTGAAAGGTGAGACTTTGTTTATTATCAAAAGTAAGCTGGTCTGTGTCTGTCAGTGTGTGTCAGTGTCTCTCTGCTCCACGATGTGTTTTTCACTGCGTGAGAACATGGTGTGTGTGTGAGAGCAGCGTAGCTTGTCGGGCATAGCGACAGTAACTAAGGAGGGCGGGTCTTTGCGAACGGTCAATTGGGTGCCCAATAAGATACTACAATAGAAGACTTCTTGTTAATGTAGTCTTCATTCCTTCCTATGCTGTGCGACTGGTGTGGAGTAACAAACCTTGCACAGGAGTGCCGCCGGCTGCTAGATGCATGACGGACACTGGGATGACCAGCACCTGACCGCTGGAGCCGCTGCTCACAGACACCGATGCCGTCAGAGCTCCCTGCGGCTTCACCACACTAACCGTGTATCTCACATAGCTCGGAAAGCTCTGGGAAACCTCCTTCTGCTCCAGCACAACTGCAGGAGAGCTGCTCTTCACCTAAACGTCACAGAGAGACAGTCAGATCCACATCAACACAACGATTGTCCTTCCCCTCTTCAGACACTAGGTGCAAGCGTTACATCCAGCTGCTGCAGAGCGCCCGGCGTCCCGTAGATGGTCAGGTCAGCAGACGTGTGCTGGTTACTCAGGATGATGTCCGTCTGATCCGCGTAGATGCCTGGATTGACGGGCAGTCGAGCGCTGATCTGCTGACCGGTGAGGTGACCCCGCACCCCGGCCGTGACGTCCACGTCAGTCATGGACATGCTCAACACCTTCACCTGCTGCTCACTCATGGGCTTGAAGCTCAGCGCACAGCTGTAGAAACCTGGCGTTCACAGGAGATAAAGATGAGCGCATGTTGAACACACTGATTGATTGTCCTTGAAGTCCAGGACTGACCTGTGCTGGGGTCAAACGCGGTGCGCGTGTGGTAGACGTCGTGAGCAGAGAAATCCACAGCGCTGCTGGTGAAGTGCAGGTGACAGCTGATGGAGGACTCCGGGCGGAGCGGAGCGATGCTGTCCGACTGGGACGAGGAGCAGATTCCTGAGGACACAGCAGAACAATCCATGCGATGACGATCAGATACAAAAACACATGTTGAACAATCTTTTACATTCGCATGTTAATCTAGCAGACACTCTCAGTCCATTCACAGAATACTATCATTCAGCATTTGTGATTCTTAGGAATCAAATCCATGTGTTGCTAGTCCCTTTGAAATCCATTTTATTTTTGACCATATTCTGTTTTATTTCCCCCCCAAAATCTGCGTTTCATTTTAATGTTTGCATTCATTTTTAATGATCAAAAAAAGATATCTAATCAATTGAATTAATACAACTTTGTTTAAGTTGTATTCATTCAATTGATTAGATATATTTTTTGATCATTTAATCAAGGCCTGGTTGAGCAGCATTATGGAGGATATAAAGGGGCGGGACATTTCCCTAAGCGCTGCCAATCACAACACACCAGGCCAGCTAACCAATCACAGCACATTTCATATTTCGGAAGGAGGGGCTTCATCAAAAACTAAGCGATCTAGACAGACTGGGCAGAGGAGCTGTAATAATGCAAAATATATGAAAAATAATGATTTTGTTTTTAGGGTGTACTATAATGTTTTCATACTTGATTGTTCAAAAAACACAAGACTTCATAAACGGCCATAATAGGACACCTTTAAAGTGACCGTTGTTTTCGAATGAATATGAAATAAATGAGCTTGGCTAAATGACCACAAATCAGCTTCAACAGACGTGTGAATGGCTGGAATGACTACAATGCCTAAAGCATCACAAACACGTTTTAATTAGAAATCTTTGACACTCCTCACTCTCACACAAGTTCCGGAAGTCAAAACTATTTAGGGCCAATCCCAATTCTACCCCTTACCCCTTCACTTACCCCTTCCCCTCTGTTTTGCTCGTGCACGTGGAGGGGTAGGGCTGTCTCGATTCTCTTTTGGTTGGAGGGGAAGGGCTAGGGGGAAGGGCCAGATAGCCCTTCAAACGAAGATTTTTCGGGACCACACTTCAAACGAAGGGGTATGAGAAGTGTCACTGCATACACCGGCTACAGACGCTAAATGGCTGCCCAAGCAAAAAATTAGACCATAAATGTAAGAATTGTTGACTTTAATAAGTATTTTAACGACAAATAATGATTTGCTTTATGTTACATTCAATCTTGTGTTCATATTTACGGTCAGTTCCTTCAAAGAAACGTTTGTAAAAAAATCTCTTCTCCCCCGAACAAAGCACACAAGCTATTAGTACGTTCAAGTCATCTCGTAAAGATCGTATTTATGAGCTGAACGCACATGAACGCCACACAATGTGGTATTTCACACAGTAAATAAATAAATAGGTCAAAATAGGACAAACATAGGTCTGTACCTCCAACGTGTTAATACAACACCACAGAAAACAAGTCCTGTGCATCTTGGAAGTTTGTGATAAACATCGGCGCATCTCCTGTGACGTAGGCGACGACGTATAATGACGTGTAACGGTGTAGTAGTGGTGTCCCATTTCTTAGGGGAATATTTTCACCCCTACGCCTTGCCACTCTGTTTCAAGGGTCAAGGGGAAGGGGAAGGCGAAGGGTTAGGGGTAGACGAAGGGGAAAGGGGTAGAATTGGGATTGGGCCTTACTTGTGAGACTAACCTTTACTTGTGAGATTAAAAAAGGGGAGTGAAACTGGCTTAAATGTCTTTAGAAACCCAAGCTAAACTTTTAACATTATCGAGATAATATTGCAATAATCGATGAATCGGCCTGCCCTATTCTGCACTAAGTTGATGATATTTATTGTTTTTTAAATTATAAAGATTTCTGTAGCTAATGAGAATCGCAACAAACACTCCATGTTTGTCATATAACACAACCAATCAGTGAGTCTCTCTCAGGCCTAAGTGTGAAAACAGATTTGAATTAACATTCGAATCACATTGATCATACACATCAGAAGGTCAGTGCATTAAGGCAGGACACAAAACGTCACACACACACAGCACATAAGCATGAAGTCAGTGTGAGGACCACAGCGACTCAAGGAGTGATCTGTACCAATGAGGTTGCTCCCTGTGTCCCTGGTTGACATCAAGACCTTCGCGTCTCTGTCCTTCTTCACTGAGGGAGACATGACAGATGTGCGAGTTGCACCTTCAATAAAAACCTAGAGAAAACACAATGTTTCAAAGCAATTACAATAATGACAGTCTTCAGTTTAACAGGTCTGTCTACCACTGTCTTTCCATGATTTTTCCTAAATATCTCCAGACGGAAGGAACTGATTGAGATGAGTTTGGATGTCCCACAAGCGCTCACCTCTCTGTAAGTGCGGAGTTGTCCTGGTATGTCGTAGTAGACGGTGACGGTGCCCTTGTCTCTGGCCACTGCGGCGCCAGTCCTGGGATCAACCTCCAGCACAGCACTGGATGAGGAGCTCCACACACCGGACGCACCTGACCATGACAAACACAACACCACACTCAGACAGGCCTGTGGAAATGCTCAGTTTGGGCTGAAAGAAAGTAGACATTACTGTCAGGTGTCCTCTCTTACCCTCCTGGTTAATAATCTGTGCAGAAAAGCACACAACGTCTCCCACGAGCAGCCGCTGGGCTTCGGCTGGATGAATGGCATGTTGGACGGGCAGAGCAACGAAGTCAGCGAGTCCCGCTTGCTCCGAGTCCCAAACTCCCAGCAGAGTCAGACCCACATTGACCGTCCGCACCGTCAGCGTGCCGTTACTCGAACCCTTACCGACCTGCACCAAATCATCCCTGCACACATGATATAGATGCTTAACATCATTCATAAAAAATAAATGAAATATAGTTTTTATTACAAATTAAAATTGATAAAAAAAATCATGGATCAAACTAAATAAAAGCATACCCACTGATTTTTCTTAATATTATTTTGCATAAATATACATTTTAATTGCCTGCAATTACCACCTTTAATATAGTATACTATAATGTTCAGACGCATTTGAAAATAAACATTTGTGAAGAATCCTTAGGCCTCCAGATCTACCCGTGTGACTTCTTCCACATTTACCACAGGCCATATAATGCATATCTGTTTAGACTACTATTAAAGGTCCAATATGAAAGAATGTTGTAATAAAATATCCAAAAATCACTTGCACAGTGTGATATATTTCCTGCAGTTGTGAACCTAATACACAATTTTAATATCCTAAAAGTTCCCAAAGATTTTTAATTTCAGAGAAATTCCAATTTTAAATAATGTCTCGTCCCGGACTCTGTTCACTTGTCGCCTGTCACTGACGTAATATCCGCGTTATCCCTGGTTTCCGCTCGTAATACTGCCATAGTAACCATGGCGACAGACGTGGACAACTGCGTTACATCTAGCGGCACGCTCACGCTGTTGTTGTTTCGTTCAAACATTATGGACCATGGCAAGCAGACTTTGGGACAAAAGGAGAACTAAAATGAGGATCAATATTAGCATGGCGTTATCGAGATGCCGAGAGCTAGCGTCCGCGACTAACTTCGACTCGACAGAGCACACTTGCATGTACTTTATTAGATAGGTGAGCAAATGTACATAAAACTAATCAATGTTATATAGCTCAACATGATCAAATGTTAGAATATGATCAGTATGTTACTGAAATGTTGATCTAGCTTACTGCTAGTCTCATACACACAAACAAACTAACAGAATAACTTTAACACACTCAAATGCAGTTTAGTGTGATAGTGGAGAGCGAGTGAGACAGCGATGCGTTACCTCACAGGTTTCATTCGTCTAATAAACTGTCCTGTGTGAGTATTAATTCAGCACTTGCGGGTAACGGTAGATATAAATGTCCTTATTCCTTGATATCCTTTATAATTCCTATATATGGCGCTGAAATGTCTCTCATTAGCAATCATGCCCTACTTTATCCCACAGTCATGATAAAACATCAATGTATTCACTCATCCAGAAACATTACTAGATCCATTGGCTTGACGACAAGTTTCATAGTTCCGCGTCATCAAACTACGCCTTTGTTATTGTAAGAGGTTAGCGATCCCTAGTGGAGAAAAAAATTACATGTTTTGCTTGAATTTAAAGATACAATGTCTAAACTGCAAGCATCGTCACTGTACACAGGTTTGTCAGCGGTGCCTCCAGGACATTTTCTGGTGGCAAAAGTCAAAATCCACTGAAAAAGTGGTAACCTGCAATTATTTTAAGGATCTATTTGTACTTGATCAAACTTTTTTATCTCTGTAAAGCTGCTTTGAAACAATCTGAATTGTAAAAAGCGCTATATAAATAAATGTGACTTGACTTGATCTAACCCAGTGGTTCCCACATTTTGGTTTCGCTTTATTTGGATGGTCCCTTTAACACATTCTGTTGTCTATAAGTAACATTGCCCCTTCATGTCTAATAACTCTCATTAGAGTGTTAGTAGAGCATTGGCAGACTGGTAGGGTTAGGGTTAGAATAAGTTGGCATGTAGTTGCAAAGTTACTTATAGTCAGTAGAGTTTCTGTTGGAGGAGCATCACAATAAAGAGTTTGCAGATATTAAGCAGACGCTCTACTGATACTCTAATGAGAGTTAGTTGACATGTAGTTGCACAGTTACTGTTAGTTAACAGAATGTTCAAAAGGGACCATCAAAATAAAGTGTTACCCACAGTTTTTAGAGTGGCGTACGCCCTGAGGTTTACGATCCTTCTGCGCACCCCCTCTCTTCCACTTAGACTACAGTCATACCTTTCCCATTAAGGGACAATATTTGCCCCCTAAATTGATTTTCCAGTGCATTTTTTTTTATACCTTGAATAAAAAAATGTTCAACAGAGAAATATGCAATGAAGTGATACTTTTGAATATTAAACTAAAACGCCAGTAGGTGGCAGTAAGTCACTGTCTTAATGAGCAAGTCATCTAGTAATTCATTAACAAAGCAACTGGCTGTATTTACAAATGAATCATTGACTCTCACGATTCGTTCAAAGCTGCAGAATTGTTCACAAACACAGATGTGTGCTATAGTTCTGCTGTGGCTTTCGTTGGAACTATCATTTCATTACAAAATAGAGTAAATACTGACAGTACTGTGTTTAAAGTGTACATTTTGTTTGTTGACCTGTTGTATAATGTCACGTGTGAATCATTATCAACTCACAAAGGGTATGTTTTTGAACGTCTTAAATCCACTGTGTCTATATTTGTTCTCCATGCGAGTACGTCCTAAATACCCACTTTTACAAAGGTACATTGTGTAGAACGGCAGTAATGTAGCGAGATTTGCTAAGGCAGCAATACTCTGCACACAACCTATTACAAGCACACTGCTTGTGTGGATGCAGTCAGTGTTCACTGCAAAGGACGAGATCATTTGATTGGATGTCATGTATTTACAGTATTTTGCCAGCTAGAAATACATTCTCAGTTTTGATATTATTTTAAAGGAACAATATGCAATATTTTCTGCCACTAGAGGGCGCCACATTCCAAACAACAACAGCGGCGTAGCTTGATGACGATGTGAAGGAGCGTGGAATGATGGGAACTGTTGTTTTTAACTCCACCGTGGATGTAAATTAGTCACACGGGAATCGAAAGTCATGTTCATGGATGAGGTAAAGCTCTATCTTTATAAATGTTGCGTTTAATGACATGCGGTTAATTCTTCTTAATGAAATAAAAGCAAGAAAAGTAAGGTTTAATTCTAAATTGGTTATCATGTTACTGTATTTGTCGAACTCATAGTTGTGATAACGCTGCGCAGTTTTACGTGTTCTAAACCATCGTTGTAAAAGTGCATTCGAAAACACACATTTGCCAAAAGACGGATTAATCTTTATGTATAACACATGCTATATTTATTTACATGGCCATAAACACCAGACGTGATAAACAATGTCCTGTGTGAGTATTAATTCAGCACTTGCGGGTAACGGTAGATATAAATGTCCTTATTCCTTGATATCCTTTAAATTCCTATATATGGCGCTGAAATGTCTCTCATTAGCAATCATGCCCTACTTTATCCCACAGTCATGATAAAACATCAATGTATTCACTCATCCATAAACATTACTAGATCCATCGGCTTGACGACAAGTTTCATAGTTCCGCGTCATCAAACTACGCCTTTGTTTCAAACTACGCGCAGTGCGAGCGGACACCGAGGGTAACGCGGATATGACGCATTGACTGGCGACTCCAGTTCACCCGGAAAAAAATCACAATTTTCTCACGATTTAAAAATAGTTGCAAACATTTGGGATATTGTATGTAATCAACTTAACAAAATATATAACACTGGCCTTGTGATTTTGGGATAATTGTACCTTTAAGGTAGGGTAGAATTAAATGAACGGCAAGACATTTTGTACGTGTACCCCGTTCTGTCACCTCACGTACCCCAGTTTGGGAACCACTGATCTAACCCATAAAAATTACTTCCTTTGATGCACTTTGTCAGGCTAATGTCAGATTAAAGGACATTTTAGACGTGCATTAAACAGATCATTTAGATGTTCTCACATAAAGCACATTATGTAGGTAATGTGGAAAAAAACTGCAAAAACAAAAACATTAACCGTTTCCTGTGATTGTAATTCCTGTGTAATTCCATTGGCACAGTCTTGCATTAATAAATTACATCGGCCTACATTAAATGTCATTTTTGGATTTCAAACCACATTTGATGCTTCAGATGGAGGGAGGGAGAAAAATGGCGGCGTGAAGTTGACAGCGTGAGTGAATCAGTCCGTGAATAATTGTCTTTAAACATGTAATTTTAAGTGCATCTCGATTATTATTGTGTTTTTTTTTACTTGAAAGCACTTTTTGATAATTTAGGGGTCTGTTTACTTATTTTTTATTTATTTCTGCTTTTGGGATGTTCGTTATCGTGAATTAGGCCTATCTAACATTTGAACCTTCTCGTCACCTTCACTTTGTTCGTCAGAGTTGCGTGCTCGCACTGTTGGAATTTTTTTTGGACTATGACAAAGGATAAAAAGCGCAAATTTAAGCCGATGGATGCTTTTTTAGATCTCGGTGCAAGTGTTACTGTGGACTTCGACTCGTGCTCTGGTGCAGTCGTGCCTCTACCTGAAACTCCGATAAAAGAACCATCGCACAAAAAAGGCAGGAATGATGATGATGGTGATGAAGATCTGCATTCCCCTTTAGCCATGATGATAATAACATCTCTCAAGTCCGTCATTAATGAAAGAGCTGATATCCTAGACAAAGGCATCGAAGAAGTGAAGGTATCAGTCGAATTTCTGGCAGAAGAAATTAAAGATGTAAAAGGTAATGTGGAGCGAGTTGATAAGCGGGTGACAAATGCCGAAAGACGAATCTGTGAATTGGAGAGCAAAGTACAGGATCTCTCCAGATACAAGAGGAGATGGAATCTGCGGCTCCACGGTCTACCTGAACAACCAGGAGAAAACGTCAGACAGAAAGTTTTGGATATATGCGAGGCTGTTGTCCCAACTTTTGCTGGTAAATCTCACGAGTTAATTGATGTGGTACACCGTTTGGGAAAAGTGAGGAGCGACGACACTCTGCCCTCTGGAAAAAAAAAACAACCTCGCGGAATTATTCTTCAGTTCACAATGCGTTATTTTCGGGATGCTCTCTGGAAAGCCGCAAAGAACTCTCCTTATCTTGCTACGCACCACTTGCGTTTCGCAGAAGACCTGTCCCCCGAGGATCGTGTGCAACGTAACAAACTTTGGCCACTTGTTGAGAGAGCCCGTCAGCAAGGACACCGCGCTTACTTCGTTGGTCCAAAGGCGTACGTTGATGGTAAAGAACTTCTTTTGCAAGACATGGAGGTTGTTGAATGATTTGAATTTGATTTAGTTGCTAGTGGTACTGGTCTGCCTTTTATTGTCGTGTTTCTGACTTCCGTAACAGTTCTTCAAAATGCTTACTGAAAGGGTAATAGACTATTAGAAAAAGTTACTTTGAGGTTCTTCTGCAGATTTATTATGTTATATAATAAATTATGTTATATATAATTGTATTTTATTTTTTTTATTTTTTTATTTTTTGAATGACCCCAACCTTGTTTATATTTACAGGTAATTGTTTTCTCATTTAAAGCATGTCATGGACTGGCTCACTTTTTACAGTTCAGGTGTCAAATTGTTCTAATGTTTCCTAATCTTTCTGTTTGTTCAATTAACACAAGAGGGTTACGTAATGATGTCAAACGTAAAGCTATTTTTCTGTATGCTAAATCTCTTAACACTGATTTTTGTTTTATACAAGAGTCTCACGCAAATTCTAGCGATTTTAAGTTTTGGAAATCACAATGGGGTGATGAGTTGTTTTCTTCATATGGTTCTAATCTTTCAGCAGGCGTCTTAACTTTAAAGCACAAGTTTAAGGGTAAAATAATAGAGACAATTTCTGATCCTGAAGGTCATTTTCTTTTTTTATTAGTTACCTTAAATGATTGTATCTTTGTCCTGGGTAACATTTATGGATTTAACACAGCAAAAAATAACTTTAAATTGTTTAATTCAATAGAAACGCATTTAGACTATTTCAAATCTAAATATTCGAATTTGCATGTTATTTTGGGTGGAGACTTCAATCAAACTATAAACAGCTCTTTGGATAGATCACCACCTAGAATATCTAATGGTTCATCAGGTATCTGTGAGTTGATTGCCCGTTTTGGTCTGACTGATATTTGGAGGGAAAAACATCCTCATGCTTCACAGTTTACCTGGTTTAACAGCTCTGGTTCATTGAGGTCTATGATTGACTTCTGGTTAATATCTGACTCTTTATCCGATTATGTCACTAAGGTTGAACTTTTGCCTTCTCCACTGTCCGATCATAAGTCTATTATTCTGTCTTTTGATAACCCATCTTACTCAAGAACATATAGTTCTTATTGGAAACTAAACTCTGCTTTATTAGTGGATGAGGAAACTTGTCAATCTGTAATTTCTAAGATTCATTTCTTTTTTAATAAAGCACAAGCTGAAAATAATTTTGGCTCTAATTGGGAGCTATTAAAATACAATATTAGGTTAATGTTGTTTAAAATTGGATCTCAAAAAGCAAAGCAATACAAATCAGAGGAACTTAACATTGTTAAAAGAATTGTCTGTCTCTCTTGCATCCCCTTTGAAAATGTATCACTTGTCCAGAAATTAGAATTGGCCAAACTTCAAAACTCATTAGATAACTTGTATATCGGTAAAGCAAAGGGTGCTTTTGTTCGTTCAAGAAGGAGATGGATGGAAGAGGGAGAGCGAAATTCCAATTATTTTTTTAAGTTAGAGAAACAACGTAATCATCTCAATTCTATAAATAGTCTTAACATTAATGGAGTGGTTTTAAAAGATCATAAAGAAATTTCTAATTATTGGGAAGAATTTTTAAAAAAATCTTTATCGTTCTAGACACGCTCAACAAAAGTTGGATTTATTTTTTAATTCTCTCGACTCAGACCGTATCTCCAAAGTTGATGATATTGGAAAAACTCTGTGTGATGCTCCTATTCAAATTAAAGATGTTTCTGAGGCGATCGACAAGCTGAAATTGAATAAATCTCCTGGAAATGATGGTCTGACCACAGAGTTCTATAAGAAATTCTCAAATATTCTTTCTCCTTTTCTTCTCCAAGTGTATTTAGAAAGCCTACTTAAGGGAACTCTCCCAAGCTCCATGACTCAGGGTGTTATTAATTTGATCCCTAAGCCTCAAAAGGACCCTGCGCAACTTGAAAATTGGCGAACTATAAGCTTGCTAAATAATGATTACAAAATACTAGCTATGATTTTTGCTAAAATAATTAAATGTGTTTTAGATAATATAATAGATGACTTTCAATCAGGTTTCATGAAAGACAGACTAATTGCAAATAACATTTGACTTGTTCTTGATATTTTAGACTATTCTGATATGATCCCCGACGATGGTTTCTTGTTTTTTCTTGATTTTTATAAAGCTTTTGATTCTGTTGAGTTTCCTTTTATTCTTAAATCTTTGAATATTTTTGGTTTTGGCCCCAACTTTATCAATGCAATTCAAACTCTGTACAATAACGCCAATGCTTCAATTAAATTACAGCATGGTACTACTCATAGATTTAATATTGAAAGAGGCATCCGTCAAGGCTGCCCAATATCACCATATCTTTTTCTGCTTCCTATGCAATTATTAGCCATCCACATTCAAAATAGTAATTTGAAAGGTATCTCTGTTACAAACCAATCAATATTAATAAGCCAATTGGCTGATGACACAACTCTGTTTTTAAATAATAAAGATCAAGTTTCTGTAGCCTTAAAGATAATTGATCTCTTCTCATCTGCTTCTGGGTTATTTCTTAATGTTCACAAATGTGAACTCTTAGCTATTAAACAGTCCATTGATGTTAAAGTCTGTGACATTCCAGTCAAATCCGAAGTTAAAAACTTGGGTATAATCATATGTAAAGATCAGAAAAAAAGATCAAAACTTAACTTTGAACCTCTTATTCTTTCTATTCAACGCAAATTCAATTCTTGGTTACAGCGTGATCTGTCTATAACGGGTAGAGTGTTGCTTTCTAAAGTTGGGTTATCTCGGGTTATCTATCCTGCAATGGCTCTAGATGTTCCTGTGGAGATTTGTAGAATGCTGGACAAAATGATAGTAAACTTTGTTTGGAAATCTAAAAAGCATTTCATTAAAAAAAGTGTTATGATAGCTGATCGGACAATGGGTGGCTTTGACTTTGTGGACTTTTCCACTCTTAATAACTCTTTCAAGATTAAGTGGATAAAATCTTTTTTGAACAATCCTACTTCTTCTTGGAATATTATTCCAAATCATATTTTCAATTCAGTTGGTGGATTGCATTTTTTATTGCGCTGCAACTATAACATCTCAAAAATACCTTTAACTCTTTCTAGTTTTCATAAACAGGCTTTAATATGCTGGTCTTTAATATATAATTATAATTTTTCTCCTCATAGATATTTTATATGGAACAACCAAAATATTAAATATAAAAATAAATCTCTTTTTTTAGATAATTGGTTTGATAAAAAAATACTTTTAGTGAGTCAACTTTTAGATGAAAGGGGTGTCTTTGCTCTCTTATGAACACTTTATGCAAAAATTCTCTTTTCCAGTCCCCCCAAGAGAGTATGCCATTGTGTTTGGTGCTATTCCTGATAGTGTGATACCTTTAGTCAAACCTGGCCCTAATGGTCCTTTATTCTCTCCACTTATTTTTGACAGCACTAATATATTTGTTGATCAATGTCCTCTCAGCAGCTTGTCAAACAAGAAAATTCGCTCAATTCTAAGCAGAGATCAGATATCTTTGCCTGCTAGTGTAAGCTTTTGGAATAACAAATTTGATGATATAGTATGGGAAGATTTCTGGTTTCTTCAGCGAAATTTTTTTTTAACTAATAAAGTGGTTGAAGTCTCTGTCAAAATTATTCACAATTGCTACCCAGTTAATTATATATTTGCTAAATTTAATAATAGTATTTCTCCTTTGTGCTCATTCTGTCATCAGTGTGATGAGACAATTATTCATTTATTTTGGGAATGTGTGTATTGTAAAAAATGTTGGCTTGATTTTTCAAACTTTGTTAAAAGGAATATATCCTTAAACTTCTATATAAGCCAGAAAATTGTATTTTTTGGTGACTCTCTGAAATTAGATCCTTATCATTTTAAATTTGTTCTTAACTTGCTACTTTTTCTTGCCAAATTTTATATTCACAAGTGTAAATTTTCAAAGAAAACTCCTTTTTTATTTTTAAGAAAGATTTTGATATACATCTAAATTCTTTGAGGAACTCTAAAAACTCTATTGCTTGTAAGACTCTACAATAGTGTAAATCATTTAAGCTAGTTTAATATTCTTTTTTTATGTAACCCTCTGTACTGTGTATTGTTTAGTATTGTGTATTATTATATTGTTTTCTGTATTGGTTATTATTGCAAAATAAGAAAAAAAAAAAAGAAAAAAGAAAAGAAAAAAAAAGTGGGCTGAAGGCTTCACCAGAAGCAAATACTATCAATTAACAACCTTGTAGCTTACAGTAAGGCTGACTTTAAAGGTTCATAAGTTAGTTACATATCAATTTCCCTATGAAGAAATTAAATTGAGTTTTTATTTCTTTAAAAAAAAAAAAAGATGCTTCAGATGCTCCATTTCTCTGTGTGGTAAAACGATTATATATTTTAGTATTAAATTATTTAGGATAATTTTATCACAGTATATGGGCGTGTCGGCCATTCTTATATTCATTTAAAAAATAAATCGATTTTATATGGTAGAAATACAATATCAGAGTTGAAGAGTTTGTGATGACCTGGGGAGAACAGTCATGTGTTGCAGTAATGCTCACTTGTGCAACAAGTGTTTGTTGCTGTTGAATTTGATGCAAAATATTTAGTCCATGCTTGATAATATCTGTAGACATTAAAATATTATCCTACGTTAAATATAAACATGGCCGTGGCTGATTTGTCTTGCAGTGTAGGGACTGTGTAAGTGCATGTCAGGTAGACGTTGGTCTGATTTCCAGACTTCGCTGCACCTGTTGGTGGAGAAGCTGAGCAGGGAGTTGTGGCTGTGTAAGGTTTCTCCTGTGCTGTCGTGGAAATGAACGGTGAAGGTCAGAACGGCTCCCAGCGGGATGGCGGACACAGTCTCTCGGTTAGACGTGTACATCACTGGACTCGTGCTCAGACGCAGGTATGAGACGGTCACCACCTTAAGCAACAGAACACAAACACTGCTGAGTCGGAAACATCACCAAAACATTCAGATAAGAACTACTGTGAATTACAATATAAATATGCGAGTGATAATGTGCAGTCAGCCAATCATTAGTCGCTAAAAATGAATCACAAAATGTTTAATTAGCAATATTATTATTCTGAAATTTAAGTTACTTAACCGTGTCCTTAATGGAGAACAAAATAGAGGATATTAGGTTCTGTAAAATGCACTTAAAACTGTGTAGAAAGATCATCTGTGTGAAGACATGCATGGTGCTCTGCCAGTGCAACAGTGTTACCTTCACAGCGATGATGACGGTTTGATTGACGCCGAATGTTTCCTGTGAGCTAATCTGTAGAGAAGCTGTTCCTGTCAGAGATCCAGATGTCAGAAGACCTTTATCATCCACTTGAATGAGAGCAGCTCTGTCCGGACAATCCAGCACACGGTACGACAGGGACCCCTGCCCATCTCTACAGGAAGTAACACAAAGTTGACACGCAAAGAAATAGACAAAAAGACAACCACAAACTGAACCATTTTTGTCTGTCAAGTTACTCAATATTCTTCAATGGATCAATTCTTAACACAATTCTGACTATAACACGTAATTGTGAGTATGATGTAAATGTAAACTCGCAATTATCTTTTAAAATGTTTTATTATTTTTTATCAGTTTGTACACACACATTTATGTTAGTTTAGTTAAAAACACTATTTAACTGTGAATTTGTGGCCGTATTGTATTTCACACTAGGTTATTACTGATATGCTGGTCATACCGTGTTTACTGTATTTTGTAGGGCAGTACAGCTCACATTCATGACAAAGCAACATGGTCAGCTGTTTCTATACGTGTTGAGCTATATATAGATACAGCTATACGTGTTGAGCTGTGTCTATACGCGTTGAGCTGTGTCTATACGCGTTGAGCTGTGTCTATACGCGTTGAGCTGTGTCTATACGCGTTGAGCTGTGTCTATACGCGTTGAGCTGTGTCTATACGCGTTGAGCTGTGTCTATATATGTGTTGAGCTGTGTCTATATATGTGTTGAGCTGTGTCTATACGTGTTGAGCTGTGTCTATACGTGTTGAGCTGTGTCTATACGTGTTGAGCTGTGTCTATACGTGTTGAGCTGTGTCTATACGTGTGTTGAGCTGTGTCTATACACGTGTTGAGCTGTGTCTATACACGTGTTGAGCTGTGTCTATACACGTGTTGAGCTGTGTCTATACGTGTTGAGCTGTGTCTATACGTGTTGAGCTGTGTCTATACGTGTTGAGCTGTGTCTATACGTGTTGAGCTGTGTCTATACGTGTTGAGCTGTGTCTATACGTGTTGAGCTGTGTCTATACGTGTTGAGCTGTGTCTATACGTGTTGAGCTGTGTCTATACGTGTTGAGCTGTGTCTATATATGTGTTGATCTGTTTCTACTGTGTCTATATGCGTTGGGCTGTGTCTATACGTGTTGAGCTGTATCTATATACGTGTTGAGCTGTATCTATATATGTGTTGGGCTGTGTCTATACGTGTTGAGCTTTGTCTATACGTGTTGAGCTTTGTCTATACGTGTTGATCTGAGCTGAAGTACCTGTTAGTTTGGAGCTTCAGCAGGGAGTTTGGTGACATGAGTATCTCCTCCGCTTGAACTTCTGGGTTTAACAGCTGCAGTTTCTCATAGACCTGAAATTCGATGTATGTATAGTCAATCTCTGCTTTCTGATAGCAAAAGAATGACAGAATGAGTTTCCGTTTACCTGGATCTGTATCTCATCATGGAGTTCAAGTGCATTGTCCTCCAGATGTCCAGCCAGAGGAACAGTGGCCTTTACCACCACCCTCAGTCCAGTGCGGCCTTTACTCCTGCCAAACACACTCATGGCAAAGTTGTGCTCCGCGCTGAGCTGCACAGACGCCTGCAGGAGAGATCACACACACACACTGCTTACACTGAAGCACAACACCACCAGACACTGGGGTCAAGGCTCACCACAGAAATGTGTCGACGCAAACTAACAAATAACTTTTGTTCTTCAAATAACTTGCAACAACCACTTTAAAAAATATATATATTTTCACATTTTTTTATTTGATATTTGATAACACCATAAAATTGTTACATTGTTACATAGGTTACATGTAGTTACTATAGTAATAACTACAAATTATGCATAAATACATACAACTAACCCTCAACCAAACCCTAATCTTAACCCTATTACTATAGTACATGAAGTTACTTAATATTATTATTAAATGTATAATTACAGTGTAACAAAGACACCTCAAAATAAAGGGTTACACTTTATTTTAAGGTGTCATTGTTACAGTGTAATTATATATTTAAGCACAGAGTAATATTAATATTCTTACTACATGTACTTACAATAGGGTTAGGATTTGTTTGAGGGTTAGTTGCCTGTAATTATGCATAATTTACTGTTATTACTACATGTAACAAAGACATTGTAAAATAAATTGTTACAAATAAAGTGTAACCTTATATTTTTATATTGGTGCCATGTTCATTTATATTATTATTATTTTTAAAAAAGGTCTAGATTATTCATTTTTAAACTAGTGTTTTGCTGTAAACAATTTATATGTACATTGAAACAACAGTTGTTCATGTCTTTTTCCTTTCCTTTCACTTTTTTTAATTGTATTGAGAGCAAATGCAAAAATGTTGAGTGTTTTACTCAATAAAACATCGTCATTTAAATAACATCGTCAATACTTGAGAAGAGTATTGAGATACGAGCTCTTACTGTGATGAGGTTAAAATCAACACGAATAGTAAAACCAAGCCGTGTGCATCAGAGGAAGGGTGTTGTTCTGACCTCTGCGTGGCGTGTGTGGACGTCCAGAACGTCTCTCTTCGTCACAGACCAGTGGAAGGTGAGGCCGGGAAGAGCGTTCCCGAAAGAGAAGGGCGTCTGACTGCTGCTCAGGCCCATCACATACACCGGCATCTACAGCAAGACACCAAAGCTGTGTGACAAGACAAAATACCCTAGACAAACATGTGCAGATCATGATGTGCGTTTACCAGAGTCCCCGTCTTCATCCTGGTGATGGGAGCTCGGATTCTTATGGCCTTCAGCTGCACCACCTCAATGTCCACTTGATCCTGGCAATAACAATATCTAAAGGTTTAGTTCACACAAAACTGAACACTCGGTCATCAAGCACTCACTCTCATGTCGTTCATCTTCGAAACACAAATGAAGATATTTTTAAGGAAATCTGAGAGATTTCTGTCCCTCCTTTGAAAGTGTGTTCACCCAAAACTATACAGGTTCTATACAGATTGAGTTGTGTCTATACATGTTGAGTTGTGTCTATACATGTTGAGTTGTGAGCTGTGTCTATACGTGTCGAGCTGTTCTATACGTGTCGAGCTGTTCTATATGTGTTGAGCTGTTCTATATGTGTTGAGCTGTGTCTATACGTGTCGAGCTGTTCTATATGTGTCGAGCTGTTCTATATGTGTTGAGCTGTTCTATACGTGTTGAGCTGTTCTATATGTGTTGAGCTGTGTCTATACGTGTCGAGCTGTTCTATATGTGTTGAGCTGTGTCTATATGTGTTGAGCTGTGTCTATATGTGTTGAGCTGTTCTATATGTGTTGAGCTGTGTCTATACGTGTTGAGCTGTTCTATATGTGTTGAGCTGTGTCTATATGTGTTGAGCTGTTCTATATGTGTTGAGCTGTGTCTATATGTGTTGAGCTGTTCTATATGTGTTGAGCTGTTCTATATGTGTTGAGCTGTTCTATATGTGTTGAGCTGTTCTATATGTGTTGAGCTGTGTCTATACGTGTTGAGCTGTGTCTATATGTCGAGCTGTGTCTATATGTCGAGCTGTGTCTATATGTCGAGCTGTGTCTATATGTCGAGCTGTGTCTATATGTCGAGCTGTTCTATATGTGTTGAGCTGTTCTATATGTGTTGAGCTGTTCTATATGTGTTGAGCTGTGTCTATATGTGTTGAGCTGTGTCTATATGTGTCGAGCTGTTTCTATATGTGTTGAGCTGTATCTATATGTGTTGAGCTGTTCTATATGTGTTGAGCTGTGTCTATATGTGTTAAGCTGTATCTATACGTGTTGAGCTGTATCTATACGTGTTGAGCTGTATCTATACGTGTTGAGCTGTGTCTATATGTGTTGAGCTGTGTCTATGTGTTGAGCTGTGTCTATATGTGTTGAGCTGTATCTATACGTGTTGAGCTGTTCTATATGTGTTGAGCTGTGTCTATACGTGTTGAGCTGTGTCTATATGTGTCGAGCTGTGTCTATATGTGTCGAGCTGTGTCTATATGTGTCGAGTTATGTCTATATGTGTTGAGCTGTGTCTATGTGTTGAGCTGTATCTATATGTGTTGAGCTGTATCTATACGTGTTGAGCTGTTCTATATGTGTTGAGCTGTGTCTATATGTGTCGAGCTGTGTCTATATGTGTCGAGCTGTGTCTATATGTGTCGAGCTGTGTCTATATGTGTCGAGCTGTGTCTATATGTGTTGAGCTGTGTCTATATATGTTGAGCTGTGTCTATATGTGTCGATCTGTGTCTATATGTGTCGAGTTATGAACGTTTTGGGTGAATAGACTTACAATGGAAGAACAGAAATGAGCAGATTACAATAAATCTTCATTGGTGTTTTGGAGCTGAAAGAAAGTCTTGTGTGTGGAACGACATGAGTGAGAACAACTGATGACCATTTACATTTTTGGGTGAACTATCCCTGTAACTCATTCACCACACAGCTCAAAATGGTTTCGCCAATCTCCACATGTGTTTGCAGAGAAGCATCACCTTTGACACCACCACTAGTTTGCCCGTCTCCGTGTCGACCGCCTGAACCACGCCGGTCACGCTCATGTTGCCCACCGACAGGCCCTGCACGTGCCCCAGGCTGTTGACCGAGGCGATGTGGTCCCGGGAGAGAGAGAAGAGGATGTTGGACTGCGGCTGCGGGCCTCCCTCTGATGTGATCTATAAATGAACAGATGCAATTCACCCTGACATCAGAAGACCGACCATAGACGTGTACATGACAGACCTCTCAGATGAGTGCTGTGAGGCGGCACACGTGTTAAAGAAACGCCTCGGAGCGAATGGAGAAGATGAAATAAGGAGATAGAAAGTGGATGCGTTTTTCTTTTACTTTCTGAAGCGGGGATGTGCATGTTCAACACTGATGCAGTAATGGCGTCATGACGCTTCATGCACAGATGTAGCTCTATAGAGTAGATCTACAGATGTAGCTCTATAGTTCTCCACATTAAAGGAGAACTCTGGGCAATTTTTAAGTTAATCTTGATCGTTATACCTTTGTGAGTTCTGTCTATAGAAAAAACCCAAACCGGATTGGTGCTTGCAACATGGAGCTGCTACCGCTAATACCCAGAGCTCACTCAGCTAACGGCAGTTATGAGGGCATATTCATAAAGAGTGTTTTTGTGCCTCTTAACAGACACAAAATGCAATTAAAATGTCTGTCCAACATGAACAGGGTCCTTACATGACAACAAGATGCGTTTAGCAATCTAGCCATTGTTTAAATTCAGCTAAATAGTGTTTTAGACGGCTAGCTGTAGTCTCGCGCTGAAGTCCCGTGGGAACTCCCGTTGTAGCCGGGAAAGGTAAATAGAAGTGTGCAGGAGGAGGAGCGTCGTGTGTGTGAAGAGTGTGAGGAGGAGCGTCGTGTGTGAAGAGTGATGATCGGAGTTGCTCACAAATGAAGAAGAAATGGTTCGTAACGTAACTATGGAGAATATAGAAGATTTTGAACACATGGAAGAGGCTTTGGAGTTTGATGGTCGTCCTTATTTATTCGAACCCGAGTATACAGACGAAGAACTAGCCTCACACTCTTCACACACACACAACCGGCTACAACGCGAGTTCCCACGGGACTTCAGCGCGAGACTACAGCTAGCCGTCTCTAAAACACTATTTAGGTGAATTTAAACAATGGATAAGTTACTAAACGCATCTTGTTGTCATGTAAGGACCCTGTTCATGTTGGACAGACATTTTAATTGCATGTTGTGTCTGTTAAGAGGCACAAAGACACTCTTTATGAATATGCCCCATAACTGCCGTTAGCTGAGTGAGCTCTGGGTATTAGCGGTAGCAGCTCCGTGCTGCAAGCACCAATCCGGCTCGTTTTTTTTCTATAGACAGTACTCACAAAGGTCAAGATTAACTTAAAAATTGGCCGGAGTTCTCCTTTAAGAGATTAAAAAAGCTGGTTGGAGGACCACTGACAAACATCATGTCATAAATGTTGTCTTTCAGGCTCAGGCTCAGAGTGCAGTGCTTCTCAACACTGAAGAACATGACTTGTGTCGACCATCATCCACTCATCCAGCACAGTCTCATTCACTAATTATTGTGTGGACTGGTCATTTTTATATGCACAGGAGAACTAATGCGAGAACACATGCATATTCACAATTTGTTCTCAATGAATTTGGAGTATATTCTAAATGAGTGACTGCATGCTTGAGGTTTAGTAATTTGCATTAAATATTTTTGTACATTTTAGAATACATTTTTGTACAATAGCTATGAATCATGAACAATGATTTGTTCGTGAAATCGTAGACAAATTTCACACATGCACAGTTAGTGTGTGGCTATGGCTAGTACATGCATGCAAATCAAAAGATTAATTAATGTGATTACTTTGCAGATCAGTTTCATCCACCAGAATTATTTAATTCTGAACTAAAAGAAAAGGTGTCCATGTAAACGCAGCTACTTCTATGCAGTATTGGCTTGTGGTGTGTGTGTGTGTGTGTGTGTGTGTGTGTGTGTGTGTGTGTGTGTGTGCAACAGCTCATTTACACACCAGATATGAGTGCACTAGACAAGAGGAAAGAAACTGAAATGTTCTGGAATAAATACAATAATTACGTACCTGCATCATTGCTCCAACTATTAGAGTGACTTTCCTGGGCAGCAGTCTGAACGGGGGAAAGACCTACAGACCACAGAAACACATGCAAGAGAGAAATCTTCAGGAATCATCTGAGGATCCACTACGAGTTTTCAGAAGTAACGGTGTGGCTTCAAGAGGCCAATCTTACATGTGTGTTTCCCCCCCCCCCCATGCGCTTTAGCTACTATTTACAGTCAATCATTTATATTCAATTATTCAATCATTTTTACCATTTATCATCCATATCATTTAATCGTGTTATTTCCATATTACTTACTATTTTAATTGAAATGTGATCTAGTGGGGAAAACAATATAGTTTGTGAGTATTTGTGTCGGCCTTGGTTCATTTGCTGTCGTAGGCTGTAAAGACACTTATAAATAAATGGAATAATTTAGCGAAGTGATATAAAACTGTAATGTGGTCAACTAATGTTGTGATGCTGCCTGGACCAACAATAGCTGTGCGTTTACTGGAAACAGAATTGCACACCTTAGTACGTTCAGAAACCAATCAGAATCAAGCATTCAACAGCTTGTAGTATGACTATGAAAAAGTTTGAAGCAATCCTTCAAAAAGCTGTAAATGACGGCACAGAAGAAGCTTACTTCAATTTGCTGGGGTGCAGAGGTGATTTTCCTGCCGTTCTTGTCAATGACGAAAGCAGACACACTGGTTTGTCCGATCACCAGACCTTTGACCAGAAACGTGGCCGTGTCTTCTTCTGCTGAATCGGGCAGAGTTCTGACGAACAACAGACGTGTATTAGCCTCCACAGACGCCAGCACAGCGAGTAAAGCAGATCGGGAATCGGTTACTCACTGCAGAGATATGATGGACGACGCGGCCCTCAGCTTCAGGTTCATGACAGGGAAATACTTGGACAGGAAAGGCTTCTTGTTGCCATCCAAAACCCGAACGTATGCTTTGACTGACTTGCCGATCTCAACCTAAAATCAATGTGTAATCTGAATTTCACCTCTGATTTCAAAACTACTTCATAAAATATCACATTCAAGTTTTTTTTTTGAGTGGGTGTCACCAACCTTGTCGACCACACGCACATAAACCTCCAGAATATCCGAGATGTGAACTGTGGCCGTAGCGGGGGAAGGAAAGGTCAAACAAAGGTCATGCACCATCACCTGCAGGACCCCCGCCTGAGCTGGGACAACCTGAGTCACAACGACATGAGATTACATTCAAAACGACATTGATTTGACAGTGTGCAGAAGAAACAAGTTATTAACTCTTTGTATTGTGCAGTCAGCTCACTAAGAGAGTTTGCGCAATACTTCAATGTTCCAGGTTCAACACAAGTTAAGCTTTAATGGGCATTTCACAGAACATTTTAACTCATTCCTCAGTTTACAACAGTGTAACAGAAAGACATTAATATTGTCTGTGTAAAGTTAAAACTTCTGTTGTGACCATGTAAAGCCCAGCGAGTTTCCCATCATACAAGCAAATACACTTTAGCATGCTTTCAGTAGCACTCATTATAAACATATACTTTTAAAGAATATACTCAATTACAAACTAATGTTTTTGGTATTAAATGTTACAATTTAGTGCATTTAAAATATATTAACTTTAAAAGTAATATTAAACACAATATAGTTAAAAACATAATCAAGTACTTAACATGTGCTTTAGTACGTTAATCAACATAAAAAAAAGTGTACTTCAAATGTAGGGCTGTCAAAAGATTAATCGCATCCAAAATAAAAGTTTGTGTTTGCATAATATATGTGTGTGTACTGTGTATAATTATATATATATATATATATATATATATATATATATATATATATATATATATAAAAACACACAATCATGTATATATTTAAGAAAAATTGGTTATATTTATATATAAATATTTATATAAAATATAAATTATATAAATGTATATACAGTATATAAATGCAAATATTTCTTAAATATATACATGAATGTGTGTGTATTTATACATAATAATTCTACACAGTAGACACGCATATATTATGCAAACACAAACTTTTATTTTGGATGCGATTAATCGCGATTAATCTTTTGACAGCCCTATTCAAAATACAACACAAGATTAATAAAACAATGAATTAAAATGTACTTTAAGGTAAAAAGTTAATTTGACATTGCAAAGTGGACTTAAGTAACAAACATGAAAGTGTAATATATTTAAGTGCACTTAAGCGGTTGTATTTAATTAACTTTATAGTATCTGCAAGTACAGTTTAAAAAAAATATTATTTGAAGGTTTAAAGTACACTACACTGAAGTGCACACGAATAACAATAAAACACTTATTTTTCACAAGTGAAGGATACCAGAAAGCGATTGTTCACATAAAGAAAAATCCAATCATATAAACGAACCCTTCCCTCCAATCAGTCTCGCCTTAAAAGCGCTACTGATCGATCTTAACATCTGCAATGTTTGCTGTCTGCTATTTTATACACTGCGGTTTTCACGAAACTCACCAGCTGACATTTAATCTGAAACGTCCCCATGTCAGGCTTTACCCCTGGTGTGGGAACAGTTGGAGCCGTTTTAACTGAACGCAACTAGTATCTTTATAATTACCATCTTAAAATATATCAGTGCCGCTGTTATGTCTCAAGATTCACACCAGTAATGTTTCTCTAAGTTCAATTAGAGCATTTAAGTAGCTTTATAAATGTGTCCAAGGCCTAATCCTGGCTCAATCTAAGCCCTGTCTGTGAAGCCAGGCCTGAGTCCACCTCAGCTGTCGTCTAGAGCAGAGATGTTCTCCTGGTTAATACACTGCCAATAACACTTATAAGAACACACTTGTTTAATGGGAATAGAACAGTTACAGGTCAATGATAATCTAAACCCATGGGATCAAATATTAATTCCTCTTTTTCTTATTAAATAAGGTGATCTGTAATATAGTGCATCAATACTGAACTGAGTTCTCCCGAGTCTGCATTGTACTTTGGTGTTCAACACAAAAGATTAAACAGATTGCAACTAGTCCAAAATGCGGCCGCAAGACTTTTGACAGGCACTCGTAAAAATGATCATATCACTCCTGTATTAAGAGAACTGCATTGGTTGCCGGTTTTCTACAGGATTAATTTTAAGATACTTTCATTAGTTTTTAAAGCACTACGTGGCATTGCTCCGACATATATAGCTGATCTAATCCAGGTAAATAAACCAAAGAGAGCACTGCGCTCCGAGTCATTAAATCTCTTGGTAGTCCCGCGGACGTACAGGAAAATGAGAGGAGAATAGTTTACCTCAATATATCAGGGAATGTTCCTCTCTTACGGAGTTTAAACGACACTTAAAAACGTATTTTTTCACTCTGGCGTTTGATCATTCATGAGTGCTGTGCTAGTGGTGGAATAGTTATTAATGCCGCTCAGATTTTGAGGTTGTCTGTGGCAATGTTTCGAACTGAAATGTGATTTTATGATTGTTATCTTATCCTATGTACAGCACTGTGGTCAACTTTTGTTGTATTAATATGTGCTTTATAAATAAATTGAACATTGAACATGTCTTCTTGCGCTTAGACGGACAAAATAAAATTATGACACAAAAACACAAATTTAAAACACAAAATTATGTAAAAATATCCTGGTAAACACAGAAAGTTATGTCTTAAGTGAATGTAAACAATGAGTAACAGTATATTGGATCCCATATACTGGATATATATATTGGAATTTGCTTAGTTGCTCTTATCGCACTGACTGTATACTTGTCTTCAACAATGTTGGAAATTTAAATTAGTTAGTTTAGTTTATTAGTTATTAGTTAGTTGTCCTTCAGGCTGCTGATTTTCATGTTCATGGTATTCAGCTACAGAATGTTTTGCAGAAAGACATGTTTGCTATCTAAATGTTTGACTTCATTATCTTCTACCATATTGGAATCGATACTGGGAATCGATGAGCAGGATCGGAATCGCTAGAATTCAACGATACCCAGGCCTAACGTTTAGTTGAAATAGTTTTCTGAAATACAAAATACCACCAATACCCCCCTGACAGAGCTCATCTTCTACTGAACCGGGAACAGTGCTGTATAATGTTACCTGAGCAATTCCCTGGGACTCCTGAAACGTGACCTCTGCGATTCCACCAACGCTGGCGTTGATGTAGAAATAGCCGGAGCCCTGCTGAAGAGTCAGATCCGCCTGCAGAGAGGAGTGTGTGTCAGGCCCTCTCAGGCACAGCAGAGCGTGTGTGTGTGTGTGTGTGTGAGAGAGATCTTACCGCCACATCGGGATGGTTGTATATGGTGATGGTGTCAGGGGTCACCCTCACGTCCTCCACCAACAGAAGGTCAAGCGTGGCCGAGACGGGGCTCAGAGGATCAAACTAACACACACATGTAAACACAACACACATGAATCAGAGCTGCAATTTACACTCAGTTCAAAATTATCCAATACGTATGAGTAAAAATGCTGGCTTATGCTGATATCGTAGAGAGCAGATATAAAGCCAATATATATATGAATATATCAGACTATTCTTTAGCAATAGTAAATAACACAAGCATAATAATATTTAGATTTATTTCACTTAATATTTACTACATAATCTTTATTCGAAAGTTTATCCATTTGAGATGTTTGATTTCTGATTTATACTTTAGATAGCAACTACTTGATTCTGTAATCTGATGTGCGGTGCCGCCGGTCTCTCCTGTGCACATCTAGTCCACACGGACACAGAACAAGCGGACAGGTGAACGGGTTACGATGAGCTCTTCAGCTGGATTTCCCCAAGTTTGTGGAATTACATGTTTAACAGGCATTTAAAGACTTCTTTAAACTATATAAATGCTGAATTTCAGAATGGCAACGGTATATATAAAAAGGTTTGCTTATCTATTAATAGACAAATCTGTTAAACAAAGATGGCAAACTAATGAAGCCAGAATTGGTGTCTTGGTTCTCAATACTGTCAAAATAAAAGTCCAGCTCACAACATTTAATTGGCCAAACAGAAAAACTTGCCAAAGCCAAAACTTAGCTGATATTTCGTCTTTGTGATATATTGGTCGACCACCAGTAAGAGGACTTTTCCTTATCGTTATCTTAGCAACATGCTAGGAGAATCAGGATAAGAATAAAATTGCTGCCAAGAAGAGCCTTTGAAATTAAGCTCTTCAGTTAGCAAGCGTCTGCCAGTCGCTGTAAACTGCTGGCTAGGCGCTAGCACAGAGCTAGCGTGTGCGTTTCAGCTTCCTGTGCTGTTAGCTCTGTTGTTGGCAACGGTAACTGTGGTGACGCTGTGGTTAGAGAGAGTTGGTCATTTCCTGCGGAGGAAACGAGGCGGCTCATGATCTGCAGAAGTGGAGGATCGGGCCTGATGCCGATCGCTCAACCAGAGACCCAGCGGACCCACGCCCTCCTGCCGCCACACGGCTCTGGCAGCGCTAGTTTCAGGCTATATCCACCAGAAGTGAACGAAATGACACTGACGTATTACTGTGTGTGCATCAGAGAGCTGGAGCAGAAATAACATCGCAGTCACGTACTTTTATCCTACTTTTAGGCTTACTTTAAAAAAAACAAGACAGCCACAATAAATAAGTTATCCTAATTTAAAAAAACACTTGCCAACAAGAATAAACACATTAATAAGCAAGCATTGTGTGTATTAGTTATTATCTTTATCTCCAAGCAGCTTTTTGAGCTAATACAAGAGATGACGATGGGCTCTTACTGAACCTGACAGTTATAATTAGATACATTCATTAAAGAATGTGTTGGCTTCTCTCTGGTTACATGAGCCAGACGGATGTTTGACCGCTGCGTTCACGTCTACGCCATCACACAGCATTTTAAAAACCTGGCGCTCAAGTAAAAGAAGTGAAACTTTTTAAAAACCGAGTCATTCCACAAAAAAGCGTTCTGTGTGAACTGGCCTCGAAGGCTTTGCGTCAAAAAAAGATAAACGAATAAGCGTGCATATCGACCGCAATCTTATATTGTATTCCTGGCCATGTTTTGGAGTCGATCTATTGTGGATTTGGTTGAGGTTTTAAAAACCCCTTTGAGATATGAAGGCAGACTCACTCCACTGGGCACCGCGGCGTGCTCCAGGTGCGGTGTCTGATAGCCCACCGCGGTCACCGTGATCGCTGCCACGCCCGACTCATGATGCACCAGCACCGTCTGATGACCTGTGGGAAACACAACACATCACAGACATTAGGACGGAGCGCCATGATACCGTCAGAAGTAGAAGTGTGTGAACCAGTTGATTAAATATGTTGAATTTTTTAAAAATAGTGTTTATAATGGTTATGTGCTATATAGGCATGTCAAAATTAATACTTTATGTACACAATTATGCTTATTCTTATACTCTGATACTTGTAGTACTATCATGTCGCCTTTGGCTTCTGTCTTGCTTAGTTGGTGACACTTAATACTCAATATTATAGTTCTGTCTGCATTGACACCATTATATGAGAACTGAACTGAGCTGCTCGATGTCATCACTTTTTTCTCCAGAGCGGCTATATATATATATATAAATGAATTAAATGAATCACTTTTTTACAAGAAAAATGAACCATCACTGAACTTACTTATCGGAAACAAACTGTTCATGTTATCACTGTGAAGCTGCTTTGAAACAATCTGTATTGTAAAAAGCACTATATCAATAAAGGTGACTTGACATTTTGGGCTTTCTGGGTATTTTTGTGTAAATATGATCCACTATGGCTGAGCAGCGTGGGCAGACGACACAGGGTTGGGATGGGAGTGGACAACAGGAGAGAGAGGATTGAAACAAACTGTAGTAAGCAAAATACGAGATTATATCCACTTGTACCTTTTGTATATAGTTTTCTCCTTTTTTTTCTCTCTCTTTTTATTACTTGTGTTTTTTTTCTACATGCATTCCCAAAAAGCCAACATGTATGCGAGGCAATACTTGATGCTAAATTTATTTTGTTCTTGGACTAAATTATTTGTTTGAAAAAGTGCATAATTCACACTTTATTTCTGTTTTTGAATCAGATAAGTCTGTCTTTTAGCAGATAAATGTCAGAAAAGTATGCCTCCAATGTAAACTGATAAATGTGCAAAATCTTTATGATAAAAAAAAATAAAGTGAAAAAAATATATATTATCAACTATATGTTTCAGCTATAATTTTATGATCATGTTTAAATTGATTTATTGTAATATATGGAATTATAAAATGACTCAGTGTTAGGATTTCTGCTATACCATCCTTCTCTAATACATATTTGTATTCATAATTATCAATGATCTGAGTATTGATTATAAGGTACCGTGAAGCTTCTTCTGCTTGCTGTCGTCCTCGTGCAGGTGTAGTGTCATGGGCATGGTCGGCTCGATGCTGGCCAGCGAGACTCTGGAGGACTCCCAGATCATGCTCAACGAGCTGAAGTTATCAAACCTCCTGCCCTGCTGGTCGAAGGCCGACACATCCAGCTCTGGGTTGTGGTAGTTAGACACGGGCACCTGCAGAACAAGCACACATGCCACTGAACTTCCTGTCACGCTAAAGGGGTGGTTGACTATGATTTCACTTTTCTAACTGTAGTTAGTGTGTAATGTTGCTGTTTGATCATGAACAACATCTGCAAAGTCACGACGCTCACAGTTCAGAACAAAGGGAGATATTTGCTATCACAGAAATCACTTTTCAAGGACTTTTCAACAAACGGCTGGTAGGAACTACACGAGCTTCTTCACGGGTTAGTGACATCACCAACCCCAATATTTACATAAACCCCGCCCCCGGAACACGATTTATAGATTATCAAGACAGAATATGCTAATCAATGAAATAAATTCATCAACTAACAATTCAGAAATGTCCAGTTGCATCCATGTTGTCACTTCTTCTTGAGTCTCTCCATCCTTTGTCTGACTCCGGTTTGAACATAAAAGGCATTTTCTTTTACAATTTGCAGTTTTTTTTAGCCCTAACCCAATTTTCACATGCTATAGAAAAAATCTGTGGGGTATTTTGAGCTAAACCTTCCCATACACACTGAGGACATCTTGTGTAAAGGGCATTATAGGACCACAGACTGAGCGCTGGACTGCTCACCACTTGCTTGTTCTGCTGCAGCAGAGGACAGGACACGTCCAGCTGTGGGCTCATGTAAATGGGGGTCAGCGTGAGGCGTGATGGAGGAGCACACACAAATTTCACAACCGCTGGTTCCACAGCAGGGAAGGGGTTTGTCATGGTGGGCTGGTTTCCAACAGTCACTGCTAAGATCTGCGAAGACACAATTATTTGAACATTTCAAACATATCAATCCACATTCCTACTGGATAGTCTAGACCAGCGGACTGGTCCCATCCGGACCGGATAATTGCTCCATTTAACCGTTTCTACAGATTAAAGTGAGCAGCGCGTCAAACATTGGAGCGGTTCACACCACAAGCACTCAGGGTTGTTTATGGGAATGATCTTTCGGAGCTATATCTATAATATTTTTTATCTAGAGCCAGAAGTGCTTCATTCAAGCCCTTTCCACTCCGTGCACATTGCTTCTCTTTCCCTCGTAAAGCAACACATTAAAGGATTAGTTCACTTTAAAAAAAACTTTTGCTGATAATTTACTCACCCCGATGTCATCCAAGATGTCCATGTCTTTCTTTCTTCAGTCGAAAAGAAATGAAGGTTTTTGATGAACACATTTCTCCATATAATGGACGTCAATGGGCCCCAAACGGGTCAAGGTCCAGATGACAGTGTCAGCGCCGCTTCAACGGGCTTTAAACGACACCAGACGATGAATACGGGTCTTATCTAGCGAAACCATCGTCATTTCAAAAATAAATAAAAAAGTTTAAGTTTTATAAGCACAAATGCTCGCCTTGCTCTGTTCTGTGTTGCGCGTTCGTGACATCACATAATACACAATTACGTTGAAAAGGACCTTGACCCGTTTGGGGCCCATTGACGTCCATTATATGGAGAAATGTTTTCATCAAAAACCTTAATTTCTATTCGACTGAAGAAAGAAAGACATGGACATCTTGGATGACAAGGGGGTGAGTAAATTATCAGCAAAAGTTTTTTTTAAATTTAACTAATCCTTTTAGAGCTGCAGACGACACGGTTATTTTAACAACAGTAGCAGAAACACGGCGAGCCACAATAGATACTTTCTCTAAAACACTGCAGAAAACAAGAATGCAGCGAATACAATTATCTTGATCTGTCATACAGATTACTCTGACTATTTAACCAAACCAGGTTTGACAAGTTGATGTGGCGTCTTTAAACTTTTTTATACATTAACATTATTAATCAGCATATAAAGAGTAATTCATAATAAACAATGTTAGAATTTGGAAAATGATTAAGAGAAAAAAAACATAAATGACTAGTTAACTTAGTTTTGTACGTAACAATGTACGTAATCTAATAGTTTATTGCTTCGAAGTAAAATATAAAAATGGCCTGTACTTTTCTTAAGAGGTAAACCTGCACCCCAGTATGTGCCATACACGTAGGTGTCTAATGTAAAATAAATAAATAAATAAAAATAACATACATCTGAGCTAACCTATTTATATTTTACAAAACTTTCCGTAAGAAACACTTTTGTACTTACTAGCCTGAATGGTACTCCAATTGAACAGGTCTCCGTATATAAATATCTAGGTGTATAGTTAGATGACAGGCTCTCTTTTAAAAAGCATATTACTGAACTTAGTAAAAAGCACATTACTGAACTTAGTAAAAAGCACATTACTGAACTTAGTAAAAAGCATATTACTGAACTTAGTAAAAAGCATATTACTGAACTTAGTAAAAAGCATATTACTGAACTTAGTAAAAAGCATATTACTGAACTTAGTAAAAAGCACATTACTGAACTTAGTAAAAAGCATATTACTGAACTTAGTAAAAAGCACATTACTGAACTTAGTAAAAAGCATATTAATGAACTTAGTAAAAAGCATATTAATGAACTTAGTAAAAAGCTAAAAATCTAAATGGGGTTTGTTTATAGAAACAGGGCTTTTTCGTCTCTTCACAGAAGACTAATTATTCAGGCCACTTTACGTCTGTCCTAGATTATGGTGACATCATTTATATGCACGCTTCAACTGCCACATTAAACCTCTTGATGCTATACATCACTGTGCAGTTAGGCTTATCACTGGTGATAACTATAAAACTCATCACTGTATGTTATACCAACATGTGGGATGGACCTCTCTTGCTGTGAGAAACTCTTCTTTTTATTAACAAAGCACTTCTTTTAAAACTACCTCCTTACATATCTTCTTTGCTTTTTATGACATACAAACATTTTAACCAGATCAACAGAGCTGGGCAGGTCTGCATTTAGTTATTTTGCCCCATATATATGGAACAAATTGCAGTTCAAACTTCAGATAAACAATCTCGTGTCCCTGGGTCATTTTAAAAAGGTATTGGAGGATTTATAAGAGGTTTCATGTGTTTGTGATTGTTTTTGTTGATGTGGTTGTCTTTTTTGTGTATGTATTTCTCATTATATGACGTTGTATATGTTCACATGTTTCACAGGGCTCAGCTGAAAAGGAGATCCCGGCCTCAGTCTGGTTTCCCTGAAAATTAAAATAAATTCGGTAACACTTTACTTGAAGGGGTGTGCATAAGACTGACATGACACCTTCATAATCATGACATGACACATGAAGGAGGTTTTATGATGTTTATGACAACTGTCATTAAGTGTCATTCGCTCAATAATGACATTTTTAATGCAAATATGACATTGAGATGTTTTTGTTATGACACCTTGACATAAACCAATACATCATAACCTGTCAGTGTATTTGTCATGACAACTTGACATTACTAAGACAACACAACCTGTCATAAATATGTCATAAACATGACATAGCAGATTAATTATCAAACTTAAGAAACCACTCAGCTTTATGGGTTAATATTACATTACTGTTATGTATTTGGTTTTGACATTGGCTGTCATGACAAGTTCAATTTGTACCACTGTAGTTGAGGTCAAGAAAAATATTCATGACATTTATAATGGCCTCATGACAGCCAATGTCAAAACCTCATGACAGTTTAATGTAATGTTAACCCATAAAGCTGAGTTAAGCTGAGCTGAGTTATGAGCTGAGTTATGTCAAGTTGTCATAACAAAAACATCTCAAACAATGTCATATTTGCATTAAAAATGTCATAATTTGTGAATGACACTTATTGACAGTTGTCATAAACATGCATAAAACCTCCTTTATATTCATGACATGTGTCATGTCATGATTATGAAGGTGTCATGCCAGTCTTATTCACACAGTAAAGTGTTACCATAAATTCATATCTAGTTGGGAGAAATATTTACTTTTTTGGGGTAAATCGTTGGTAAACAAAAGTTAAGGAATTTTCTTTTACAAAGTACACTGGCTGCCTTGATGGAAATGTATAACGGGTCCAAACCAGTATAGTCCAGACCTCCGCTGGGAAGGAGATATAGAGACCGGAGCTCTCGGCCTTTATCTGAACACCCCAGGTCTGCAGGACATGATCATAGGCGACGGTACCTGTTCTCCCAGAGCTCTGCATGTGGCTCTGACCAGATGTCTGGAGTAGGATCGCGAGGCAGGGCCCTGCAGAGACAGCGCGACGCTGCTGTGGTCCTCCGCCGTCAGGTTCCTGAAGAACTTGGACGGCTCTAGCACCCAGGGCCTCGGGCCTCCTTCAAACAGCATGTCTTTAGAGGAGCCCAACGTCACCACAGCCACAGCCACAGGGTCAACCGGCTGCCGAAGACGAGGAGGCACGTCATCTACAGTTCACTGCCCACTCCTCCATCTTTAAAAGCATGTTCAAACATCTTACCTTGAGAGGCGGGTAGGCAGCAATGGTGATCTTTGCACTGAGGTGAACATTACTGTGGGTATAGCTGACCAACAGGTTGGTGTAACCAGGGGTCAAGGCCTTAACGCGAACTCCGCTGCAGTGGCCCTGACCTGGAGCAAGTCTACCTGAAGACACACACACACACTCTCAAAACATACTGCAAGAGTACAACTCTACACACACTTGGATTCGCCGTGACATAACACTTTGCTTGCTTCTGTTAAATCTGCCAATATTAATACCATGAAATCATATTTGTATCTCTTAAATAACACAAATGGAGTTTCAAGACATTATTTGTAATTTCCGCATATGAAGACCATTAATGCAGGACTTCAAATCACCTGCTGTGAAAAATGTTCTCATTATGCAGAACACATTTGACCTTTGTATTTCAGGATGGGCTGGGAGTTATGATGATATATATATTAGGGCTGTCAAACGATTAAAATATTTAATCGCGATTAATCGTATTAATGTCATAGTTAACTCGCGATTAATCTCACATTTTTATCTATTCTAAATGTCTCTAGATTTCTTTTTGTCCCATTATTTTTTTTCTCATTTTAATGCTCTTATCAACATGGAAAAGTGGATCGGCTTGCTTTGTGCAAATATTGAAAACAACATTGATATACTGTGTTCAATTTCACACTAACATTCTCACTTGGAGCAAATAATCTCTCACACAATGTAACACTGTCCATCAATAAAAGGGTGAAAGAAATACTGACGAGGTAACGTTACTGATATTGACGAGTGGGCGGAGATTGCATCAGCGGTGTGTGTGTGTGTGTGTGTGTGTGTGTGTGTGTGTGTGCTTGACCATCAAGTGGTATTTCAGACTGGACGTGTGCGATGATAGCTCAGTTTACAACGACAAAACACAGATCACTTTGGTCTTGTCAATTGAACCATTTGGCAACTTTTTAAAAGTAAACTTTCCATTCAGAATCTTATTGGCATCCATTTCGGCGTCTCGCGCTCATCATTCATCCACTCAAAACGTAACGTTAAAGGGAACGCACACCGGACGAGAAGCGCAGCGCCGCATATTTAAAATTCGAACACATTATTCTCTATGAGTGCACACACACCGGCGGCGCCATTCTGCGTTTTTATTGCTGGCCATAAACTGAGAAAGTGTGCGTCCGCTGTACGATACGAGTTGTCCTAGACGCGGCTGAGCGCTGCGCTTCTCGTCCACTCTTTGGCCGGTTCGCATCGCAAGCCCAAACCAGTGTGTGCGGCGCGCTGTTGTTTTGTTTCTGGTCTAGCTAGATCCGGTGTGGCGTTGTAGTTTTAATAACGTTACTAGTTGTTGCAAAAGCATGTGAAAAAAACGACAAAGTTTGCTAGGCGTTAATCTCGCGATAAAAAAATTGACGCCGTTAAAATGGGTTTGAGTTAACGCCGTTAATAACGCGTTTAACGGACAGCCCTAATATAATCGTTAGAGATTTTGCTGTAGTTGTTTATACCGTGGTTTGCAAATATAGCCACATAGCACAGTACTAAAAATCATTGACACTTAAGTGTGATAAATTGAAAAAAATAAATAAATGCACGAATGAGAAAATAAAGAGTGGGCTGTACATGATATTAAAACAAGTAATTGAGCACAATAAGCCGGAATCGGATCCTTAAAGGAGAACTCCGGTCAATTTTAACATTGAGCTAATTTTTTTTGTAAATTTGGAGTGCTGTCAATACAGAGAACAACAACAAAAATCGGTGTTGCCTACACTGTGTTATCCTCTTTTTAAAATGTGCACCCTGTTGACTTGAATGGGGCACGTTTTAAACTTAACCAGTTCTTAGTCTTAACATCCTTGATGTGTCACACAAGTGCCCAGCCATGTTAGATGATAACTTCAGAGTGAACACGAGTGAATCTGACTGCAGTAGATGTGAAAGATATGAATAAAAATGATGTTAATTCAACAAGCGCACAGACCTGTATTTACTTCCTGTTTTCGGTCGAAGTCCAAAGTAGTCGACTGTCGAGTTCACGCACATAGGTTTAGTTACCTATGATCACGCGCGTGAACTCGACAGTCGACTACTTTGGACTTCGACCAAAAACAGGAAGTAAATACAGGTCTGTGCGCTTGTTGAATTAACATCATCATTCTCCTTTAAGGTCAGGAATCAGATACTAGTTATAAAAGACACGTTTAAATTTCTCTCATCGATTCCTGTGTGCACATTTTAATGTGGTTTTAAACCATTCAAGCACAAGAAGATTCGAATGAGATTCGGCACTCACGCACTGTTTTCTGAGCACACACACGTAAAGCACATCAGTGCACGAATACTGAACCGAGTTCTCTTTCATGTCTTCTTGCGCTTGAACAGACAAATACACAAAATGATGTCAAAATATAATATCCTGGTAAACAGTTGTATGTGTCATAAGTGAAAGTAAACCGTGACTGTTAGGTTATTCTTCCAAATACCTTCTTTTGTGTTCAGAAGAAGAAAGGAAATCATACAGGTTTGGAACAGCTCAAAGGAAGACAATAGCTTCATATGTGGGTGAACGACCCGGTCCGATGCGAGAAACAGACTCTGTAGTTTTAGCAGGAGCTCGACTCACCCTCCAGCAGCTGGAAGACGCCGTGACTCTCCATGTCCACCTGCATGTCGAAGTGTGAGCAGTCACTGAGCGTCACTCGCTCCCCGGCCAGCTGGCCGAAGATTCGCAGCGGCAGGTCCAGGTTTAAGCCCACACGGGCCTCCACTGCACACGGGCTGAACTCCATGCCCACCGGCTCGATCACATACACCTGCAGGAACAGCAGAAACCAGACTCATGACTCACTCATTTTAGTGCTGGGCAACGGTTAATCACGTCCAAAATAAAAGTTTGTGTTTACATAATATATGTGTGTTTACTGTGTATCATTTGTATATGCATGTATTTATTTAAGAAATATTTGTATGTATATACGGTTTATATATTTAAACATAATTTATATTATAAATAAAAATAAATATTTCATATATAAATTAGGGATGCTCATATTGACAACTGTCAACTGAATGTAAATTTTGACCGATTAATACTATCAGTTAAACGGTTTAAAAGTAAAAAATAATTCGATATTTGTAGCTTTTTTTGTTGTTGTTGTTTGTTTGCTGCATGGTTAAAAAAAAAAAAGTATATAGCCTATATTTGTTAACTCACTCACGGGTGCGCCTAAAGACATATTTCGCTGAGCAAGCAAAATGAAGCAAGCAAAAAGAAGTAGCCGAATGCGTGGGACCATTTCCACAGAAAGGGGACGAAGTTACTTGCAAAATATGCTACGTGGTGTTAAAATAAAGCAGTAGTGCAAGTACAATGCAACATCACTTGCGAAGCAAACATCCACAAGCAAACGAAAGGCGCTTTCCGAAGTTTATCACTCTAGCGATACGCTATCTCTGTATTCCCGGGACGTCTGTGCCATCAGACACCCAGACTAACCCCACATCATGTAGACATGTGACTTTAAATAAGAGCTAGACAAGCTGTGGATTGAGGCCTGCTATTTTTATTTGACGAAAAAACTGATGGGGAAAAAAACCCTGTTTTTTCAAAGCTTCAAACTGATTCAGTGTTTTCTTCCTGTCATCTTAATTTGTTAATTATTTAAGTTTAAAAAATATATTTAGTGTAGGCCTATTTTAGTTTTTTATATATATATATATATCATTTCATTCTGTTTTTCTCTGTTGTCACTGCCAGAAATGCTGCGTGATCATGTGGATCAGGTTCTGCTGTTGGTCTGTTCTGCTGCTGTTTGCACGTTACAATAAACATGTGATCATTTTTTGTTGTATTTTTCAGAGGTCACAGACACTCGTTAAATTTATTTTTATTTAATGGAAATTCAATATTATAATCTTATCAGTTAACGGTTAATAATCGGATAACGAGCGGCGGTTGTCGGTCGGGAAAATTAACCGAAATGAGCATCCCTAATATAAATATAAAACAATTCTTAGATATATACATGCATGTGTGTGTGTGTATTTATATATACAAAATAATTATACACAGTACACACACATATATTACGTAAACAAACTTTTATTTTGGAAGCGATTAATCGTTGCAAAGCACTAATTTAAGATTTAATGCGATATCAGCAGCAAAGGCTATATTCATGGCAATCAACATTTACATTTTTACAAATAATAGTCAAGTCAAGTCAAGTCATCTTCATTTATATAGCGCTTTTAACAATGTAGATTGTTTCAAAGCTGCTTTACAGAGATAAACGTATAATTTAAGCTAACAGATTGTTTTGGCTTTATAGCGGTTCTTGAATAATTTTATTTTCCAGCTAAAGTTAGTTTTGATTGATTCACTTCCGTCGCAACGATCATTAGTTATTAAATTAGGGGCCGCTAAGACGACACCGTTCTCTCTACACAGACTTTAAACTGAACCTGTGAGAAACACTGATGGCGATCACGTGCTCATCAAGAATTAATTCTATAGTTATGTGCGTTTGATTATATGTGCGCAAGTTTGTAATTCCCTACAAACCAAGCCTTAAACTACTTGTCTGGCCTTCAAATTTTTATACAGAATTTTATCACTTCGGGGGAAGATACACGAAACCGAAATTATCCCACAATGCTTTATCTGTAGAGTGGTACAGGGATCCTCCATAGGGAGAGGCTAGTGGGCACTTCAGCACTGCGGTGGTAATAAGGTAATAATGATTACAATATTACTGATGCATTGTTTACAATCATTTAATTTTCAGAAAGCAGATTATCTAAGAGAAGAGTTCAAAATTTCTATGCACAAACACAATCAGTTATTTCAAAAGAATAAAAAAAAATATATATGTTTATCAAGAATGATAAATCTAGAAGAGTAATTTAAAGACATCTTGATTTGTACGAGCATGAGCGTTGGCCTCACCTTCATGTCTCCGTAGTGCAGAGGGTTTCTCACGTCATGGGCGTAGATCGCACTGACTCCGACGTCCCTGACCGTGGTCATCACTCCTTTCACTGTAACCGTGGCGACTGCCGAGTTAGTGGACGACCAGCTGAAGTTGCCACTTCCTCCGGTCGCCTGGAGAACACACAACATCACATTAGTGCGCAGACTACACACTACACACATAAGAATAGATTCAAACTTTATCTCCCGTTGTGTGTTTTTGAAGTCTACAATGCTAAATGCTTGATGACAAAAGAAAGGAAAGCCGTAAGACACCTGTATGGTGTACTGGTACGCCCCCTCTTTAGGCTGCCAGGGGAACGTGAGGATGGCGGGTTTGAGGACTATGGGGTCGTAGATCTCCACGTCCTGCTCATTGCGCACAGGAACAGAGAGAGCACGGACACCTCCTGCCTGGAGACACACACGAGGTTTCAACCGACTAGAATAGGGTCGATAAACCAACACTGAACACTGGGAAGATCCCAGTGTAATGGGGTACATTACACAATTTTAAATGCTTAAGAAAACAAATGTTTACCTTGAAACAAGACAAAAACCTACTTGATCAACGACTGCTTTGAGTGTGCCGTCAATGCCGGTCTGACCTCGCTTCAAAGCTTTCACGTGGTGGTACGATCCATTAACAGACGATTCCAGAACCACAAAGTACTCGCTAGGGAATGTGGTTTCTATACGGATGTTCTGTGAAAATATGAGTTTTCATTAAACAAAAAAAACACTGCCACAAGTTTTGAATTTAATTTACACTAAAGAACTGAAGCATCACTTCACATTCATAGCCATTGAAGAAACCACTGTTGCTGTTTTATTACATTTATTTAGTGGTTTTTGAATGTGCAATCTAAACCACTGAATAGACCATAAACATAACTTCACTAGTAGATCATAGCAGCCAATCATCGGAGTTACTGATGCGCAGCTAGTACTTTATTCTGTAGTTGTGTTTTCATCAGTTTATGTGCATCTTTTAATAATGAATAAAACATTATCCACCTTAAAGGGTTAGTTTACCGAAATTTGAATTCGGTCATTCACCCTAATGTTCTTCCAAACCCACAAGTCAACGCAACCAAAACTTTCATGCATTATAAAGTACAGACAAAACATTGAGAAGTCTTCTGATAACTTGATCAAATATAACTCACAGAAGCTCAAACGTGCTTATGTGTCAGGCGAGAACAATGCTTTTATTTCTGGGTAACTAACTCTTTAAGTGAGTGTAGTGATTACCGGTAACATTTTTATGAACTTTACAATCAGATATATTCAAAATAAACATAATATTACAAATTATTTCTGCAGAAAATGACGTGAATGCAGAAGTGAACTTGAACTAAGTTACGTGCCATTCATTCAGAATGATCATGTTGTGGACGCGCTCTTCCTGGAGCAACGCGACAGCAACTAAACTCAAATAATGCACATTACTTAACAATGCATATTGTTTTATTACAATATTGTTGTCTTTATAATGTTATGTAATATGACAGTCCTGCCAATAGTCATTAGTCGTGCAGTGCCGTTTGAGCCGCGCGCGCTGAAGCTGATCACGCGCACTACAGCGCTAATTCAAGGGATGCCTCCAATATAAGATAAATCAGATATAGATAGGCGGATATCCCGGATGGGAGGGGCGCGGTTGACATTCATTTTCGGTTGACATTTTTGGCTGGCTTTTTTATTTCGGCCCGAAACCGATAATGACATTTTCAGCGACTGAAATTTCGGTGCACCCCTAAAAAAAACAAAGACATTTTTTAAAAGTCCAAACTCAACTTACATCAGACAGATAAATCTTGTGGCCTGACTTATCAAACACTTCAATGAAGATCTCATATTTCCTCCCTGTCTCAAGGACCCAGCGATCCTCGGGATGAATCTTGAATGCTAGCAGAGAAGACGATAAAAAAAAAAGTTTCAATCAATAATAGTCAATAATAGTCAATCACCTATACTAAAACATTTTATTAAATTACTTATCAATTCATCAACCTAATGAGATTACAAGTTGTCAAAATTCCTGACATTTTTCTCCATGCAAAGCTAGTGAAGAGACAAACCCAGGTATCCAGGCTCCACGACGTAGATGGTGCTGTTGGGAAGTCGGGAAACGCCCTGCATCCCGAGACCTTGGCGTTCAGAATCAAGGAAACCTCAGAGAGAAGTTATCAAATCAACAAACACAATCAATCCTCTCTAACAGAACACGCTACAGCCTCCTCTCTTCAGTGGATCTCCGAGACCGAAGCGGTCAGTGTGAAGGATACTCTTGTGGTCCAGCACAATGTTGGTGTGTCCATGCTGAAGGGCAAACACTGTCGAGCTGCTCTGGTCCAGGTATGCGACCGGGGCCTCAGGGTCTCCATTAGCGGTGACCACGCCGTTCTGAAGCTGAAGCTCATACTGATCACAGGGCATGGACAGCTCTGAAAGTGAGGAGGACACACTCAGCACAGACACAGCGGTGCAAAACAACATGGACAACCCATATGGACATTTTTCCCCAATATTTAAGTTAAAACTATAATGATTATCAAAGTATGAGCATGTGTAATCCAGCTTCCGACAGTGTTAAGATGGCAATATAGAGGCCATAGTGCAGCTTTAACTTACATTATTAGACCTAGGTAATGGATTATAGCCTGATTAGTTTGTTATTTTTGGCCAAAAATCTCAAACACGCTGTAATAACCAAAGAGTATTGGGTGTAACAATATATCGTAATACAAAAATGCAACAATTCGTGGATATTGACAATATGTATTGTGTATAGTTCACCCAAAATAAAAATGACTTTGTTATAGTGTCAGTACTACATTAAACTGCTATATATAATGTATAATGCAATGGGGGAATATGTGTGGCTCCTGATAATGCCAGATGTCTGATGTTACCAGTATAAAGTGGCCTACATTATTGTAAATATATCTAGTCAGTGACAGAGTGCAAACATATTCGTCTACAATAATTCTGTGTTTTCAGCTTCAGAATCATGAACATTGTTATTCTGGTGTCTCTATTGTCCTGTCCTGTGCTAAGCCCAAGCCTATTCATTTACACACACATAATGTAATACCAAATTTACCATTTTAATCAACAGTACATTTTTAGTTAACTTTTTATTATGTCTCGGAATAATACATTGAGTACAATATCAGTGTACAATAATAGAGAGTTCAATATCGTGATATGTGTCGAATCGTGACATGAGGCCGTTGTTACACCGCTACCAAAGAGAACATCATTGATTGATGAATTAGTAAAAGCTTACCTGTAATCTTTCCCTGACGGATTTTCTGGACTTTGTACGTGATGGATGTGCCAGCCAGCAGATAAACATCATACGCAGGACTCAAGAGAATGTTTTCCAGAATCAGCAACCTGACCTCGGCAGCACCAACGTCCTGAAAACACAGTCACCCAGAAGTGTGCCACGTTCAGAAAGACACACTCATGACACTGTTGCGAACACTCACATCTTTATTCTCAAAACATGGCAAAAATATATTCATATGAAGTATAGAATGGATCACACATGTGACATGGACCTTATAGATGGACTCCTGTATTTTGGCTTTGAGTTTGGCGTGGCCGGTCTTGATTCCTGAAACGAGGATGATATCGCCCTGATGTCCCACTCGCTCCATCTCAGAGATATACGCCGGAGGAGTGTACGCTGACTCCGCAAACCTCAGGACCCTGCATACACACACACACACACACGCGCATGAACGCGCAGGCAAGCTTGAACAGAGCGCAGACATATCATATTTGAATGATGTGAAGGATAGATCCTTCACTTCAATAAATGGTGCTATCTTATGGTTGTCTAATGTTTTGTCACAAGGAATGTTTTTTTAAAGATATACATTTAAGCAGATTACAATCCAGACAGAACAGACTGTTTTCATTCACATATAATTAAAAGGTACAATATGCAATATTTTCTGCCGCTAGAGGCGCTACATTCCAAACAACAACAGCGGCGTAGCTTGATGACGATGTGAAGGAGCGTGGAATGATGGGAACTGTCGTTTTTAACTCCACCGTGGATGTAAATCAGACAGACGGGAATCGAAAAGTCATGTTCATGGATGAGGTAAAGCTCTATCTTTATAAATGTTGCGTTTAATGACAAGCTTTTATTTCATTAAAATGAATTAACCGCAAGAAAAGTACGGTTTAAAACTAAATTGGTTATCATGTTACTGTATTTGTCGAACTCGTTGTGATAACGCTGCACAGTTTTACGTGTTCTAAACCATCGTTGTAAAAGTGCATTCGAACACACACATCATTTGCCAAAAGACGGATTAATCTTTATGTATAACACATGCTATATTTATTTACATGGCCATAAACACCAGACGTGATAAACAACGTCAATAAACTAAACACAAGCCTAAAGCAATAATACTTTCCTTACATAAATATAACTATTACCAAATGCTACATTTGGAATATATAAAATAGACCCGTACGTTTATGGGACTTGTGTTTGTCGACAGAACCGGCTGCAATCGGTAAAGAATAATTGTGTTCATAACGACTGCACGAAACAAGCTAACGTTTGTTGCTTGATAGACGCTACAACTACAACTTCCGCATGTGTCCAGGACTCCGCGCAGTACGAGCGGAAACCGAGGGTAACGCGGATATGACGCCACTGACTGGCGACTCCAGCTCACCCGCTCACCCGCCCCGCTTCCTCGGTTAAAATCACAATTTTCTCACGATTTAAAAATAGTTGGAAACATTTGAGATATTGTATGTAATCAACTTAACAAAATATATAACACTGGCCTTGTGATTTTTGGATATTTTAATGCAAAAATATGACATATTGTACCTTTAAAAGGATAGTTGATCATTCATAATTTCCCCACCCTCGTGTCGTACCAAACCTTTCTTTGTTCCATAAAATAAGTTTTTTTTTTGTCTATACAATGTGTCAATGAAGTCCTCACTAAATCCCACTGTGTGGACAAAAACAGTTCACACATTCTCTAAATATCTTCTTTTGTGCTGTCTTACAACTTCAGAGAAGTTGAGGATGAGTAAATTACATTTTTTATTTTTGGGTGAACTATCCACATATATTGTGTTTACCCGACAGCTAAGGGATTAAAAAACACTCTTCAGAGCTTAGAAAATTCAGTTTTCAAAATGAAATGTGAAATATTCCGACATGAGGAGATGTGATAAACAGGACTACGCAGTAAACGACGGCTTGATTTGTTCAGGAAGCGAGAGCTCTTACTGTAGGGTGTTGTAGGAATCAGGGAAGCCTGCCATCTCAGCGTCCTTCACGATGGTCCACTCGAACAGCAGACTGGCCAGAGTACTGAAGGTGTTTCCTGAAGACCGAACGAGGAACACTTTTACCCAGACTGCACATCAATGACACGAGCACAATCCTGGTCATGCTGGAAGCTTCAAACTGTTTTTTATGTTTGCGGAAGTTAACAACGATGCAGTGTTGTATAGCGGTCAATGACGAATTAACCACGTATTATACCCAACTACATAAGATTTTGTTTTAAGATATTTTATTCTCATAATGATGCTCTTTTCCATTATGATATCAAAACAGGTTCATCACCCCGTCCAAAAAATTACATCAAAGTTAATTTTAATGTAAGAAATATTAAGCATGCTAGCCATATAATAGGTATATTCAAATCATTATATGTATAAATTACATTTAGAAGTGTTTTTAAATAAATGAGTTATGCCAGCAACAGTATGATACTGTAAATGTATCACAATTAGTCTTAAATATTTATAATTATTATTATAAATCATAATAATTATTATAATAATTATTATAATAATTTATAAATATTTATAATAATTATTATAAATCACAGCGTGTACAAATAACAAGGTCACATGACACACAGCCATCTTCTAACCGAGAACTATATTCTCAGAAGCCGAAGCACTGCTACTTCTGCGGAGTGATTAGCGCAACACTCGCAAACTCTCGTCTCCTCACCGCGGGGCGTCTCAGGCGCTGCGAGCAGATCCCTCCGCAGAAGTAGCAGTGCTTCGGCTTCTGAGAATATAGTTCCCAGTGTGTACACGGTTAGAACATGGCTGTGTGTCATGTGATCTTGTTATTTGTACACGCTGTGACTATACAAATAGAAAAATGTTGGCGTTATTTTGTCACTTATTGGGAGCAGTATGCTAGCTGGAGCCATTTACCTCCAGTCTTTGTGCTAAGCTAGGCTAGTAGTAGGTATGATCCAGACAGATGTATTATTACAATGCACACTTGATTTTAAAAGTCCCCCTGAGGTGAAAATCAAGCTTTTAATGTTATTTATGTGTCTATGTGGTGTTTTTAGTATGCTTTAAGACAAACCATGTGTAAAGTCAACACCATTGCTGAGTATTTTCTCCTTAAAACTCAAAAACGCTGGTGTTTCTGACGTCACAAACTATCTTGTGACCAATCAGATCAATGTGTGATCGTCAACCAGTGGATCTCTGAGTGAGTGAGTGAGTGGAGGCGGGGCTCATTTGCATATTCAGAGAACCACGTATACTAATTGAGGCAAGGGTGTCGAGTTACATTCCCACTATTTTAAGGCATGAACCCTTAAAACCCCAAAATCACCAAAATGGCATTTAAAAAAACAATTTAATTGACTACCGGGTGACTTTAATAGAAGTTTTCATTTTATGATAACTTTTTACATATCCTGTTTCATTCGAAAGTGAAAAATAACATCCTTATAGATGTTAAGATACAATTACCTTTGCTTGGCGACACGCGCTAAAGAAGAGCAAGAGTGAGCAGGTGTGCATGAAGACTCACCCTCTGAATCGAGCGCGTGCACCTTCAGCTCCAGCGGAGAATCCTCCAGGTGAAGCTCTCGTGTGGTGGACTCGATCTGGATCTCACTGATCACATCCACTATAGCATCACAACGCAGCACCTGTCCGGTCACTGAACACAGATCAACAGAAGCACTGAGCCTCAGCCGTTCTACACAGCTGGACAACTACTCTGAAACTACATTCGCTAATATGGTAAATGGACTGCATTTATATAGCGCTTTCACAGACCCAATGGCCCCCAAAGCACTTTACATGTTGCCTCACATTCACCAATTCATACACAGACGAATGATAATAATGATAATAATATGGTCAAACAACACAAATATGTACCGGTAATAGGAAAACAAACTCTTATTTAGGCCCTATAAATGATATCAGCTCATTTCCATTCAGAGTAACCTGATTGGAGGATTTTCTGTTTGTTGTTTAGGTCTCTGTTTGTACTTTTTGTAATATATAGAGACTACTTTGAGTATGGTTGCACTCATTGTTTGCACTCCACTCGGACCGGAGACCCTATACCTGGACCATCCCGTCTTAACACGTTCCTCCACATGCCCCAGCACAGCGAGGTCACCAGATCCAACATTTATTTGGACACTTTATTCACCCTTTTTGAACATTAAATGTGTATGTTAATAAACGCCTCCCCAAGGCCTGACGCCACACACACCACGTCTGTCGTTTGCTCCCCCCGCCATAAATTACAAGATTATTAGTTAAAACATTTTAAAATGCACCTGCAGACTATTTTTCCAGTCATGGATTTTAACATTGAGGATTTCTATAAGATATTGTGCAAAAATCTCATCTCGTCTTGTTCTCATGAGATAAGCGTATCGTATTATGTGTATTGTTAACCAATTATAGTTGAAAAGTTCCGTCGTTACCAACATTTCAATGATTTGGCCTTTCCCAAAACCATAGCTTACATTATATTTATTTATATATACCGGTATATATATATATATATATATATATACACACACATTAATTTGGTGAGGTGTGACCATGTTACTACAGTTATCCGGAGACAGTCGTGACTTGTTGGTTAGTTTATCCAAAGATGCGTCGTACTATGATCAGCAAGTTACACTAGCCAAGTTTTCCAATACCCTTCAAATAGCGCAAATTGAAAACGTACAATGGAAACAAGTACATTTTGCAAAAACTCCCATATATCGCAAAAAAAGGTTTTATGCTCGCACGGTTTTTCAGGCAATTCGGAAAAGGAATATTTCACAAACCTGCAATGGAAACGGTTTTGAGCATTTGCAGTCGCCTGACGTAGATGGGGCGGTGTGTTGGACAGAAGACGAGACAGAGTCCTTTAATAAACTCATAAAAGTATTATGGGAATACTGGATTATAAACAACAAAGAAATGCCTACCATCGTGAACCTACCAACATCAGTCGCCATGATTTTTGGGATGACTTATCGTGAGAGGAAAAAAATTATGTTTTAGTCGCATAACATCGGTCAATGGAAACGCCGTCATTTCGCAATAGTTTTTTATCGACATTTAGAAAATATTGCAAAAGTTTTGTGCAAATCTGTAATGGAAACGCACCCATGAATGAGTTGCTCACAAATCAGACTGATCCCGTTCTAATGATCCAGTGGATGATTATCAATAATTAATTATTTAAATTTGCGTCACACAGTTACACTGCCCGGAGTGTTTGGATTTAAATAGACAAAAGCTTATCATTATAGCCGTTATCATTATGTTTCTGGCATGTTTTATGTTTGGCAACAGTTCTTCTAGCCCTAATTGAAGGAGCATGTAGCTTTTCATTTCTTAAACAACCATGTAGGAAGACACATCAGGGCCATATTACAAGATGACAATGTCAAGGCAATCCAGGAGACCAGCACTCTGTAAAGACTTTCACAGAATTTAAAGGGATAGTTCACTTTGAAATTAAATGTTGGTATGTTTTATCTTACCTCAAGGGCATCCAAGATGTAGGTGTCTTTGTTTCCGCAGTATTTTCAATTTTGATATTTTTAGGTCAAACCGTTCTTGTCTGACAGTCATATCATGCAGGTCTATGGTCACTGTCTCAAAGAGCATGCACAGAGTCCAAATTAAAACAATTCCCCATCGTCCAAATTAAACAATTCCCCATCGTCCAAATTAAACAATTCCCCATCGTAAGTACACATTGATGGCCTAAGACACGAAACGAGCGGTTTGTGTAAGAAAAAGAACGGTATTTATATAGTTTTTACCTCTTGTAACACAGCCACGTCCATCTGATCTGAGGGCGTGAGCGCTTCCTGGTGTGTGACTGTGCGCAGACTGGTGCATAGATATATACACACTAGATTTTGCATTAAAGACATTCGTTCCAATGAACTGCCGTAGCCAAGGTAACATCTAGTGTATACATCTATGCACCAGTCTGCGCACGTCATACACCAGGAAGCGCTCGCGCCCTCAGATCACTTGGACGTGGCTGTGTTACAAGAGGTAAAAACGATATAAATACTTTTCGTTTTCTCACACAAACCGCTAGTTTCGTGTCTTAGGCCATCAATGTGTACTTACGATGGGGAATTGTTTAATTTGGACGATGGAGAATTGTTTTAATTTGGACTCTGTGCATGCTCTTTGAGACAGTGACCATAGACCTGCATGATATGACGGTCAGACAAGAACGGTTTGACCTAAAAATATCAAAATTGAAACTACTGTGGAAACAAAGACACCTACATCTTGGATGCACTTCAGGTAAGATAAAACATACCAAAATTTAATTTCAAAGTGAACTATCCCTTTAAGGTCTGGACTCAGAGGAGCCGATTCATGTGTGAAAATTATTCTTCATGCTCCCTCCATCAATTGTGTTAGACGAACTGTTGCCAAACATATAACATGCTAGAAACATAATCACTGCAATAATGATCCAATCATAGACTCTTAATCATTTGCCTATTTCATTCCAAACAGCGACTTTTTTTGGCCAGGCAGTGTATACAATCATTTTAGATGGCTTGTAATACAGCACCCAGGTCATTTGGACTACTTTACACATTTACGGTGATTATACGCATCCTTTCTGAAGCTCAAAAGCTCCGGTCTCAGTTCACTGTAATTGTGTGGGAGAGATGGGTTAATAAGTCAAGTCAAGTCATCTTCATTTATATAGCGCTTTTAGCAATGTAGATTGTTTCAAAGCTGCTTTACAGAGATAAACGTATAATTTAAGGTAACAGAGATTTGTTTTGGCTTTATAGCGGTTCTTGAATAAAGATATTTTCCAGCTAAAGTTACCGCTATATTACCTAACCGCTAAGACAACACCGTTCTCTCTACACAGACTTTAAACGCGAACCTGTGATAAACACTGATGGCGCTCACATGCGCATTAAGAATTAATTATATAGTTATTGAGTTATAGAAGTCTATAATGTGTTATGTGAATGCTAGGTCAAAGAGATGTGTCTTTAATCTAGCTTTGAATTGACAGAGTGTGTCTGCTTCCCGGACAATGGTAGGAAGACTGTTCCAAAGTTTTGGTGCTAAATAGGAAAAGGATCTAACGCCAGCAGTCGATTTTGATATTCTAGGTATTATTAACTGGCCGGAATTTTGAGATCGCAGTAGACGTGAAGGACTATAATGCGTTAAGAGCTCGCTCAAGTACTGCGGAGCTAAACCATTTAGTGCTTTGTAAGTGATCAGCAATATTTTAACATTTATACGATGTTTAATAGGCAGCCAATGCAGTGTTGACAGAACCGGGCTAATATGGTCATACTTCCTGGTTCTGGTAAGAACTCGAGCTGCTGCGTTTTGAACTAGCTGTAGTTTGTTTGTTAAGCGTGCAGGGCAACCACCCAGTAGAGCATTACAATAATCTAGCCTTGAGGTCATGTACGCATGAACTATTTGTTCCGCATTTGTCAATGAGACCATATTGCGCAAATTAGATATATTTTTAAGATGTAAAAATGTGGTTTTACAGATACTAGACACGTGACTTTCAAATGAAAGATTGGTATCAAAGAGCACACCCAGGTTCCTAACCGACGACGAAGACTTAACAGAGCAGCCATCAAGTGTTAGACAGTATTCTAGGTTATTACGTGTGGTTAAGTTTTTTATCCAATAATTAGAATCCCTGTTTTTTTCTGAATTTAGTAGTAGGAAATTACTAGTCATCCATTTTTTATATCAGCTATGCATTCCGTTAATTTTGTGAATTGGTAGGTTTCGTTAGGTTTTGAAGAAATATACAGCTGAGTATCGTCGGCATAACAGTGAAAGCTAATTCCATGTTTCCTAATGAGATCTCCTAATGGTAGCATGTACAGAGTGAACAGCAGCGGTCCTAGTACTGAGCCTTGTGGTACGCCATACTGAACTTGAGATCGATAAGACTCTTCATTTACTGCTACAAACTGATAACGGCTAATAACTGATATAAGAGTGCATAGCACATTGTCTCTGTAATTATCAATCATAAGATTACAAACTAACAAAAGGAATGACACAGCTACAGCAACAATAAGAAAGCCAGTGTGTGTGACTCACAGACGTCTTCAGCGAGGATGATGCTGGTGAGGCGGGAGGGCTGGGTGGAGCGGGCCTGCAGGACGGCCCTCTGAGAGCACTGGCGCTCGTCCACCTCCACCGCCTCCACACTGGCCACCTCCGGCCGGTTCGAGGACCTGAGGAAAACACCACACATTAACACCGGCGTAATAGACCACCGGCCGGTTGAAGACCTGAGGACACAACACACATTAACACCGGCGTAATAGACCACCTCCGGCCGGTTGAGGACCTGAGGACACAACACACATTAACACCGGCGTAATAGACCACCTCCGGCCGGTTGAGGACCTGTGCCCGGTTGCATAAAGCACCTTAAGTTTTTCCCTTAAGTATGACACTTAAGGGGCGATTTCCCCTTACCTAAGAAAATAACTTAAGGGTGTTGCATATAATCTCTTAAACGATTCTCTTAGGTAAGGGAAACATTTAAGTGTTTCACGACAGCGATCCTGGATTCACGTTATAAAAGTCTGTCGTTGCCATAGATACGCAAAACACTAACACAAGCGGGAAATAGCCCCCGCAACCCGGTGAACCACTCTGCTGACAGACGATTTATGAACGTGGAAAACATCTCCCACTATCGTCTGAAAACTCCCAGTTGCAAAAAAACGCAGTGCTATAAGCAGTTGTAACACCGCAGGTAAAGAGTGGTTGCGATCTGTGACACGGTCAAGGTCGCCGTCTAGTTTGTTAGTGATGTCAAATATTGCGCGTCGATCAAAACGGTATTCATGCAACAATAGGGTTCTCCCTATCCCTAAAAATTCTTCTTGGCACATAATTATCTTCAGCTGGTTCCATAAATTCAGCCATGTCGTCTTATTTTTTGTCCGCGTTACTCTTAAGGTTACGATTTCCAAACCTTAAGTTATACTTAGGGAAATGACCGTTAAGGGGTTTTATGCAACACTTAACGCTTTTTAAGGGATTATTTAAGTGAAAAAACAGCATTTAAGGGAAATTCTAAGTGTTTATGACGTTTCACTTAAAAAAACAGTTAAGTAACACTTAAGGGTATTTTTCTGCAACACCCTTAGGTTTAAGGGAAACATAAGGGCGAACTTAAGGGAAAATTTCACTTAAGGTGCTTTATGCAACCGGGCACTGAGGACACAACACACATTAACACCGGCGTAATAGACCACCTCCGGCCGGTTGAGGAACTGAGGACACAACACACATTAACACCGGTGTAATAGACCACCTCCGGCCGGTTGAAGACCTGAGGACACACACCACACATTAACACCGGCGTAATAGACCACCTCCGGCCGGTTGAGGACCTGAGGACACAACACACATTAACACCGGCGTAATAGACCACCTCCGGCCGGTTGAGGACCTGAGGACACACCACACATTACCACCGGCGTAATAGACCACCTCCGGCCGGTTGAGGACCTGAGGAGAACACCGCACACATTAACACCGGCGTAATAGACCACCTCCGGCCGGTTGAGGACCTGAGGAGAACACCGCACACATTAACACCGGCGTAATATACGGGGCTCCGGAGCGGGACCTAGGGTTCTAGAAATGTATGCATTTTGACAGGATGTAAAACATTTCACTGGTAACACTTTACAATAAGGTTCCATGTTAACTACATTGTTTCAATTAAAATGAAAATACTTCTTCAGCATTTATTATCTTAGTTAATTTCAACATTTAGTAATACATTATTAAAAGCAAAAGTCGTATCTGTTAATATTATGTAATGGACCTGAGCTAACAAGAACTGAATGAACAGTTGTAATTTTATTAGCTAACATTGATTAATACTGTAACAAATATATTGCACATTGTGAGACAATGTTAGTTAATGCATTAGCTAAACTTATCTAATGAGACGTGATATAATCTAATACTTTATTTGTCCCTTTTAAGGGAAATTTGTTTTGGGCAATATACAAATGAAGCTGAATAACAAGATAGTCATATCAATAACAAACACACAGTCGTGTTCTTCGCACTAGTTTAACGGTCTTGTAGCCTAAGGAATAAAATATGTTGTATAGCGGTTGTGGGAAACGTCGACCAGACGGAAGTGGTTCAGATTCTGCATGAAAGGGTCCAGAGTCATTTTCCTCCCCTGTTTGACAATTATTTGTTGAATTATAGACAGAAGAGGGGGTAATACCTTATTGTAAAGTGTTGCCATTATACCAGTAGTTGTGTTTTCCTAGCAAGCAAAGTGCAATCTGATATTAATAATAAACTAAACTTATAAATGAGAAAGAACTGATACAAATGAGTGAGTGAGATAGATGTGCAAAAAAGAGTGCAATAATGTTAAAATAAAATGCAACTCTTAGTATTTAGCATATGACATTTATCACATTGATTTAAAATATTTTCTTATCTACAAAGTACACAAATTGAAAAAGTGAGATTTGAGCAACTATAACTAACACATCACAGCACCACGTGCTTGAGCTTTCTGCTTTCATCGTTACAGTAACAATCCATGTATTGTTAGTTACTCTTTAAAAAAGGGTCTAATATGGTCTACTGTTCTTTATCATTTGACATGTCAAAAAAGGTATTCAATATTACACTAGAAATGCAGCAGTATTTCTTTACTACTTTACAAATATACAGCTAACGTTATTGAATGAACTTACCAGCGATAACATCCTTCACTTGCTTCCAGTGTAAAATTGATTTTTGTGCTTCTGGCAAGAGGTAATAACACTTTCGGTATGTTGAGTTTGGCAGCGCTGGTCAGGCTGCAGATGACCACAGAAGAGGTCAGGAAGAAGATCAGCGCGGTCATGATCGGGCTTCTGTCGCAGAGATATGAAACTTATGGATATTACACTATTCGTAGTTAGATAGTGTGTGCCGGTTTCAGTAGCCTCCCGCCACATCCCTCACTCACACACACACACACACACCCACCCCTGAACTGAACTAGTGTGACAGCAGTGATGGTGTGCACGCGCTCCACTTCTTCACACAGGCACTGCTGTTACTTTCATTATTGCTTCTCTCTAAACTCAGTGGTTCAGGTGTTCAAATTAAAACAAAAAACGCGAATATTAAAAATATAAGTCTCTAAAATAGGCAAAAACTTTACCGGAGCATGCACAAAATTATACTTTTTGAATACACAAAGTCGCATGGAAATACCCGCCGCAGGTTATACTATCGAGGAGGAGTGATGCATGCTGGGACTGGACCTCCGTCATTCTGAAGCTCAGTGACGAGTTTCCTTAAAGACACAGTGTAGTGATGCTTTCAGTCTGCCGAGTTAAAGTGGCTTTACATGAGTTTGAGTAGCTAGAAATGTTAAAGAACAGACTTATTAAATCAGTCAGGAGACCTAGGCTATATAATTACACTGAAATTGTTAATAATTTTGGGACATATGGTTCTTCAAAATAATATTTTAATTCATTGTATTTCCCCGAAACTACTTCACTTTATCAAAATTGAAAAGATGTATAATCCTGTAATTGGTTCTCTTCCGACTCTCACTGTAGGAGGCCTTTCTATTAAGGATAAAAAATGTAATGATATTTATATTAGAAAAATATGAACAACAGAAAAAGCGCTTCAAGGCATTGGTCAAATGGAAACAGGATTTTCATTCCATTATTTTTCAGAATCTGTGGTCAGATATTAATATGTAATTCCTAATAAAGTCAAAGAATCTCACTTTAAAATAATAAGTAGATATTATCCATGTAGCCTAATGATTTTATCAGTAAGTGATAAGAAGGGGTTTCTCCATTATGTTGTTTTTGTAAAGAGGAAACTGAAACAATTGTACATTAATTTTTAGTTGTAAGAATACCAAATTATTTTGGTCCAAAGTTTCAATGTTTACTTTTGAGGTGTTTTACAAATTTGTCACGATAACTGATGTAATGGTCTTGTTTATGGATTGTGATACCGGTTTTTTGGAAATGGATAATAAACATTTTAATTTGATTTGGGAAATATCATGTACATAAAGCAAAATATACGTTAATTGTACCAAATGGTATAGACTATTTTCCACTGAGTCAAAGTTTTTATGATTCTCTGACTTCAATACAGAACAATCGTACAGCTACTAAGACATCTGTAAGATTGATTAATAATAATATGGTTATAATAAGGTGTATCCTGTACCTTTTTCTGGGTGGATTTTATAGATTTTATGTCATTTTGGTTTGTAAGTGTATTTCCTGACGTAACATGTGTATTCAGCACCTCTAAAGATGGTATAGAAATATGTATCTTACTTTTTCTGCTATGCAATTAACAGATTTCTGTTGATATCAGTAAATTGAAAGCAGGTCATTCTGTCGTGTCAGAATAGGCTTGAATGGGCTTGCTGAGGTAATTGCTTTTGCAAGGAGTCTGACTGGGCCATTACTGGCGCTGGACAAACGTACCGAAGTCGGTTCTCTTTCATCATCTCGTGTTCGAGATCCACCTATGGGAAGGGCATCCGTACCTGACCTCTGCAGAAGCATCCAATTGCACCAAGTCTGGCTAGACAGACAGAAGCGCGCAGCCAATGCCAGGTAAGGCCCCGCCCCCTTACCTAGGGGCATATAACGCCTGCAAGCGCTGCTATTCTCCAGTTGACATTCGCTTCTCGCGATCTCTACACTGACACAGTTCGGTTGGATTACGCTGCTCACTTTCGTGTCTTCAGGAGGACATATCGCCTGATCAGCCTCCGTCAGACGTGACAGTCGTCTTTTCAGCCTTTTCTGCTGTGTTCTGCATTCGGAGCCGCCCGCGCTCTCGCCGTTTTCACCTGCTCCTCCTTCCACGGCTGCCCGCCACGGATTTTTCCGAGTTCTTCTCCGGAATGTCGCTGTCTAAACCTGCCGCTTCTCCGGGGAACAGCCTATCACGGGCCTGCTCGCCCGCGTGTGGTGCGCTCATCGCCGCTAAGGACCTTCACCCGTTCTGCGTGGTCTGCTTGGGCCTTAAACACGCTCAAGAAGCCTTGGAGAACCCGGAAACGTGCAGTCACTGCCTTATGCTGCCCAAGAAGCTTTTACGACGTCGTCTGAAAGTTGCAGCGACCCAGTGCTCCGAGCTCGGCCTCTCTGACTTGGATGGGGGACACGGTGACGACGACGCGCTACCGGGGGACTCCCGGGGCGCCGCCTCTCTCATTTGGGCTGACCAGCCCAATCCCGCATTCCCCGAAGAGGACATCTTCGCAGGCAACCTCACGCTCGTCGACGAACAGGCTGGGACCCCCTCCCGGTCCGAGAAAACAACTCTTCCCCGTCCTTCCAGCGTGCGCGAAGCACATGAGGCACAATTGGAGCGACCCCCTCGACTTCAAACACGGTCTCACGGGTCTTGAGGTGAAGGACATGGCAGCTCATGGTATGGGTGACCCCCCCGCTATCGAGCCTTCCATCGCCAGGCACTTAACCCCGCTCAGGGAGGGCTGCTCGCTCCCCCGAAGCCGGTCTTGTCCAACAAGATGGACCGGTTTTCTGCCTCAGTTCACCAGGCCGCATACAAATCCTCGGCCTTGGCTGTCAGGGCCCTGAACGTCTCTTCACTCCTCTCCGCTTACAAGGCGGAGATTTTGGACGAATTAGGGCAACAGCTGGAAAAGGGAACTCCTTCTCTAACCTTGTGGAAGGAGATCCTCACGGTGAACGACCTCGTCCTCCGTAACGCTCCGCAGGCCGTCCAAGCCTGCGGGCGCTCTATGGCGCTTTCTGTGGTGGGAGAGCGCGCGCTCTGGCTTAACCTGTCGGGCCTTCCTGACAGTGAGAAGCGGCGCATCGCGGGCGCGTCGGTGGAGCCCGGCCGGTGTGACGACAAAAAGAAGGAGGATGAGGCCTTCATGTTGTGCCTTCCTAGGAAGGCGTCCCCACGCCAGGCACCCCCTGCGCGTTTGCCTAACCCACCTGCCATGGGACAACATTTCCACCAGGGCAAGGAAAGGCCCCGCAACAGACCCCCCGCCCCACGGCAGAATAACCCACCGCCTGCTAAGCACTGGGGAAAATCTACTCCCGCCGCGGCCGTGGCTGGAAGACCATCTAACCCTACCCCCACCGACTCGAAACGCAAGCAGCCTGCCTGATGTTCGGCCGGTGGGGGCATCGAGTCCACTTTCACGGGCTACAAGCTCTTTGGACTCTCTTCATGTCCAAGAACCCCTGTCCAAAAGACGCAGGGTCTCTCGCGAGGCTGCCCAGCCCATGTGTTTGTTGAACGTGTGTTCCTCCCTCACGTTCGAGGGGTCTGTTTTGAGGAAAAGTCACAAAGCAGTGTCACCACACCGCACACACTCACTTCCCCTCACCAAATTATTAAAGGCTTTGGCCCCAGTGTTCCCCCAACACAAAACACACAAAACAAAACAAAAAACACATTAAAACAAACGAATCAAATGAATTCGTTACGGAGAGAGGATCTCTCTCCGCAGAGAGAATTCATCTCCCTGCAGAGAGAGAACATCTTTCTAAACCCCGGCATGTCGCCCCTAGTTCATCCACTAGATGGCGCCATTGCATCACAAATGAGTCAGCTGGGCTTACACAGCTCCGCTGCGGCTCGGGTGGGAACACTCGCGAGTCACGAACGGGCTTGGCAAGCGGTTTCTGCTCCCGAGTGGGTGATGCGTACTATAATGCAGGGCTACAGATTGCAGTTTGCAATGAAACCCCCGCATTTCAACGGCGTTCTCTCTTCACACACGGAAGAGAACACTTCACACATTCTGAAAGAGGAAATATCCTCCCTCCTAAACAAGGAAGCTATTCAGGTGGTGCCCCCCAGTCTGATGAATCAGGGATTTTATTCTCGTTATTTCCTGGTCCCAAAGAAGGACGGCCCTCTCCGCCCTATCTTGGACCTTCGTGTGTTGAACAAACATTTGAGGAAATACAATTTCAGAATGCTAACTCATGGCTCGCTCGCCCGCGCCATAAAACAGAACGACTGGTTCACATCGGTAGACCTGAAAGATGCTTTCTTCCATATAAGCATTTATCCGCCACACAGGAAGTTTCTTCGTTTCGCCTACCAAGGCACATGTTACGAATTCACAGTTCTGCCGTTTGGGCTCAGTCTAAGCCCTCGCAGTTTCTGTCTGTGTGCGGAGGCGGGTTTAGCACCCATGAGAATGTCTGGTCTGAGGATTCTGACATACATAGACGATTGGCTCATAATAGCCGAATCGAAGGAGAAAGTGTTGCAGGACACCTGCCGTGTGCTCGTGCACATCACATCTTTCGGGTTCAGAGTGAATGTGAGCAAGAGCAATTTTACACCCAGTCAGAATGTCATTTTCCTGGGCTTGGAGTTGAACTCAGTCTCCATGCGAGCGCGTCTCTCTCAAGAGCGCGTTCTCTCTCTAATGAACTGTCTATCACAGTTCAGAGAGGGGGCGAGAGTGCAATATCGCACATGCCTCAGGCTGCAGGGTCTTATGGCTTCATCCATCCAAGTTGTGCCACTGGGACTCCTGAGAATGAGAGCGTTCATGAAATGGGTTTTGTCACTACATTTCAGCCCGATTCGCGATCTTTGCCGCTCTGTAATAGTGACGCGCGCCTGCTCGGCAGCCGTGCGACACTGGAAGAGCGCAGACTTTTACGCACAGGGATCCCCTCTGGGGACGGTTATGATGCGGAAAGTTGTGACGACAGATGCGTCCTTAACAGGCTGGGGTGCCACCCAGGAGGGCAGAACGGTGAACGGTCTGTGACCGAGCAGACTACGTTCAGCGCACATAAATTATTTAGAGCTGTTGACCATTTGGAAAGCTCTGAATCATTTTCTGCCTCGCCTGCAGGGACATCATGTTCTCGTACGCTGCGACAATACCACGGCTGTGGCTTATATCAACCGTCAGGGCGGCGTGCGCTCGTCGAAACTTCACGCTCTAGCTTACAAGCTTTTGGTGTGGAGCAGACGGGTTTTCCTGTCGTTACGCGCGACTCATGTTCCGGGCATTCTGAACAGAGGCGCGGATCTTCTATCAAGGGGAAATCCAATCTCTGGAGATTGGCGCCTTCACCCCCAGATAGTGGATATGTTATGGATGAGATTCGGACAGGCAACCGTAGATCTATTCGCCTCGCGCGAAAACTACCATTGTCCTATGTTCTTCTCGCTAAAGGACGTGGATGCACCCCTCGGGGTAGATGCACTGGCCCACCCATGGCCCAGAGTGCTGCTGTATGCTTTTCCTCCCCTGTGCTTGATAATTCCAACACTGGCCAGGGTGAGAGAGCAGAGCCTGTCTCTCATTCTGATAGCACCCAGGTGGCCCAAGGCACCGTGGCTGGCAGAGATAATCCCTCTGTTATATGCCGAGCCGTGGCGCCTCCCCCCACGCACGGACCTATTGTCCCAAGCGAACGGGGAGATTTACCACCCACAACCGGACAGGGTGGCTCTCTGGGCCTGGCCCGTGAGAGGACGAACCTAAGCGCACTGGGGCTTTCGCCGCGTGTGATTGCCACTATACAGAATGCCAGAGCCGTTTCTACACGGTCCTTATATGGTTGTAAGTGGCAAGTGTTCGAAGGGTGGTGCGATGGGCGTGGTCTCACATCTTATCAGTGCTCAGTTCCTGATATTTTGTGTTTCCTTCAAGACCTCATGGAAAAAGGGAGGTCTTTTTCCACCATTAAGGTCTACCTGGCTGCGATTTCGGCCTGTCATGTGGGCTTTGAGGGCTCAACAGTCGGGCAGCATCCTCTAATCCGCAGATTTATGAAGGGTGCCCGTCGCTCTTTGCCAGTCGTCAGGAGAACTGTTCCTGAGTGGGACCTCTCCATGGTGCTGGAGGCTCTGTCTCAACATCCTTTTGAGCCTCTGGGAAGTATTTCCCTTAAGCTGCTGTCCTTCAAGACAGTTTTGCTCTTGGCCTTGGCATCAGCTAAACGTGTCAGTGAGCTACATGCACTCTCGGTTCATCCCTCGTGCACTAAATTCTCTCTTAGTGGAGATAAGGTTTCCCTTAAGCCTAATCCGGCCTTCATGCCGAAGTGCTTCCCTGCGTTCACTTCGGAGGTGTTGGAGCTGTCCGCCTTTCACCCTCCACCGTTTTCCTCCCTGGAGGATCAGAGGCTAAATGCTCTGTGTCCTGTCCGTGCTTTACAGACATATATGACCAGGACCAGTGCGTTCCGGAAGAGCGACCAGCTCTTTATTTCATGGGCGCCCCCTCACAAAGGGAGTCCCATATCTAAGCAACGCCTCTCACATTGGCTTGTGAATGCTATAGCTGTGGCTTAGGGGGCATCAGAGCTCATTCCACAAGGGGCTTAGCCGCCTCTTGGGCTTTGTTTAGGGGAGTGTCACTGCAGGACATCTGCTCCGCTGCCAGTTGGGCTTCTCCTCATACCTTTGTGCGTTACTACCGGCTGGATGTCACCAGAATTTCGGTAGCACATTCGGTTTTAGGGGTGGGGTCTTCTTAGCCCTTCCCTGTAACCCCGTTGGAAGTAACGAATAAGGAGTGAATGGGCCGGCTGGCCATGCACATTCCTGTCACCAAGCACGTATTTCCAATCCTTCCTGGGTGTATATATGCACATTGGTGTTGCTGGGGTTATTACCACATACATGTTTCATGTCCTGCATGTGCACAGCAGTTATGTGTGTGCGTCAGGATTGCAGGTTCATGATTATGGGCCGTGTCTGGCACCGCCCCCCTGGGGCGACCGTCCTTCTCTGGCTTTCAGAACCTCACTGTGAGTGTATTGGGCAATCGGGGAGCTGTCCATGTCTCTCCCATAGGTGGATCTCGAACACAAGATGATGAAAGAGAACAATATACTTATACAAATATACTTACTGGAGAATAGCAGCGCTTGCAGGCGTTATATGCCACTAGGTAAGGCCTCGCAGTTGGCCTTACCTGGCATTGGCTGCGCGCTTCTGTCTGTCTAGCCAGACTTGGTGCAATTGGATGCTTCTGCAAAGGTCAGGTACGGATGCCCTTCCCATAGGTGGATCTCTCCACTCGATGTTTCAGAGAACCGGGGTTACGACAGTAACCTATTGTTTCCTTACTGACTTATTTTCTATATTTAACCTCTTCGCTCCGTTTATCTTTAACCTATTTTTTATGATCTTCATTGAATCTACCACACTTTTCCTTACTTTATTCTTATTTTATTTTATACTTCAACACAGAATATATGGTATTTACAGCATGTTTAGTCTAAACATTGAATCAATTTTATATTTTTGTTGTTGATATCGAAATATATATATTTTTAAAACAGCAAAGGTCAAACTGCACGTCAAGTCAAGTCACCTTCATTTATATAGTGCTTTTAACAATATAGATGTTTAGTCTTTTTTACAGACCAACAAACTATTTGTCTGGCCTTAAAAATGTATAATAAAGAATAATGTTTGCTGCAGAAGCGATTATGCGGAAGCATAGCCACGTGAACCGGAAATATCCCGACAACGTTTTATCTGTACAGACAGAGGTAAAGGGGAAGGAGGGCTTCACAGGGGAGAGAGTTGATACTTCAGGACTGCGTTGTCGTCGTGTCCAGGCGCTGGTCCTTCATCAGATCTGGATACGGCCTGGATCTGGCGGACTGCAGTAAACCTCGGGATAAACATCATGACTAATATTAGCGTAGTATATTAGCGTAGTATATTAGACTAATATTAGCGTAGCGTAGCTGATGTACTGGTTACATCATTCTTTTTATGATGTAACCAGTACATCAGGATTTAAGGGAAGTGATCCCAGTTCCGGCTGATCTAATCTATGCAGCCTAACATTGAGTTATAGAAGTCTATAATGCATTATGTAATTGATTAAGGCTGATGCCAACATAATTTTTGAGTCTATTTAAAAAGATGTTGTGGTCAATAGTATCAAATGCAGCACTAAGATCGAGTAACACCAATAGAGAGATACAACCACGATCGGATGATAAGAGCAAATCATTTGTGACGATTTCTTGCTAGAAAGGAACACAGTTGTGAGGATACTGCTTTTTTCTAATATCTTTGACAGAAAAGGCAGATTAGAGATCGGCCTGTAATTGACTAGTTCTGTAGGATCAAGTTGGGTTTTTTTAACAAGCGGTTGTCGATTTAGATGATTTGACGAGTTTCGAAAATTCTTCCTCTCCTATAGCAATGAATTAATAACAAAATTTTCCCTCAGGGAGACTACAATGCACTTCCTGATGCGATACTGTATTAGACGGTTGCATAGTTATAATTTTCTCTACTTGATATGATCAATCTTGTAAGTAAAGAAGTTCATAAAGTCATTACTGCTTTCCTGCTTGGAAACGTCTGGGGTTGAAGCTTTATTTTTCGTTAGTTTAGCCACTGTATCAAATAAATACCTAGGGTTTTGTTTATTTTCTTCTAATAGGGTTGAAAAATAAGCAGATCTAGCAGCTTTTAAAGCCTCTCTGTAAGCAATCGAGCTCTCCTTCCATGAAATCCGAAACACCTCTAGTTTTGTTTTCTTCCAGATGCGCTCCATTTTTCTGGCTGCTCTCTTAAGGGCCTGAGTGTGCTCGTTGTGCCACGGCGTTGGACTATTTTCTTTAATCTTTTTTAAGCGCAAAGGAGCAACTGTGTCTAAAGTGCTGGATAAGAGAGAATTAAAAGTTTCCGTCGCAATATCGAGTTCTTCTAAGCTGAGGAGATGAAACTGATCAGGAATATTATTAATAAAGCAACCTTAAACTAACCACATATTTATTACAGAATTCCCCATAATATGCATATATTTATATAGAATGCCAACAGAATTGTGGTATTTGTTTTTCTTTCTTTCTTTCTTTGGGATTGAGGAGATCCTCGAAGTATTCCTACCACCGTCCAATGACATCCCCAGTTGAGGTCAACAGCTGCCCACCTCCACTGTAAACAGCGTTGGTGGGGCACTGCTTCCCTCTCCTGAGGCGCCAGACGGTTTGCCAGAATCTCTTCAAGGCCAACCAGTAGTCCTTCTCCATGGCCTCACCGAACTCCTCCCAGGCCCGATTTTTTGCCCCCACAACCACCCGGGCTGCAGTCTGCTTGGCCTGCCGGTACCCGTCAGCAGCATCAGGAGTCCCACAAGCCAACCAGGCCCGATAGGAATCCTTTTTCATCCCTTACTTCCGGTGTCCACCACCGGGTTCGGGGATTGCCGCCTCAACAGGCCCCGGATACCTTACGGCCACAGCTCCGAGCAGCCGTGTCGACAATGGAGGTGGAGAACATGGTCCACTCGGACTCAATATCTCCAGACTCCCTTGGGATCTGGTCGAAGTTCTGCTGGAGGTGGGAGTTGAAGATCTCTCTGACAGGGGACTCGGCCAAACGTTCCCAACAGACCCTCACAGTACGTTTGGGTCTGCCGAGTCTGTCCAGCTTCCTCCTCCGCCCTCGGATCCAACTCACCACCAGGTGGTGATCAGTTGACAGCTCCACCCCTCTCTTCACCCGAGTGTCCAAGACATACGGCCGGAGGTCGGCCTAGGGTGTCCTTGTGCCACATGCACTGATGGACACCCTTATGCTTGAACATGGTGTTCGTTATGGACAAGCTGTAATTGGCACAGAAGTCCAATAACAGAACACTGCTAGGCGCAGGGAAGCGACCCTCTCGTTCACCGGGGTGAACTCCAACACAAGGCGGCTGAGCTGGGGGGCTATAAGCAAACCCACACCAGCTCGTCGCCTCTCACCATGGGCAACTCCAGAGTGGTAAAGAGTCCATCCTCTCTCAAGGAGGGTGGTTCCAGAGCCCAAGCCGTGCGTGAAGGTGATCCCGACTATCTCTAGTCGGTACCTCTCAACCTCACGCACAATTTCAGGCTCCTTCCCCGCCAGCGAGGTGACGTTCCACGTCCCCAAACCTAGTTTACGTGTCCAGGGATCGGGTTGTCGAGGCCCCCGCCTTCGACTGCCGCCCGATCCACTTTGCACCGGCCCCTTAGGCTCTCTCCTGGAGGTGGTGAACCTGATTAGTGTGCTAATTATGCCTGTGTATGTTTCAAGGACTGGATTTAAAAAAAATCCAGTCCTTTATTAACACCTGTCTCAGACGAATCCTATGGGTACGCTGGCCGAACACCATCGGTAACCTGGAGCTGCGGCAGCGAACAGGACAGCAGCCTATTGAGGAAGAGATCCTCCAAAGACGCTGGAGATGGGTTGGCCATACCCTTCGCAAGCCTGCATCAAGCATAGCAAGACATGCCCTCTTCTGGAACCCACAAGGGAAAAGGGAGAGCGGCAGGCCAAGGAACAGCTGGCGCCGCGACCTGGATGCAGATGTGAAGAGGTCTGGCCACACATGGGGACAGTTAGAGAAGTTGGCCCAGGACCGGGACAACTGGAGAACCCTTGTTCGTGGCCTATGCCCAAAGTTGGGCGGAAGGCGTAAGTAAGTAAGTAAGTAAGTAAGTAAGTAAGTAAGTAAGTAAGTAAGTAAGTAAGTAAGTAAGTAAGTAAGTAAGTAAGTGCTGTAGTGGACCTGTTGTGTCGGCTCAACTCCAGTTGTGTAGGAAGTAGTGTCAGCACCTTAGTGAAGTTGGTGTTGAGTTTAGTAATGGCTTCTTTAGAGAGCTTCCTAAAGGAACCTCCAGAAGAGTTACTTGAGGTTTTCACAAAGGATCAACTCTTGCAACTGGCCTCTCATTATGATATTCCCGTCACAAGTAGTGAGAAGCGACTGAAGGATAGTGTGAAGGAAATCATTAGAAGTGCTGTGATTGACAATGCTGTTTTGAAAGTTAAACAGGTTTCCCCACAATCCATGACTGTTCCTTAAGCTGGAATTAGGCTCAAGGATATAGCTTTACAGGAGAAATGGCTAGAGGTTAAGAGACTACTAACGTGTGGCAACCACATGACAAGTGTTTTGGTGGGTAAAGCTCAGGAAGCTTATTCTGCTGTAAGCCTTGAGAAGAGTGCTAATTATGATGAGGTTAAAGTATCTATATTGAAGGCATCTGAGGTTGCTCCTGAAGCTTACCGCCAGCGTTTTATTAGTAAAATCAAACTTGCTTACAACACTTATGTGGAGTTTGCCAAACAGAAGGATAATCTGTTTGATGGTGTACATCGTAGAAGGTGGATATTGTCACCAGTTCCTCATGTTCTCTGCTCCCTTGTTTGGATCCTTGTTTACCTGAGTGTGTTCACCTGTCCCTTGTCTGAGTGTGCTCTCCTGTTCCTCTTGTTCTCTGCTCTGTTCTCTGTTCTGTGTAAGCTCATGGCTAGCGATTGGTTGGTCATGTGCTGTGTGTGATTTTCTTGTTTGATGTGACATGGCTTGTCTGGTTATGCTTCCCTGTGCCATGTGCTCTCTTGTCTATTGTCTGACCTCGCCCATCTTGTTATCTGATTATTGGTTCACTTTCCCCACCTGTCCTCCCTCTTTACCTGCCTTGTTAGCTGTCCCATTTATTCCCCTTGTGTTTGCTGTCCTGTGCCAGATCGTTGTCACACATCGTCGCATGCTGTTGTTACCCTGCCTGTCTGATGAGTCCTGTCATATTTGTTTCCTGCAAGTCTAATCTGTAGTGTTTTCCCCCATGGGGTAGTTTCTGTTTCTGTTTGTCTTTTACTTTACTTTAATCAAGCTCATATTCCTCTGCATCCTTGAGTCCTCACTTCAACCATTACCTCAACCTGACAGTGGAAAGCAAGGAACATCTTAGACAACTCATTTTGCGTGAGGAATTAAAAAACTGCAGTGACTGTAGATCAAGCTGCACTCTTGGCAGATGAGTTTATTTTAAATGATCATATTTTGGTGACAAACAGGTTGAGTTTCAGGGCCAGAGTAAGCATTTATTGCTAAGGTGCTAAGCTGCCCTGAAGTTATCTCGTTCATATTCAACAAGTCAGATGGTCCAGATGAGTTTGAATTGACATTTCCAGAAACTTTTCCTGTCTGTGGAACTGTGGAACGATTTTTCACAAGTTTCACAAAAAGTTACTTTTTTTTCAGCCACTGTAGATGTTTTCAGAAAATATTTATTGCATTGATAAAGCAGATCAACATGATTGCTTCAATGATCAAATTTACACTTTTTCTGTAATTGTTTTATTACGGATTTGAAGTGTCATTGAAAAGTATCTCAACTGATGTGATAATAAAGATAATTTGTAACACCATTGTTGCATTTCAGAAGCTGAATGTTGATGTCAGTGAGTGTTTAAATAACACTGTCATTGTTAACTTTGTTTAACACTTGTGTTGTGTTGTTTATACACTCAGACATCAACTTGCGGCATGTATGAAACACAACAATGGTGACATTCTTCATGCCAGCAAACAAAACACATTAATGCCTCCCAGCATACGTTGTGGCATGAATAAATTATGCAGCTGAATTATCTTTTTTATTGTCACCATTGTTGAGGTTTGTATGATGAGTGTTGATGTCTAAGTGTCTCAACATCTTTACTTTCACAATTGACTTTATTACTTAATTCTCAAAAAAAAATTTTTTTTTATAAAAATAAGCAAAACTACAGAAAAAGCAGTGGATTAAACCATTTCGACAGTCATTGTTGATCTGCATTATCAATGCAGAAATGTTTTCTGAAAACACCTGCAATGCCTGAATAAAGTAACTGGACAAGAGTCAAGAACCCAACTAAAGTAAACGCTGGTCACAATCCTCTAACGTCAAGAAAACTGGACATTTTTCACGTTACCAGAACCAACACTGAATATTTGGAGACCGCTCTTGTAACAAAACTCTGTTAGCTATGTGTGTGTGTACTGTGTACAGTTTATATGTATGTGAGTGTGTATATATACACATATATGTCTGTGTGCTGTGTACAGTGTGTGACTGAGTGAGTGAGTGTGTGTGTGTGTGTGTGTGTGTGTGTGTGTGTGTGTGTGTGTGTGTGTGTGTGTGTGTGTGTGTGTGTGTGTGTGTGTGTGTGTGTGTGTGAGGCAACAGCAGGTCTGAGCAGTTTTGTTTGAGTTCTTGTTGACGTCAGTGACAAGAGAAGGAAGGAAGGGTTAATAATTAATTGAAGTTATTTCTAATGTTCTGTTTCCTCTATATGGTACTCTCTAAAATGTGATAGGTAGTTGTGTCTTTATTCTCTGAATGCAGTCCTGCGCATACAGGCAGGGTTACATATATCAGACAAACTGTCATATTTCAGAAACTGACTTTTGCAAGACACAACAGGTCTGTCATGCTGCATACCACAGAAACCACATTCTGGCTATTATTTCCTCCATCTTTCCTCCAGGTCAGATGACACGATCCTGTGTACTCCTTCCAAAAGATCCCGGCTTCTGCAGGATCACAGACACATGTGTGTCTTCCCTAGAGCAAGTGCATGAAGTGTCTCCCATTTCAAGAAGTCAGCGATACAGAGCAAAGATCTACTTGACGAGGCATGAATTATATGTCTATGATAATGTATTTTCATCCTTCTCTAATTCTTATAAGACATGGGACAATATAACTCCACTTATGTGTGTCCCAACCAGAAATGGCAGCGCTGTCATACAGTTTGAGATTTTTGGAATAATTTACATCATATTAATAGCAAAACCAGAAAAATGTGGGACTTTTCAATATTTAGATTAAAATATATATATATATTTATTATAATATTTATATTAGGCTAATACTGTATCTGTGTTGTCACATAAAATATAGGAGAATATGTTGGACAGATTGTACATACACTTTTATGTTTTCAGTTTTGCAGTCTGATTTTGTCCCGGGAATGAAGAATTATTAGTGTAATATAATATCAGCTTCCACAAACATGCGTGCGTATGTGCTAAGAGACCACCAGGTGGTGCTGTGCTTCAGGGAAGGACATGCTGGTTTTGTTTTTTATAACTATTTACACATTGAAAACTATTTACAGGTGAAGTTATCATATCATTTTAGCACATCTTCCCAGATCTATAGGAGATCTATAGGAGATCCGCAGGAGATCTATAGGAGATCTGCAGGAGATCTATAGGAGATATATAGGAGATCTGCAGGATATCTATAGGAGATCTGCAGGAGATCTATAGGAGATCTATAGGAGATCTGCAGGAGATCTGCAGGAGATCTATATGAGATCTATAGGAGATCTATAGGAGATCTATTTGAGATCTGCAGGAGATCTATAGGAGATCTATATGAGATCTGCAGAAGATTTATAGGAGATCTATAGGAGATCCAACACAAGACTATTAATATGCGCTAACAAAGTAAATAGGGTCCATTTTGATTTCATGTCGACTTTAAGTTCTGTAGCTAAACTAGGTACAATTACTTCTAGTTCGTGTTGTGAAATGGATAAACCATATTACCCACGTCTTCACCTGCGACGTAGCTACCGTCCCTCTTTTATTAATATGCAAAACAATGCTCATGTTAAACAAGCTGTTTTTAATTTTCATTGATGACTGATTATTGCAGTGTTCGGACATATTAAAGACTGTTAATAATTTTAATTATTGGCCTATAATTCATTGTAATCGACGTAAATGTTTTTAGACAATTTTCAATGAGTAAGCTTCTATCTAATCTTCGCAGCATGTCAGTACGGTGATGCACTATGAAATTATTGCATGGCAAATTAATTATAATAGCCTATAAATTGAATAACAAAAGTAGCCCTTTCCTAATAATAATGATAATACAATAATACTTAGGCCTAATAATAATTACATACATACATACAATACATACATTGGAAATGCTAAATATTCCTTTTTGACAGTAGTTGAGCTTGCATCCCTGATAATTGCTGATGTTTGTATACACAATATCTCTGGATACATGATATCATGGGCTGCATCCGAACTCGCATACTCTCTTGAGTAGGTACTTATTTTGAATTTGAATAACTACTTCAGGGCTGCTAAAAAAGTATGTTTATATAGTATCATATGCACACCAAAATATCGCTGGAAGTAGAAGGTCACAAACAATAAAGACCAAAATGAAATGTTTATATCTTTATATAAATTGTTTGTCTTCGGTAGAACAGAACAAAGCATGAATATGAAAATAAGATGAAATAAACCAGTACAGTAAGTAAAAGCAATATACCTAATCTGCAAAGTAAATCTTTAAGCAAAAAGTAATGAAATGACAATACAAATAAAGAAGCTTCTGTGATCAGGTCAGGGTTGTAGATTCCCTGGGTAATTATGGATTCACTACAATGAAAGTTAATTGTCAATGATGTTTAGGATGATGTCCAAATTCCTCAATGGCAAGAAAATCAAGTCATGTGACTTGTCACTTAAATCTTCAAGTGCCCAAATAGTCCACAAAAATAAGATCCACAGAGAAAATTAGTTAAATGCTGTGATCATTTACTTTGTTTGACTCTTTTGACCCTTTGCCTCTTTATTTATCTGTTCAGATGTTGTCACTTTCATTCAAGTTTGTTGTTTTTGTTTTAAGTAAATGGTCTGGTTTAATAGAAAAAATCATATAATCTGATGTGTTTATAAAGATACGGAAAGATACATTTTGCAATAGTGATTTTTCAACAAACCAATGAGTGCACAGAAATGTTAACGAGCAGATCATCTGTCACTAATTTCACTGTAACAAGAAACCCAGGTGATGAAAATCTGTGTTATCTTAAAAGCCCTGGCTCAAAGCGTGTTTTTAGCAAGCATAGATAGAATGGTGATTGTTTAATCTATAATCAAGATGGTAATGGCAAACTTTATGTTTTTGTTCTTTTTGTGTCACCAGTTGGTGCTCAATGGTAAAGTTGTTTTCACCTAATTGTAGTGTTTAAAATGTTAAATACTTTTTCTTTTTTTTAACTTTACATCTTGTTTTCAGGATTTGCTTCTCCAGTTGGGCGTCGTTTATACCAGACTGGTTTTGAGAAAGTACGCTTGGAGAGCAAAGGTTTGTAACCTCATGTAGTGGTTAACATTATGCCTTTTTGTTTACATTTAAGTTTGTGGCCTAAATACTTGTATTTAAGTTGCCTTTTGTTTTCCAGACGGTCCCTTGTCTCTTCCTTGTGGGAACAAACAAACTCCAACATGGCCAGTGGTAGTAAAGTGTAAAATGGCTGTTGAGATGTCTTTGCAGAATGCATCTGGGCTAACTGTCCAAAAAGGTGACTTTAGTGCTGCTGCAATGAGGTTGACATGGAAACTGGAAATTAAAGGTACCCTCAGCTTTTGTCTTTTATAATAATATTTCTAATATTCTTTAGGCATTGATTGGAAGTTGGAGTCCAACCCTCTTCCTGTACAGATTGATGAAAAGTTGACCGCATCTAGCCATGTCCCTGCTGAGGTTGATGGGAAGCTGATAGCATCCAGCCATGTCCCCGCTGAGGTTGATGGGAAGCTCACTGAGTCCAGACAGGTCCCTGCTGAGACTGATGGGAAGTTGTCAGCATACAGCAATGTCCCTGCTGAGGTTGATGGGAAGTTGACAGCATCCAGTCGTGTCCCAACAGAAGAAAACGGCCATGTTCCTGTTGAGGTTGACGGGCAGTTGACAGCATCCAGCCATGCACCAGCTGAAGTAACCGGCTATGTCCCTGTTGAAGTTGATGGGAAACTTACTGAGACCAGCCATGTCCCTACTGAGGTTAATGGGCAGTTGACCGCATCCAGCCATGCACCAGCTGAAGTAACCGGCTATGTCCCTGTTGAAGTTGATGGGAAACTTACTGAGACCAGCCATGTCCCTACTGAGGTTAATGGGCAGTTGACCGCATCCAGCCATGAACCAGCTGATGAAACTGACCATGTCCCTGTTGAGGTTGATGGGAAGCTCACTGAGACCAGCCATGTCCCTGCTGAGGTTGATGGGCAGTTGACCACATTCAGCCATGTCCCTGTTGAGGTTGATGGGAATTTGACAGCATCCAGCCGTGTCCCAACTGAAGAAACCGTCCCTGTTGAGGTTAATGGGCAGTTGACGGCATCCAGCCATGTCCCTGTTGAGGTTGATGGGCACTTGACCGCATCTAGCCATGTCCCTGCTGAACAGTCAAGCAATGTCCTAGCTGAAGTTGATGGGCAGTTGGCAGCATCTAGCCATGTCCCAACTGAAGAAACCGGCCATGTGCCTGTTAAGGTTGATGAGCAGTTGACCGCATCCAACCATGTCGCTGCGGAGGTTGATGGGAAGTTGACAGCATCAAGCCATGTCCCTGCGGAGGTTGATGGGAAGTTGACAGCATCAAGCCATGAACCTGCGGAGGTTGATGGGAAGTTGACAGCATCAAGCCATGTCCCTGCGGAGGTTGATGGGAAGTTGACAGCATCAAGCCATGTCCCTGCTGAGGTTGACGGGAAGTTGACCGCATCAAGCCATGTCCCTGCGGAGGTTGATGGGAAGTTGACAGCATCAAGCCATGTCCCTGCTGAGGTTGACGGGAAGTTGACAGCATCAAGCCATGTCCCTGCGGAGGTTGATGGGAAGTTGACAGCATCAAGCCATGTCCCTGCTGAGGTTGACGGGAAGTTGACAGCATCAAGCCATGTCCCTGCGGAGGTTGATGGGAAGTTGACAGCATCAAGCCATGTCCCTGCTGAGGTTGACGGGAAGTTGACAGCATCAAGCCATGTCCCTGCTGAGGTTGATGGGAAGTTGACCGCATCAAGCCATGTCCCTGCTGAGGTTGATGGGAAGTTGACCGCATCAAGCCATGTCCCTGCTGAGATTGATGGGCGGTTGACTGCATCTAGCCATGTCCCTGCTGAGATTGATGGGCAGTTGACTGCGTCTAGCTATGTCCCACCTGAAGTTGATGGGCAGTTGACAGAATCTCGCCATATCCCAGTTGAGGTTGGGAATTTGACCGCATCCAGCCGTGTCCCTGCTGAGGTTGGGAATTTGACCGCATCCAACCGTGTCCCTGCTGAGGTTGATGGGACAGCATCCAGCCTTGCAAAAGCTGAAGAAACCGACAATGTCGCTGTTGATGGGCAGTTGACCGCATCTAGCCATGTACCTGCTGATGTTGATGGGCAGTTGACAGCATCCAGCCATGCTCCAGCTGAAGAAACCGGCCATGTCCCTTTTGAGGTTGATGGGAAGCTAATAGAATCCAGCCATGTCCCTGCTGAAAAGTCCAACCATGTCCCTGCTGAGGTTGATGGGAAGTTGACAGCATCCAGCCATGTCCCTGCTGAGGTTGATGGGACAACATCCAGCCATGCACAAGCTGAAGAGACCGACAATGTCGCTGTTGATGGGCAGTTGACCGCATCCGGCCATGTCCCTAATGATGTTGATGGGCAGTTGACCGCATCCAGCCATGCACCAGCTGAAGTAACCGGCCATGTCCCTGTTGAAGTTGATGGGAAGCTTACTGAGACCAGCCATGTCCCTGGTGAGGATGGGCAGTTGACCGCAACCAGCCGGGTCCCAACTGAAGAAACCGGCAATGTGCCTGTTGAGGTTGATGGGCAGTTGACAGCATCCAGCCATATCCCTGCTAAAGAGTCTAGCCATGTCCCTGTTGAGGTTGATGGGAAGCTCACTGAGACCAGCCATGTCCCTGCTGAGATTGATGGGCAGTTGACTGCGTCTAGCCATGTCCCTACTGAAGTTGATGGGCAGTTGACAGCATCCAGCCATGTCCCAGCTGAGATTGATGGGCAGTTGACCTCATCTAGCCATGTCCCTGCTGAGGTTGATGGGCAGTTGACGGCATCTAGCCATGTCTCTGCTGAGGTTGATGGGCAGTTGACCGCATCTAGCAATGTCCCTGCTGAGGTTGATGGGCAGTTGACAGCATCCAGCCATGTCCCAGCTGAGATTGATGGGCAATTGTCCTCATCTAGCCATATCCCTGCTGAGGTTGATGGGCAGTTGACCGCATCAAGCCATGTCCCTGCTGAGGTTGATGGGAAGCTTACTGAGACCAGCCAGGTCCCTGCTGAGGTTGATGGGACAGCATCCAGCCATGCACAAGCTGAAGAAACCGGCAATGTCCCTGTTGAGGTTGATGGGCAGTTGACAACATCCGGCCATGTCCCTGTTGATGGGCAGTTGACAGCATCTAGCCATGCACCAGCTGAAGAAACCGGCCATGTCCCTGTTAAGGTTAATGCGAATTTGACAGCATCCAGCCGTGTCCCAACTGAAGAAACCGGCAATGTGCCTGTTGAGGTTGATGGGCAGTTGACCGCATCCAGCCATATCCCTGCTGAAGAGTCTAGCCATGTGCCTGTTGAGGTTGATGGGAAGCTCACTGAGACCAGCCGTGTCCCTGCTGAGGTTAATGGGCAGTTCACCGCATCCAGCCATGCACCAGCTGAAGGAACCGGCCTTATCCCTGTTGAGGTTGATGGGAAGTTGACTGCTTCCAGTCGTGACCCTGCTGAACAGTCCAACAATGTCCCTGTTGAGGTTGATGGGAATTTGACCGCATCCAGCTGTGTCCCAACTGAAGAAACCGGCCATGTCCCTGTTGAGGTTAATGGGCAGTTGACAGCATCCGGCCATGTCCCTGTTGATGGGCAGTTGACCGCATCCAACCATGCACAAGCTGAAGAAACCGGCAATGTCCCTGTTGAAGTTGATGGGCAGTTGACAACATCCGGCCATGTCCCTGTTGATGGGCAGTTGACAGCATCTAGCCATGTCCCTGCTGATGTTGATGGGCAGTTGACCGCATCCAGCCATGCACCAGCTGAAGAAACCGGCCATGTCCCTGTTGAAGTTGATGGGCAGTTGACAGCATCCAGCCATATCCCTGCTGAAGAGTCTAGCCATGTCCCTGTTAAGGTTGATGGGAAGCTCACTGAGACCAGCCATGTCCCTGCTGAGGTTGATGGGCAGTTGACCGCAACTAGCCATGTCCATGCTGAACAGTCAAGCCCTGTCCTACCTGAAGTTGATGGGCAGTTGACAGAATCTCGCCATGTCCCTGTTGAGGTTGGGAATTTGACAGCATCCAGCCGTGTCCCAACTGAAGAAACCGGCCATGTCCCTTTTGAGGTTGATGGGCAGTTAACAGCATCCAGCCTTATCCCTGCTGTACAGCCCAGCCATGTCCCTGCTGAGGTTGATGGGAAGCTAATAGAATCCAGCCATGTCCCTGCTGAGGTTGATGGGAAGTTGACAGTGTCCAGCCAACTCCCCACTCAAGTTGATGGGAAATTGACCGCAACTAGCCATGTCCTTGCTGAAAAGTCCAACCATGTCCCTGCTGATGTTGATGGGAAGTTGACCGCATCAAGCCCTGTCCCTGCTGAGGTTGATGGGACAGTATCCAGCCATGCACAAGCTGAAGAGACCGACAATGTCCCTGTTGAAGTTGATGGGCAGTTGACCGCATCAAGCCCTGTCCCTGCTGAGGTTGATGGGACAGTATCCAGCCATGCACAAGCTGAAGTAAACGGCCATGTCCCTGTTGAGGTTGATGGGAAGCTCACTGAGACCAGCCATGTCCCTGCTGAGGTTGATGGGCAGTTGACCGCATCCAGCCATATACCTGCTGAAGAGTCTAGCCATGTGCCTGTTGAGGTTGATGGGAAGCTCACTGAGACCAGCCATGTCCCTGCTGAGATTGATGGGCAGTTGACTGCGTCTAGCCATGTCCCTACTGAAGTTGATGGGCAGTTGACAGCATCCAGCCATGTACCTGCTGAGGTTGATGGGCAGTTGACAGCATCCAGCCATGTACCTGCTGAGGTTGATGGGCAGTTGACCGCATTTAGCAATGTCCCTGCTGAGGTTGATGGGCACTTGACAGCATCCAGCCGTGTCCCAACTGAAGAAACCGGCAATGTGCCTGTTGAGGTTGATGGGAAGCTCACTGAGACCAGCCATGTCCCTGTTGAAGTTGATGGGAAGTTGACCGTATCCAGCCATATCCCTGCTGAAGAGTCTAGCCATGTCCCTGTTGAGGTTGATGGGAACCTCACTGAGACCAGCCATGTCCCTGCTGAGGTTGATGGGCAGTTGACCACATTCAGCCATGTCCCTGTTGAGGTTGATGGGAATTTGACAGCATCCAGCCGTGTCCCAACTGAAGAAAACGTCCCTGTTGAGGTTAATGGGCAGTTGACGGCATCCAGCCATGTCCCTGTTGAGGTTGATGGGCAGTTGACCGCATCTAGCCATGTCCCTGCTGAACAGTCAAGCAATGTCCCAGCTGAAGTTGATGGGCAGTTGGCAGCATCTAGCCATGTCCCAACTGAAGAAACCGGCCATGTGCCTGTTAAGGTTGATGAGCAGTTGACCGCATCCAGCCATGTCCCTGCTGAGGTTGATGGGAAGTTGACAGTATCCAGCCAACTCCCCACTCAAGTTGATGGGAAATTGAACGCAACTAGCCATGTCCCTGCTGAACAGTCCAACCATGTCCCTGCGGAGGTTGATGGGAAGTTGACAGCATCAAGCCATGTCCCTGCGGAGGTTGATGGGAAGTTGACAGCATCAAGCCATGTCCCTGCGGAGGTTGATGGGAAGTTGACAGCATCAAGCCATGTCCCTGCGGAGGTTGATGGGAAGTTGACCGCATCAAGCCATGTCCCTGCTGAGGTTGATGGGAAGTTGACCGCATCAAGCCATGTCCCTGCTGAGGTTGATGGGAAGTTGACCGCATCAAGCCATGTCCCTGCTGAGGTTGATGGGAAGTTGACCGCATCTAGCCATGTCCCTGCTGAGATTGATGGGCAGTTGACTGCATCTAGCCATGTCCCTGCTGAGATTGATGGGCAGTTGACCGCAACTAGCCATGTCCCTGCTGAGATTGATGGGCAGTTGACCGCATCTAGCCATGTCCCTGCTGAGATTGATGGGCAGTTGACCGCAACTAGCCATGTCCATGCTGAACAGTCCAGCCCTGTCCAACCTGAAGTTGATGGGCAGTTGACAGAATCTCGCCATGTCCCTGTTGAGGTTGGGAATTTGACCGCATCCAGCCATGTCCCTGCTGAGGTTGGGAATTTGACCGCATCCAGCCGTGTCCCTGCTGAGGTTGATGGGACAGCATCCAGCCATGCAAAAGCTGAAGAAACCGACAATGTCGCTGTTGATGGGCAGTTGACCGCATCCGGCCATGTCCCTGTTGATGGGCAGTTGACAGCATCTAGCCATGTCCCTGCTGATGTTGATGGGCAGTTGACAGCATCCAGCCATGCACCAGCTGAAGAAACCGGCCATGTCCCTTTTGAGGTTGATGGGAAGCTAATAGAATCCAGCCATGTCCCTGCTGAGGTTGATGGGAAGTTGACAGCATCCAGCCATGTCCCTGCTGAGGTTGATGGGAAGTTGACAGCATCCAGCCATCTCCCTGCTGAGGTTGATGGGACAGCATCCAGCCATGCACAAGCTGAAGAGACCGATAATGTCACTGTTGATCGGCAGTTGACCGCATCCGCCCATGTCCCTGCTGATGTTGATGGGAAGCTAATAGAATCCAGCCATGTCCCTGCTGAGGTTGATGGGAAGTTGACAGTGTCCAGCCAACTCCCCACTCAAGTTGATGGGAAATTGACCGCAACTAGCCATGTCCCTGCTGAAAAGTCCAACCATGTCCCTGCTGATGTTGATGGGAATTTGACCGCATCAAGCCATGTCCCTGCTGAGGTTGATGGGACAGTATCCAGCCATGCACAAGCTGAAGAGACCGACAATGTCCCTGTTGAAGTTGATGGGCAGTTGACCGCATCTAGTCATGTCCCTACTGATGTTGATGGGCAGTTGACAGCATCCAGCCATGCACCAACTGAAGTAACCGGCCATGTCCCTGTTGAAGTTGATGGGAAGCTTACTGAGACCAGCCATGTGCCTGCAGAGGATGGGCAGTTGACCGCATCCAGCCAGGTCCCAACTGAAGAAACCGGCAATGTGCCTGTTGAGGTTGATGGGCAGTTGACAGCATCCAGCCATATCCCTGCTGAAGAGTCTAGCCGTGTCCCTGTTGAGGTTGATGGGAAGCTCACTGAGACCAGCCAAGTCCCTACTGAAGAAACCGGCCACGTGCCTGTTAAGGTTGATGGGCAGTTGACAGCATCCAGCCATGTCCCAGCTGAGATTGATGGGCAGTTGACCTCATCTAGCCATGTCCCTGCTGAGGTTAATGGGCAGTGGACAGCATCTAGTCATGTCCCTGCTGAACAGTCCAGCCCTGTCCTACCTGAAGTTGATGGGCAGTTGACAGATTCTAGCTATGTCCCTGTTGAGGTTGGGAATTTGACAGCATCCAGCCGTGTCCCAACTGAAAAAACCGGCCATGTCCCTTTTGAGGTTGATGGGCAGTTGACAGCATCCAGCCATATCCCTGCTGAACAGCCCAGCCATGTCCCTGCTGAGGGTGATGGGAAGCTAATAGCATCCAGCCATGTCCCCACTCAAGTTGATGGGAAATTGACAGCAACTAGCCATGTCCCTGCTGAACAGTCCAACCATGTCCCTGTTGAGGTTGATGGGAAGCTCACTGAGACCAGCTATGTCCCTGCTGAGGTTGATGGGCAGTTGACAGCATCCAGCCGTGTCCCAGCTGAAGAAACTGGCCATGTCCCTGCTGAGGCTGATGGGCAGTTGACCGCATCCAATCTTGTCCCTGCTGAGGTTGGTAGGGATTTAACAGCATTCAGCAGTGTCCCTGCTGAACAGTCCAACAATGTCCCTGTTGATGGGAAGGTGACAGCATCCAGCCAACTCCCTGCTGAGTTTAATGGGAAGCTCACTGAGAGCAGCCATGCCCCAACTGAAGTTGATGGGAAATTGACCGCATCCAGCCATATCCCTGCTGAGTTTGATGGGCAGTTGACAGCATCCAGCCATTTCCCAGCTGAAGTTGATGGGAAATTGACAGCAACTAGCCATGTCCCTGCTGACCAGTCGAACAGTGTCCCTGTTGAGGTTGATGGGAAATTGACCGCATCTAGCCATGTTCCTGTTGATGGGAAGGTGTCAGCATCCAGCCAACTCCCCGCTGAGGTTAATGGGAAGCTCACTGAGAGCAGCCATGTCCCAACTGAAGTTGACGGGAAATTGACAGCATCTAGCCATGTTCCTAGTGAGGTTGATGGGAAATTGACCGCATCCAGATGTGTCCATACTGAAGAAACTGGCCACATTCCTGTTGAGGTTGACGGGCAGTTGACCGCATCCAGTCATGTCCCTGCTGAACACTCAAACCATGTCCCTGTCGAGGTTGATGGGCAGTTGACAGCATCCAGCAATATCCCCGCTAAGGTTGATGTGCTCAAAAGTCTGGTAAATTTAATCAACTTCCCAAGCACATTTAGAGATAAAAATATCTAACTTTCAAATGTTGATTTTTAATCAATAAAACGTTTCTTTCTGGAAAGTTTTGCCGCCTGATTTTCTTTAGCATAGTGTACTAATGAACATCTAATGTCTCTGAAACGATTCCAAGGTTAATTCATGCAACTAGAAATGTCAAAGTTAACTTTTGTATTTCCAATCATTTTTATTCTAAAAGGGTATTTACATGAGAGGTATTTACATGAGTTTATTAAAGAGGAATGTGCAGTCACAACTACAAATGTGCATATTTGTGAAAACGGATGTCATGTGCATGCATATTACATGTTCAGAGTCATGTAGGTGTGACAAATCTAGTCGTTCTCCTTCACTCTGCTTTTTTTTTTTTTTTTTGGTGGTTTACACAAACATTCCAGAGATCCGATAGAGACCATCCATATGACGGGCTCAATTTCTGGACAAAGTCCCTATTGAATGCACAAATACAAATGCTGACTGGTGTAAATCGGTTTACTGCAACTGTTGTACTAATTAAAATACCCTTTTTAGTGGTATTTTGCTGCAGACATAATAGACTGAGACGGAGCATGAATATACCCACCCAGAGCACTTACCGAACACTTTTTTCCTCCTGCAGTCCCCAAACAAACCACATGAGGGCACTACCACATGAAATTAACAACCGCTGCTGAATTCAGGAGGAATTTGCATTAAAAACTGAATCAAATACTACCTCTGTTACACATGAATACTTTGAAAAGAGTTTGGTACTCGTGAGTCACCAAAAGAACAATGATGGATATAGGACTTTTTTTGCACTGCTCAATATATTGAGTTTATTAATGCTTCTCCACCAAAGTGAAGATTTACTGCGCCATGACAATACAATTGTGTGTAGGTATGTAAAAGGGTTGACAGCAGCAGAATACAGCGTTATTAGTTGCTTTTGTAGATCCACATGAATGGTGATCACTTTGACACGTTTGTCGTCTGTTTGTGAAACCTTCCAATTTTTAGTACATTGTCAATAAAAGTTCTCCATCTGATCTGGATACGGCCCAGATCCGGCTGTCTACATCATGCGTTGTGGTCGATTGCGAATTCTGATCCGGCTGACTACATCATGTGTTGTGGTCGTGTCCGTATCCTGATCCGGCTGACTACATCATGTGTTGTGGTCGTGTCCGTATCCTGATCCGGCTGACTTCATCATGTGTTGTGGTCGAGTCTGTATCCTGATCCGGCTGACTACATCATACGTTGTGGTCGTGTCTGTATCCTGATCCGGCTGACTACATCATGTGTTGTGGTCGTGTCTGTGTCCTGATCCGGCTGACTACATCATGTGTTGTGGTCGAGTCTGTATCCTGATCCGGCTGACTACATCATGTGTTGTGGTTGAGTCTGTATCCTGATCCGGCTGACTACATCATGCGTTGGGGTCGAGTCTGTATCCTGATCCGGCTGACTACATCATACGTTGTGGTCGTGTCTGTATCCTGATCCGGCTGACTACATCATGTGTTGTGGTCGTGTCCGTATCCTGATCCGGCTGACTACATCATGTGTTGTGGTTGAGTCTGTATCCTGATCCGGCTGACTACATCATGTGTTGTGGTCGAGTCTGTATCCTGATCCGGCTGACTACATCATGTGTTGTGGTCGTGTCCGTATCCTGATCCGGCTGACTACATCATGTGTTGTGGTCGTGTCCGTATCCTGATCCGGCTGACTACATCATGTGTTGTGGTCGTGTCCGTATCCTGATCCGGCTGACTACATCATGTGTTGTGGTTGAGTCTGTATCCTGATCCGGCTGACTACATCATGTGTTGTGGTTGAGTCTGTATTCTGATCCGGCTGACTATATCATGTGTTGTGGTTGAGTCTGTATCCTGATCCGGCTGACTACATCATGTGTTGTGGTCGAGTCTGTATCCTGATCCGGCTGACTACATCATGCATTGTGGTCGAGTCTGTATCCTGATCCGGCTGACTACATCATGTGTTGTGTCCGTATCCTGATCCGGCTGACTACATCATGCATTGTGGTCGAGTCTGTATCCTGATCCGGCTGACTACATCATGCATTGTGGTCGAGTCTGTATCCTGATCCGGCTGACTACATCATGTGTTGTGTCCGTATCCTGATCCGGCTGACTACATCATGCATTGTGGTCGAGTCTGTATCCTGATCCGGCTGACTACATCATGCATTGTGGTCGAGTCTGTATCCTGATCCGGCTGACTACATCATGCATTGTGGTCGAGTCTGTATCCTGATCCGGCTGACTACATCATGTGTTGTGTCCGTATCCTGATCCGGCTGACTACATCATGCATTGTGGTCGAGTCTGTATCCTGATCCGGCTGACTACATCATGCATTGTGGTTGAGTCTGTATCCTGATCTGGCTGACTACATCATGTGTTGTGGTCGTGTCCGTATCCTGATCCGGCTGACTACATCATGTGTTGTGGTCGAGTCTGTATCCTGGTCCGGCTGACTACATCATGTGTTGTGGTCGTGTCCGTATCCTGATCCGGCTGACTACATCATGTGTTGTGGTCGTGTCCGTATCCTGACTACATCATGTGTTGTGGTTGAGTCTGTATCCTGATCCGGCTGACTACATCATGTGTTGTGGTTGAGTCTGTATCCTGATCCGGCTGACTACATCATGTGTTGTGGTCGAGTCCGTATCCTGATCCGGCTGACTACATCATGTGTTGTGGTCGTGTCCGTATCCTGATCCGGCTGACTACATCATGTGTTGTGGTCGTGTCCGTATCCTGATCCGGCTGACTACATCATGTGTTGTGGTCGTGTCCGTATCCTGATCCGGCTGACTACATCATGTGTTGTGGTTGAGTCTGTATCCTGATCCGGCTGACTACATCATGTGTTGTGGTTGAGTCTGTATTCTGATCCGGCTGACTATATCATGTGTTGTGGTTGAGTCTGTATCCTGATCCGGCTGACTACATCATGTGTTGTGGTCGAGTCCGTATCCTGATCCGGCTGACTACATCATGTGTTGAGTCTGTATCCTGATCCGGCTGACTACATCATGCATTGTGGTCGAGTCTGTATCCTGATCCGGCTGACTACATCATGTGTTGTGTCCGTATCCTGATCCGGCTGACTACATCATGCATTGTGGTCGAGTCTGTATCCTGATCCGGCTGACTACATCATGCATTGTGGTCGAGTCTGTATCCTGATCCGGCTGACTACATCATGTGTTGTGTCCGTATCCTGATCCGGCTGACTACATCATGCATTGTGGTCGAGTCTGTATCCTGATCCGGCTGACTACATCATGCATTGTGGTCGAGTCTGTATCCTGATCCGGCTGACTACATCATGCATTGTGGTCGAGTCTGTATCCTGATCCGGCTGACTACATCATGTGTTGTGTCCGTATCCTGATCCGGCTGACTACATCATGCATTGTGGTCGAGTCTGTATCCTGATCCGGCTGACTACATCATGCATTGTGGTCGAGTCTGTATCCTGATCCGGCTGACTACATCATGTGTTGTGGCGAGTCTGTATCCTGATCCGGCTGACTACATCATGTGTTGTGGTCGTGTCCGTATCCTGATCCGGCTGACTACATCATGTGTTGTGGTTGTGTCTGTATCCTGATCCGGCTGACTACATCATGTGTTGTGGTTGTGTCTGTATCCTGATCCGGCTGACTACATCATGTGTTGTGGTCGTGTCCGTATCCTGATCCGGCTGACTACATCATGTGTTGTGGTCGTGTCCGTATCCTGATCCGGCTGACTACATCATGTGTTGTGGTCGTGTCCGTATCCTGATCCGGCTGACTACATCATGTGTTGTGGTCGTGTCCGTATCCTGATCCGGCTGACTTCATCATGTGTTGTGGTCGAGTCTGTGTCCTGATCCGGCTGACTACATCATGTGTTGTGGTCGAGTCTGTGTCCTGATCCGGCTGACTACATCATGTGTTGTGGTCGTGTCCGTATCCTGATCCGGCTGACTACATCATGTGTTGTGGTTGAGTCTGTATCCTGATCTGGCTGACTACATCATGTGTTGTGGTCGTGTCCGTATCCTGATCCGGCTGACTACATCATGTGTTGTGGTCGAGTCTGTATCCTGGTCCGGCTGACTACATCATGTGTTGTGGTCGTGTCCGTATCCTGATCCGGCTGACTACATCATGTGTTGTGGTCGTGTCCGTATCCTGATCCGGCTGACTACATCATGTGTTTTGGTCGAGTCTGTATCCTGATCCGGCTGACTACATCATGTGTTGTGGTCGAGTCTGTATCCTGATCCGGCTGACTACATCATGTGTTGTGGTCGTGTCCGTATCCTGATCCGGTTGACTACATCATGTGTTGTGGTCGTGTCCGTATCCTGATCCGGCTGACTACATCATGTGTTGTGGTCGTGTCCGTATCCTGATCCGGCTGACTACATCATGTGTTGTGGTCGTGTCCGTATCCTGATCCGGCTGACTACATCATGTGTTGTGGTCGTGTCCGTATCCTGATCCGGCTGACTACATCATGTGTTGTGGTCGAGTCTGTATCCTGATCCGGCTGACTACATCATGCGTTGTGGTCGTGTCTGTATTCTGATCCGGCTGACTACATCATGTTGTGGTCGAGTCTGTATCCTGATCCGGCTGACTACATCATGTGTTGTGGTCGTGTCTGTATCCTGATCCGGCTGACTACATCATGTGTTGTGGTCGAGTCTGTATCCTGATCCGGCTGACTACATCATGCGTTGTGGTCGAGTCTGTATCCTGATCCGGCTGACTACATCATGCGTTGTGGTCGTGTCTGTATTCTGATCCGGCTGACTACATCATGTTGTGGTCGAGTCCGTATCCTGATCCGGCTGACTACATCATGTGTTGTGGTCGAGTCTGTATCCTGATCCGGCTGACTACATCATGCGTTGTGGTCGTGTCTGTATTCTGATCCGGCTGACTACATCATGTTGTGGTCGAGTCTGTATCCTGATCCGGCTGACTACATCATGTGTTGTGGTCGTGTCTGTATCCTGATCCGGCTGACTACATCATGTGTTGTGGTCGAGTCTGTATCCTGATTCGGCTGACTACATCATGCGTTGTGGTCGAGTCTGTATCCTGATCCGGCTGACTACATCATGTGTTGTGTCCGTATCCTGATCCGGCTGACTACATCATGTGTTGTGGTCGAGTCTGTATCCTGATCCGGCTGACTACATCATGCGTTGTGGTCGTGTCTGTATTCTGATCCGGCTGACTACATCATGTTGTGGTCGAGTCTGTATCCTGATCCGGCTGACTACATCATGCGTTGTGGTCGAGTCTGTATCCTGATCCGGCTGACTACATCATGTGTTGTGGTCGAGTCTGTATACTGATCTGGCTGACTACATCATGCGTTGTGGTCGAGTCTGTATCCTGATCCGGCTGACTACATCATGTGTTGTGGTCGAGTCTGTATCCTGATCCGTCTGACTACATCATGCGTTGTGGTCGAGTCTGTATCCTGATCCGGCTGACTACATCATGTGTTGTGGTCGAGTCTGTATCCTGATCCGGCTGACTACATCATGCGTTGTGGTCGTGTCTGTATTCTGATCCGGCTGACTACATCATGTGTTGTGGTCGTGTCCGTATCCTGATCCGGCTGACTACATCATGTGTTGTGGTCGTGTCCGTATCCTGATCCGGCTGACTACATCATGTGTTGTGGTCGTGTCCGTATCCTGATCCGGCTGACTACATCATGTGTTGTGGTCGAGTCTGTGTCCTGATCCGGCTGACTACATCATGTGTTGTGGTCGAGTCTGTGTCCTGATCCGGCTGACTACATCATGTGTTGTGGTCGTGTCCGTATCCTGATCCGGCTGACTACATCATGTGTTGTGGTTGAGTCTGTATCCTGATCTGGCTGACTACATCATGTGTTGTGGTCGTGTCCGTATCCTGATCCGGCTGACTACATCATGTGTTGTGGTCGAGTCTGTATCCTGGTCCGGCTGACTACATCATGTGTTGTGGTCGTGTCCGTATCCTGATCCGGCTGACTACATCATGTGTTGTGGTCGTGTCCGTATCCTGATCCGGCTGACTACATCATGTGTTTTGGTCGAGTCTGTATCCTGATCCGGCTGACTACATCATGTGTTGTGGTCGAGTCTGTATCCTGATCCGGCTGACTACATCATGTGTTGTGGTCGTGTCCGTATCCTGATCCGGTTGACTACATCATGTGTTGTGGTCGTGTACGTATCCTGATCCGGCTGACTACATCATGTGTTGTGGTCGTGTCCGTATCCTGATCCGGCTGACTACATCATGTGTTGTGGTCGTGTCCGTATCCTGATCCGGCTGACTACATCATGTGTTGTGGTCGAGTCTGTATCCTGATCCGGCTGACTACATCATGCGTTGTGGTCGTGTCTGTATTCTGATCCGGCTGACTACATCATGTTGTGGTCGAGTCTGTATCCTGATCCGGCTGACTACATCATGTGTTGTGGTCGTGTCTGTATCCTGATCCGGCTGACTACATCATGTGTTGTGGTCGAGTCTGTATCCTGATCCGGCTGACTACATCATGCGTTGTGGTCGAGTCTGTATCCTGATCCGGCTGACTACATCATGCGTTGTGGTCGTGTCTGTATTCTGATCCGGCTGACTACATCATGTTGTGGTCGAGTCCGTATCCTGATCCGGCTGACTACATCATGTGTTGTGGTCGAGTCTGTATCCTGATCCGGCTGACTACATCATGCGTTGTGGTCGTGTCTGTATTCTGATCCGGCTGACTACATCATGTTGTGGTCGAGTCTGTATCCTGATCCGGCTGACTACATCATGTGTTGTGGTCGTGTCTGTATCCTGATCCGGCTGACTACATCATGTGTTGTGGTCGAGTCTGTATCCTGATCCGGCTGACTACATCATGCGTTGTGGTCGAGTCTGTATCCTGATCCGGCTGACTACATCATGTGTTGTGTCCGTATCCTGATCCGGCTGACTACATCATGTGTTGTGGTCGAGTCTGTATCCTGATCCGGCTGACTACATCATGTGTTGTGGTCGTGTCCGTATCCTGATCCGGCTGACTACATCATGTGTTGTGGTCGTGTCCGTATCCTGATCCGGCTGACTACATCATGTGTTGTGGTTGAGTCTGTATCCTGATCCGGCTGACTACATCATGTGTTGTGGTTGAGTCTGTATTCTGATCCGGCTGACTATATCATGTGTTGTGGTTGAGTCTGTATCCTGATCCGGCTGACTACATCATGTGTTGTGGTCGAGTCCGTATCCTGATCCGGCTGACTACATCATGTGTTGAGTCTGTATCCTGATCCGGCTGACTACATCATGCATTGTGGTCGAGTCTGTATCCTGATCCGGCTGACTACATCATGTGTTGTGTCCGTATCCTGATCCGGCTGACTACATCATGCATTGTGGTCGAGTCTGTATCCTGATCCGGCTGACTACATCATGCATTGTGGTCGAGTCTGTATCCTGATCCGGCTGACTACATCATGTGTTGTGTCCGTATCCTGATCCGGCTGACTACATCATGCATTGTGGTCGAGTCTGTATCCTGATCCGGCTGACTACATCATGCATTGTGGTCGATTCTGTATCCTGATCCGGCTGACTACATCATGCATTGTGGTCGAGTCTGTATCCTGATCCGGCTGACTACATCATGTGTTGTGTCCGTATCCTGATCCGGCTGACTACATCATGCATTGTGGTCGAGTCTGTATCCTGATCCGGCTGACTACATCATGCATTGTGGTCGAGTCTGTATCCTGATCCGGCTGACTACATCATGTGTTGTGGCGAGTCTGTATCCTGATCCGGCTGACTACATCATGTGTTGTGGTCGTGTCCGTATCCTGATCCGGCTGACTACATCATGTGTTGTGGTTGTGTCTGTATCCTGATCCGGCTGACTACATCATGTGTTGTGGTTGTGTCTGTATCCTGATCCGGCTGACTACATCATGTGTTGTGGTCGTGTCCGTATCCTGATCCGGCTGACTACATCATGTGTTGTGGTCGTGTCCGTATCCTGATCCGGCTGACTACATCATGTGTTGTGGTCGTGTCCGTATCCTGATCCGGCTGACTACATCATGTGTTGTGGTCGTGTCCGTATCCTGATCCGGCTGACTTCATCATGTGTTGTGGTCGAGTCTGTGTCCTGATCCGGCTGACTACATCATGTGTTGTGGTCGAGTCTGTGTCCTGATCCGGCTGACTACATCATGTGTTGTGGTCGTGTCCGTATCCTGATCCGGCTGACTACATCATGTGTTGTGGTTGAGTCTGTATCCTGATCTGGCTGACTACATCATGTGTTGTGGTCGTGTCCGTATCCTGATCCGGCTGACTACATCATGTGTTGTGGTCGAGTCTGTATCCTGGTCCGGCTGACTACATCATGTGTTGTGGTCGTGTCCGTATCCTGATCCGGCTGACTACATCATGTGTTGTGGTCGTGTCCGTATCCTGATCCGGCTGACTACATCATGTGTTTTGGTCGAGTCTGTATCCTGATCCGGCTGACTACATCATGTGTTGTGGTCGAGTCTGTATCCTGATCCGGCTGACTACATCATGTGTTGTGGTCGTGTCCGTATCCTGATCCGGTTGACTACATCATGTGTTGTGGTCGTGTCCGTATCCTGATCCGGCTGACTACATCATGTGTTGTGGTCGTGTCCGTATCCTGATCCGGCTGACTACATCATGTGTTGTGGTCGTGTCCGTATCCTGATCCGGCTGACTACATCATGTGTTGTGGTCGTGTCCGTATCCTGATCCGGCTGACTACATCATGTGTTGTGGTCGAGTCTGTATCCTGATCCGGCTGACTACATCATGCGTTGTGGTCGTGTCTGTATTCTGATCCGGCTGACTACATCATGTTGTGGTCGAGTCTGTATCCTGATCCGGCTGACTACATCATGTGTTGTGGTCGTGTCTGTATCCTGATCCGGCTGACTACATCATGTGTTGTGGTCGAGTCTGTATCCTGATCCGGCTGACTACATCATGCGTTGTGGTCGAGTCTGTATCCTGATCCGGCTGACTACATCATGCGTTGTGGTCGTGTCTGTATTCTGATCCGGCTGACTACATCATGTTGTGGTCGAGTCCGTATCCTGATCCGGCTGACTACATCATGTGTTGTGGTCGAGTCTGTATCCTGATCCGGCTGACTACATCATGCGTTGTGGTCGTGTCTGTATTCTGATCCGGCTGACTACATCATGTTGTGGTCGAGTCTGTATCCTGATCCGGCTGACTACATCATGTGTTGTGGTCGTGTCTGTATCCTGATCCGGCTGACTACATCATGTGTTGTGGTCGAGTCTGTATCCTGATTCGGCTGACTACATCATGCGTTGTGGTCGAGTCTGTATCCTGATCCGGCTGACTACATCATGTGTTGTGTCCGTATCCTGATCCGGCTGACTACATCATGTGTTGTGGTCGAGTCTGTATCCTGATCCGGCTGACTACATCATGCGTTGTGGTCGTGTCTGTATTCTGATCCGGCTGACTACATCATGTTGTGGTCGAGTCTGTATCCTGATCCGGCTGACTACATCATGCGTTGTGGTCGAGTCTGTATCCTGATCCGGCTGACTACATCATGTGTTGTGGTCGAGTCTGTATACTGATCTGGCTGACTACATCATGCGTTGTGGTCGAGTCTGTATCCTGATCCGGCTGACTACATCATGTGTTGTGGTCGAGTCTGTATCCTGATCCGTCTGACTACATCATGCGTTGTGGTCGAGTCTGTATCCTGATCCGGCTGACTACATCATGTGTTGTGGTCGAGTCTGTATCCTGATCCGGCTGACTACATCATGCGTTGTGGTCGTGTCTGTATTCTGATCCGGCTGACTACATCATGTGTTGTGGTCGTGTCCGTATCCTGATCCGGCTGACTACATCATGTGTTGTGGTCGTGTCCGTATCCTGATCCGGCTGACTACATCATGTGTTGTGGTCGTGTCCGTATCCTGATCCGGCTGACTACATCATGTGTTGTGGTCGAGTCTGTGTCCTGATCCGGCTGACTACATCATGTGTTGTGGTCGAGTCTGTGTCCTGATCCGGCTGACTACATCATGTGTTGTGGTCGTGTCCGTATCCTGATCCGGCTGACTACATCATGTGTTGTGGTTGAGTCTGTATCCTGATCTGGCTGACTACATCATGTGTTGTGGTCGTGTCCGTATCCTGATCCGGCTGACTACATCATGTGTTGTGGTCGAGTCTGTATCCTGGTCCGGCTGACTACATCATGTGTTGTGGTCGTGTCCGTATCCTGATCCGGCTGACTACATCATGTGTTGTGGTCGTGTCCGTATCCTGATCCGGCTGACTACATCATGTGTTTTGGTCGAGTCTGTATCCTGATCCGGCTGACTACATCATGTGTTGTGGTCGAGTCTGTATCCTGATCCGGCTGACTACATCATGTGTTGTGGTCGTGTCCGTATCCTGATCCGGTTGACTACATCATGTGTTGTGGTCGTGTACGTATCCTGATCCGGCTGACTACATCATGTGTTGTGGTCGTGTCCGTATCCTGATCCGGCTGACTACATCATGTGTTGTGGTCGTGTCCGTATCCTGATCCGGCTGACTACATCATGTGTTGTGGTCGAGTCTGTATCCTGATCCGGCTGACTACATCATGCGTTGTGGTCGTGTCTGTATTCTGATCCGGCTGACTACATCATGTTGTGGTCGAGTCTGTATCCTGATCCGGCTGACTACATCATGTGTTGTGGTCGTGTCTGTATCCTGATCCGGCTGACTACATCATGTGTTGTGGTCGAGTCTGTATCCTGATCCGGCTGACTACATCATGCGTTGTGGTCGAGTCTGTATCCTGATCCGGCTGACTACATCATGCGTTGTGGTCGTGTCTGTATTCTGATCCGGCTGACTACATCATGTTGTGGTCGAGTCCGTATCCTGATCCGGCTGACTACATCATGTGTTGTGGTCGAGTCTGTATCCTGATCCGGCTGACTACATCATGCGTTGTGGTCGTGTCTGTATTCTGATCCGGCTGACTACATCATGTTGTGGTCGAGTCTGTATCCTGATCCGGCTGACTACATCATGTGTTGTGGTCGTGTCTGTATCCTGATCCGGCTGACTACATCATGTGTTGTGGTCGAGTCTGTATCCTGATCCGGCTGACTACATCATGCGTTGTGGTCGAGTCTGTATCCTGATCCGGCTGACTACATCATGTGTTGTGTCCGTATCCTGATCCGGCTGACTACATCATGTGTTGTGGTCGAGTCTGTATCCTGATCCGGCTGACTACATCATGCGTTGTGGTCGTGTCTGTATTCTGATCCGGCTGACTACATCATGTTGTGGTCGAGTCTGTATCCTGATCCGGCTGACTACATCATGCGTTGTGGTCGAGTCTGTATCCTGATCCGGCTGACTACATCATGTGTTGTGGTCGAGTCTGTATCCTGATCCGGCTGACTACATCATGCGTTGTGGTCGAGTCTGTATCCTGATCCGGCTGACTACATCATGTGTTGTGGTCGAGTCTGTATCCTGATCCGGCTGACTACATCATGCGTTGTGGTCGAGTCTTTATCCTGATCCGGCTGACTACATCATGTGTTGTGGTCGAGTCTGTATCCTGATCCGGCTGACTACATTATGCGTTGTGGTCGTGTCTGTATTCTGATCCGGCTGACTACATCATGTTGTGGTCGAGTCTGTATCCTGATCCGGCTGACTACATCATGTGTTGTGGTCGTGTCTGTATCCTGATCCGGCTGACTACATCATGTGTTGTGGTCGAGTCTGTATCCTGATCCGGCTGACTACATTATGCGTTGTGGTCGTGTCTGTATTCTGATCCGGCTGACTACATCATGTTGTGGTCGAGTCTGTATCCTGATCCGGCTGACTACATCATGCGTTGTGGTCGTGTCTGTATCCTGATCCGGCTGACTACATCATGTGTTGTGGTCGAGTCTGTATCCTGATCCGGCTGACTACATCATGCGTTGTGGTCGAGTCTGTATCCTGATCCGGCTGACTACATCATGTGTTGTGGTCGTGTCTGTATCCTGATCCGGCTGACTACATCATGCGTTGTGGTCGTGTCTGAACCCTGATCCGGCTGACTACATCATGTGTTGTGGTCGAGTCTGTATCCTGATCCGGCTGACTACATCATGCGTTGTGGTCGAGTCTGTATCCTGATCCGGCTGACTACATCATGTGTTGTGGTCGAGTCTGTATCCTGATCCGGCTGACTACATCATGCGTTGTGGTCGAGTCTGTATCCTGATCCGGCTGACTACATCATGTGTTGTGGTCGAGTCTGTATCCTGATCCGGCTGACTACATCATGCGTTGTGGTCGAGTCTGTATCCTGATCCGGCTGACTACATCATGTGTTGTGGTCGAGTCTGTATCCTGATCCGGCTGACTACATCATGCGTTGTGGTCGTGTCTGTATTCTGATCCGGCTGACTACATCATGTTGTGGTCGAGTCTGTATCCTGATCCGGCTGACTACATCATGTGTTGTGGTCGTGTCTGTATCCTGATCCGGCTGACTACATCATGTGTTGTGGTCGAGTCTGTATCCTGATCCGGCTGACTACATCATGCGTTGTGGTCGTGTCTGTATTCTGATCCGGCTGACTACATCATGTTGTGGTCGAGTCTGTATCCTGATCCGGCTGACTACATCATGCGTTGTGGTCGTGTCTGTATCCTGATCCGGCTGACTACATCATGTGTTGTGGTCGAGTCTGTATCCTGATCCGGCTGACTACATCATGCGTTGTGGTCGTGTCTGTATCCTGATCCGGCTGACTACATCATGTGTTGTGGTCGTGTCTGTATCCTGATCCGGCTGACTACATCATGCGTTGTGGTCGTGTCTGAACCCTGATCCGGCTGACTACATCATGTGTTGTGGTCGAGTCTGTATCCTGATCCGGCTGACTACATCATGCGTTGTGGTCGTGTCTGAACCCTGATCCGGCTGACTACATCATGTGTTGTGGTCGAGTCTGTATCCTGATCCGGCTGACTACATCATGTGTTGTGGTCGAGTCTGTATCCTGATCCGGCTGACTACATCATGCGCTGTGGTCGAGTCTGTATCCTGATCCGGCTGACTACATCATGCGTTGTGGTTGTGTCTGTGTCCTGATCCGGCTGACTACATCATGCGTTGTGGTCGTGTCTGTATTCTGATCCGGCTGACTACATCATGTTGTGGTCGAGTCTGTATCCTGATCCGGCTGACTACATCATGTGTTGTGGTCGTGTCTGTATCCTGATCCGGCTGACTACATCATGTGTTGTGGTCGTGTCTGTATCCTGATCCGGCTGACTACATCATGTTGTGGTCGAGTCTGTATCCTGATCCGGCTGACTACATCATGTGTTGTGGTCGTGTCTGTATCCTGATCCGGCTGACTACATCATGTGTTGTGGTTTGAGTCTGTATCCTGATCCGGCTGACTACATCATGCGTTGTGGTCGAGTCTGTATCCTGATCCGGCTGACTACATCATGCGTTGTGGTCGTGTCTGTATTCTGATCCGGCTGACTACATCATGTTGTGGTCGAGTCCGTATCCTGATCCGGCTGACTACATCATGTGTTGTGGTCGAGTCTGTATCCTGATCCGGCTGACTACATCATGCGTTGTGGTCGTGTCTGTATTCTGATCCGGCTGACTACATCATGTTGTGGTCGAGTCTGTATCCTGATCCGGCTGACTACATCATGTGTTGTGGTCGTGTCTGTATCCTGATCCGGCTGACTACATCATGTGTTGTGGTCGAGTCTGTATCCTGATCCGGCTGACTACATCATGCGTTGTGGTCGAGTCTGTATCCTGATCCGGCTGACTACATCATGTGTTGTGTCCGTATCCTGATCCGGCTGACTACATCATGTGTTGTGGTCGAGTCTGTATCCTGATCCGGCTGACTACATCATGCGTTGTGGTCGTGTCTGTATTCTGATCCGGCTGACTACATCATGTTGTGGTCGAGTCTGTATCCTGATCCGGCTGACTACATCATGCGTTGTGGTCGAGTCTGTATCCTGATCCGGCTGACTACATCATGTGTTGTGGTCGAGTCTGTATCCTGATCCGGCTGACTACATCATGCGTTGTGGTCGAGTCTGTATCCTGATCCGGCTGACTACATCATGTGTTGTGGTCGAGTCTGTATCCTGATCCGGCTGACTACATCATGCGTTGTGGTCGAGTCTGTATCCTGATCCGGCTGACTACATCATGTGTTGTGGTCGAGTCTGTATCCTGATCCGGCTGACTACATCATGCATTGTGGTCGTGTCTGTATTCTGATCCGGCTGACTACATCATGTTGTGGTCGAGTCTGTATCCTGATCCGGCTGACTACATCATGTGTTGTGGTCGTGTCTGTATCCTGATCCGGCTGACTACATCATGTGTTGTGGTCGAGTCTGTATCCTGATCCGGCTGACTACATCATGCGTTGTGGTCGTGTCTGTATTCTGATCCGGCTGACTACATCATGTTGTGGTCGAGTCTGTATCCTGATCCGGCTGACTACATCATGCGTTGTGGTCGTGTCTGTATCCTGATCCGGCTGACTACATCATGCGTTGTGGTTGTGTCTGTGTCCTGATCCGGCTGACTACATCATGCGTTGTGGTTGTGTCTGTATCCTGATCCGGCTGACTACATCATGCGTTGTGGTCGTGTCTGTATTCTGATCCGGCTGACTACATCATGTTGTGGTCGAGTCTGTGTCCTGATCCGGCTGATTACATCATGCGTTGTGGTCGAGTCTGTTTCCTGATCCGGCTGACTACATCATGCGTTGTGGTCGTGTCTGTATCCTGATCCGGCTGACTACAGCATGTGTTGTGGTTGAGTCTGTATCCTGATCCGGCTGACTACATCATGTGTTGTGGTCGAGTCTGTATCCTGATCCGGCTGACTACATCATGTGTTGTGGTCGAGTCTGTATCCTGATCCGGCTGACTACATCATGTGTTGTGGTCGTGTCCGTATCCTGATCCGGCTGACTACATCATGTGTTGTGGTCGTGTCTGTGTCCTGATCCGGCTGACTACATCATGTGTTGTGGTTGAGTCTGTATCCTGATCCGGCTGACTACATCATGTTGTGGTCGAGTCTGTATCCTGATCCGGCTGACTACAGCATGTGTTGTGGTTGAGTCTGTATCCTGATCCGGCTGACTACATCATGTGTTGTGGTCGTGTCTGTGTCCTGATCCGGCTGACTACAGCATGTGTTGTGGTTGAGTCTGTATCCTGATCCGGCTGACTACATCATGTTGTGGTCGAGTCTGTATCCTGATCCGGCTGACTACATCATGTGTTGTGTCCGTATCCTGATCCGGCTGACTACATCATGTGTTGTGGTCGAGTCTGTGTCCTGATCCGGCTGACTACAGCATGTGTTGTGGTTGAGTCTGTATCCTGATCCGGCTGACTACATCATGTTGTGGTCGAGTCTGTATCCTGATCCGGCTGACTACATCATGTGTTGTGGTCGTGTCTGTGTCCTGATCCGGCTGACTACATCATGTGTTGTGGTCGTGTCTGTGTCCTGATCCGGCTGACTACAGCATGTGTTGTGGTTGAGTCTGTATCCTGATCCGGCTGACTACATCATGTTGTGGTCGAGTCTGTATCCTGATCCGGCTGACTACATCATGTGTTGTGTCCGTATCCTGATCCGGCTGACTACATCATGTGTTGTGGTCGAGTCTGTATCCTGATCCGGCTGACTACATCATGTGTTGTGGTCGTGTCTGTATCCTGATCCGGCTGACTACATCATGCGTTGTGGTCGTGTCTGTATCCTGATCCGGCTGACTACATCATGCGTTGTGGTCGTGTCTGTGTCCTGATCCGGCTGACTACATCATGTGTTGTGGTCGTGTCTAGGCACAGGTCCTCCATCTGATCTGGACATGGCCCGGATCCAGCTGACAATGGATTATTTTATTTCTTTAAAATAAATGACAGTTTTTTGTCGTCTAATACAATGATATTCAGATATTTTAAAGTGCGAGTCCGAAATATTTGAGGGGGCCACTGTAAGTGTAAGATTTAGATGACATAGCATAGGCTGGGACGTTTGGCAGCTCACACCGAGGTCAGATGGCAGGACTGGCTCTTCAAAGGGACGCTTTTTGGTGGAGGTGCAGGTGAAATCTTATGAAAAGGGAGCGAGAACACGTGAGATAAAAGGAGAGGAAAATGACGGATGAATTTAATGAATGTGATCATTGTTTCCCTCCGCTTTGCTGTTTCACATCATAACGCTCATGGAATGTGTAGCTTTACCTCGTTCACTGATCTCAGAGCAGTTTCCCTATACCACTATCAGCCATCTGCCCTGCGTGCTGATCCCAGAGCAGCCCTGTGTCCTTCTGTTGAGGATCTGGAGAGGACAGACTGATCCGAGGTCATCTGTACTGCTCAGGCATGAGATTGTGCTCAAACACTGATAAGAGTCCCGCATCGTGTCTTTCACAGTCACCGGCCTTGTGTCAACAATATAAGAGTCGTTTGACGCTCACGTTTGTTATCTTGCAGAGCAGAGACTTCTGAGATGTTGGTCTCTGTGCAGAAGGAAACGAAGTGTGCATGTGTGTGTGATTCCTGCTCACAATATTTTCCTCCAAACAGATTATGTAACGTACAGGTGACCGTGTGCCTAAAGCCTGTGTGTGTGCGTGCGTGCGTGTGTGTGTGTTTCAAAACTCAGTCTTTAAAATATTGTTCAGTTAGCTAGTTAGCATAGACCCATATGATTACTAATGCTGTAAAAATAATGGAATACTGTGATAAACTTTAAAGGCAAAAAACAGTAACTACGGTACAACAAAAGAAAAGTTTTTTTTAGCATTTTTGTTGTTGGTCATGTATCTTTTTTTTGTCTTTTTTACAGGCATACCCTTACAAAAAATATGTTTTTTTCAAGTGCGCTATTAGTATAATTATTGAAAAAAGAAACAAAGAAAGCATACAGTCTTCTTCTTATGTACTTCTCAGAAATATACTTAAAATTACCCTTAAGTATACTTGACTTATACTGACAGAAAGTCTAAGTAAGCTCTCTCCAGTAAATATAGACTGAACAATGGCAGAAATGTGTGTGTTCAAACCTGTTTAAAGCCTCATTATTGGTGCAATACTGTTTGGTGCCGCTATTGGCACAGAAATTATACACTGAAGAAGAGACATTGTAGGCAATCCTTCACATTATGACATTTCCTGCTGATGATTGTTTACACAAGTGCAAGTGAGACACTGTACAATAAATGAAAACAACTAAAGACACAAGTTTCATCATGGTAAATGCCACATCCATAAACATGCATTTAGAGACCAGGCTTTGCTCAGTGTTGATCTTTGCGAGGGAATTTCCTCTCCTTCTAATTTAGAAACCTCAATAGAGACGCTTAATTTTGGTCACGTCTTTCATCTGCGATGTTTCAGGTGTGAAGGCTCATTACTCCTGACATTTAGGCATTTCAACAAAAATACTTGAAGATGGGAATTTCCTGGAGCACGACAAGCCGACTGCGGCCTAAAGACACCCAACAAAGTGATTCTTGACTTACAGGATTCTGGTAAATATTCAGATGACAGGGTTTTAATCACAAGATGAATTCCTCAATTGTAAGTCGCTCTGGATAAAAGCGTCTGCTGAATGAATACATGTTCATTTTCAAGAGAAGGATGGAGCAAATATAGTACACACTATTTAATGTCCTATTTCCTTATCCTGGTAGGCTATTCCTTATGTGCAAGACATCCGGTAACGCTTTAGATTACAGCCCGGAAAGTGCTGCGTAATTAAGAAGAATTTACAGCGTAACTTTCTGTAATTATAGTGTAGCCTACCTATGCATGCAATATGTTAAGTTTGGGGAATAAAGGGGTAACAACCAGGAGAATTAAAAAAGTATATACACTGTATATACAGTATGTTTACACAACTGATGAATGTTACAGTTATTGAACTGAATCAACACTGAAGTGACTTGAAGTGAGTATTGATTGACACTATAGAGATGCTTCTCAGGCGATTCTGGATTAGTTACTATTGTGAAGCTGCTGTGAAACAATCTATATTGTAGCTTGTATGTATATTCAGTATATATGTATACAGTATATATGCACACACACATACTGAATATGCTTACAAGCCAAGTCAGAAAGTCAACTTTATTTCTAAAGCGCTGTGTGTGTGCGTGTCTATACAATATATGTATGTATGTTTATACATATACATATATACACATACAGTACATATATAATACATATATGTAAATATATATACATGTATTTACACTAACAGAAATTCAAGAGGGTAAAAATTATTTCTTTCTCAAAACTGAGTTTTGATTTCTAAGTGATCATGTAGAAGTGTTTTCACACATGATCATTGTGTGTAGTCATCAGTGAGTGTGCATGCAGAGAACTGTGTTCAGAGGTTTGCAAATGTTGTTTTTCAATTCAAACTGATTGTAAAGCGTGTAATGTGCTTGCCGTTTAGCTGAAGATTCGGTTTCACTGAGTGAGTCTCAATTCCATATTTAGTGTCTAAGGAATCTGAAAAACTGTAATCAATATACAGTGTACTCCACTAATATTGACATCCTTGGTAAATAAACAAAACGGACTGTGAAAAACTTTTTTTTTTTTTTTTTTTTCATTTCTCTGCTTAATCCTTCATTCAAAATACTCACAGGGGAGTTTTTCTGCCAAAATTTCTGGCACCCCTACAAATTCGAGTAAATATCAAACTGAGGTGTATACTCATATTCAAATGTTATGGTTTTTAAGTTGACCCTAGTGATCCCACCCTTGTGAAAAACCTATAGGCCTACCAAAAATTATTTTAAAATACTTTAATTTCATACTAAGTAGTATAGCACAAATCCATTAACATATTTACTGACATATCACCTGAGACTGATATAAATATTGTAATTAAACTTTATTTGGAATAATACCTCTTCACATTTCTTAATATTAAGCCTAAAATGTGTTTTAATATCACTATTGCCGGTAGTAAGGATAGTATCTCTGTATAATATCATTCTTTAAATGCACATTCTAAATGTAAAGTGTACCTAAAATGTACAATTTTTGTAGGATGTTTAGTTGGAGCTATTTCTGGATAACTGAAGTGCATTAAGTTCAAAATGAGTTGTTCAAATTTAGAGACTTTACCAATTTAGTTTGCCAAAAGTACAATTGCAGGGTATTTTTATTAAGCACATAAATATGTCTGTGTTTGTAGTATAGCATGAAATAAATGTTTTTCAAATACATTTTGGTATGTTTATTTTCCACTATAGGAACAGTTAATCCATGACTTCCGTTTCCGCTCTGAACATGAGATCAGGATCACATCATGGGGAAGAACCAGCAAATACAGTAATGATGTTGTTAAGCTGTTGCGCTGCTCAAATCAAGGAAATGGCTAAGACAATACAGCTGCAGCGCTCATTCCCACTAACAGGACAATTCGCCTTTGGCTAAGCCACGCCCTAGAATGTAGATTGACCAATCACAGCGCAGCCGAGAACGAGCTCCACAGAGGTACGACACTTTTTCACAGTGCTCCATTGACTTTAACACCGGTGTCTCATATTTTTGGTCTCGGAAGGCTATTACCGTCGTAGTTTTATCAAAAATATGGTTAAGCGTTGTGCCTGGGGCATTTGTAACACAGATACGCGTTTCCCAGAGAGGTTGGAGGGGGGTGTCCGTTTTTTCCCTTCCCAAAACCGAAGTCAAATCCTGACAAGTGTCGTCTTTGGATTAAACTGTGTGGACGTCCTCAGTCAGCGAAACCCCTCAAGGATCAACAAGCTCACCTTTGCTCTAAGATACATTTAGCTTTTAACCTCACTGTGAAGTTACACTAGTTAGACAGTTTTATGCTGTTTAGGTTATGATTTCGGTTCTCTACCCTAATTGTTGATACGCTAGCACACGCTGCTAATAAATACATCTTTATACTCGCGTAGTCCGTTTGCTTTGTAATAATAACGATTATAGAAGTGAATAGAGACCCAGCTCTGCATGAACAGTGTTGCTCCTGATATTGTGAGTCCCAGCCTCCGTCTCCATTAGGATATGCGGTGGGTCATTTTTTGACTGTGACCGTTATGCTTTTGCCTCTATTTGGATGCCTTGTTGTTGCTTGCGTTTCACCGGTATGTCTTGAATATAGCCTTCGAACGCACACTGCAGCTTTTGCCTACTTCTATCGGACACTTTATTTGCAACTCTTCAATCAGCAATCAGTCCTCATCCATCTATAAAAGATGCCACCTCTGTGTTGCTATTTGCAAGCATGGATCAAAGAGGCCATAGGCACGGAAGGGGAGCAAGAGGCCATGGCAGAGGCGCCAGAGGAAGAGGAAGAGGAAGAGGAGTTTGTATGCGTGGAGGAGGAGCTGCAGCAGCATGAGGACGAAATCTCGAGCTCAAGTTTCAAATGAAATTCGGGCAACAATTATTGACCATGTCATCAATCATGGCTTGTCCTTTAGAGAGGCTGGACAAAGGGTCCAGCCCATTCTGAGTCGGAGCACTGTGGCATCTATTGTCAGGCTTTTTCGGAATGAGAACAGGTAATTCACAGTGTTACTGTAATGTATACCACTGTGTATTTCAGCTTTACTGTATTGCCCAGTTAGCAGAACAAACTGTGTCTACAGTAATGCAGATTTTTTATCAATCCCATTTATGTGACTGTCATACAGTAATGTCAATTTTGACATGCTTTTTGCTTTTACTTTATAGAATCCACACATTACCACACACTGGTGGCAGAGGAAAGATATTTACTATTGAACAGGAGTCTGCCATTGTAGATATGGTAGTGGCAAACAATCCAATCAGACTGTGTGAAATCCAGGCAGCAGTAATTGCAGATCAGGGAGCATTTAGAAATATAAACAGTGTGAGTTTGGCAACTATAGATCGAGTCCTTAAACGAAACCATGTCAGAATGAAGCAGCTGTACAGAGTTCCATTTCAAAGAAACTCTGACATCGTTAAGGAGGCACGATTCCAGTATGTGCAGGTACATTTTTTTTTATTGTGATGCATTGTTTACCCTAGTTACATGCAACTGGAATAATTTGCTTTATGAATTTTCTCTTTTTCTTAGAGAATAATGGAGCTTGAAGCTGAAGGGGCACATCACAAATTCATTTTTGTGGATGAAGCCGGCTTCAACCTCTGTAAAGTGAGGAGACGTGGGAGGAACATCATTGGGCAGAGGGCCACCGTCACAGTGCCAGGTCAGAGGGGTGCCAATATCACCATGTGTGCTGCCATCTCCAATGATGGGGTCCTGTGCCACATGCCAACTATTGGGCCATACAATACAGAACGCCTCATCACATTTCTTGATGCATTGAAAGAAATACTGATTCCACCCGAAGAGAGAGGGCTGTTGAGGCCTGGCATGACTCTGTATGTCATAATTTGGGACAATGTGGCTTTCCACCACTCTCGCCTTGTGAATGAATGGTTTGCAGCACAGCCTCGTATTATGATGCAATTCCTCCCTGCATACTCTCCTTTTCTGAACCCAATCGAGGAGTTCTTTTCTGCTTAGAGGTGGAAGGTGTATGATCACCGGCCATATGAGCAGATGCCCCTCCTGGAGGCAATGAATGCTGGTTGCCTGGCAATAGGTGCAGAGGACTGCCAGGGATGGATACGCCATGCAAGGAGGTATTTCCCTCGGTGCATTGCAAGAGAAAACATTCAATGCGATGTTGATGAGAACCTGTGGCATAATCGTCAAGAACGAATGGACTAAATGTGAAAGATAATTATTATTATTTCTTTCTTTTTTTTACAGTAAAGAAGGTATTTCCACCCATAAGTTTCCTTTGGTAGCTTTTTGTTTTTCCAGTATCCATTTGAGTTTGTAAAGTATCATATTTCATATTGATGGCTGTATTTTGTATTTTGTTGTCCATTGTGTAATGATTGATTGAAAGAATAAATTAATTTGACCACAAGTTGTGGTGTTTGATGGAAATATTTGCTTATGTTGCATGTTTTTACAGTTTTTTTGGATTGCTTAAGCACGATTTTCAAAACAGGGCCCGTGTTTTCAAAACACTACACACAATTAGCACAACCACAAACCCAATTAGCAAAACATTACAGATCCTTTGCAAAATTAAACACTCTTGTAAAAACTATACACTTCTGTTTAAAAACCACACTTTGTTACCATATGAAACACACACGTTTCACATTACTATACTCTGTTTGCACGAGTTACACTCTGCTGTGATAAACCTAAAACACTTTTAGCACTTCTACTTCCCTATGATTAGAGTTGGCTACCATCAACAAAGTACAAATATAATGTAAATTCACCAAACACTACACAAGACCAATGTTGCAAACTGAAGAAACTCATTTATTTCTCAACAAGCTCAAAATGTTGACATGGAGATTCATAATACTGTAACCAAACGTCACTTTACGTAAAAAAAAAAAAAAAAAAAAAAAAAAAAAAAAAAAAACACACTAGACATTGTCTCTGCGCCTAGCTGGATCTGGCCAGAGAATTTCATCAACATCGCAGGCAATGTTGTCATTAGCAAGACACCTTGGAAAGAAACGTCTTGAATGACGAATCCATCCTTGTATTGCTGCTACCTCCATCTGGTCACAGGCGTCCTCCATGGCTTGGATGAGGGGTATCTCAGCCTGGAGACGGAGATCATATACCTTCCACCGCCATGCCGAGAAAAACTCTTCTATAGGGTTGAGGAATGGAGAGTATGGTGGAAGATATAAGACGGTGAAATGTGGATGTTGCTGAAACCAGTTCTGAACCAGAGCAGAGCGGTGGAAAGACACATTGTCCCAGACAACGATGTATTGCATATGATCGATTTGATTTGCTGCTGTTATGTTGTGCAATTGGTCCAAGAATGTAAGTATGAGTGCTGTGTTGTAAGGGCCCATGTGGGCATGGCGGTGGAGGACCCCATTCTGTGTAATGGCTGCACAGAGTGTTATATTACCCCCACGTTGCCCCGGGACATTGACTATAGCCCTGTGGCCAATGATGTTTCTTCCCCTCCTTCGTGTTCTCGTCAGGTTGAAGCCAGCCTCATCGACATAAATGAACTCATGCTGGATCTCCTCTCCATCCATTCGTAAAACTCTCTGAAAAACAGTGTCAGGCAAAATTGTGTAGTTCAGTGTAGATCTAGTATACATATTACAGTAAAAGATTATGAGACAGTATGCAAGATCACACTGCTAAAGTGAATACATACCTCTGCATAATCATGCCGCAGTCGTTTCACCCTTTCGGAATTGCGCTCAAAAGGCACTCGATAAATTTGCTTCATTTGAATATGTTTTTTTTTTAGGATGCGTGCCAATGTTGATGTTGAGACCTGATGGATATTGTTGAAAATGGCGTGGTCATTGACAATGTTAGCTTGGAGCTGCTTGAGTGTTATAGCATTGTTGGCCAAAACCATGTTAACTATCTCCCTCTCTTGCTGTTCTGTGAACATAGGAGGCCTTCCCCCTTGTCGTCCCTGACCCTCAATCCTATGTAGAAAAAAAAAACAGTATACAATAGTACAGTAATTTCACAGGAAAAGGTAACAGAAGTGCTGATAGTGCATAGAATACAGTACTGTAAGCAGTTACTGAAACCGTGCAGATGTTTTTGATATGATGATATTTTTACAATACCTATTTTCCAGTCGAAATGTTCTTAACACACTTGCCACTGTGTATCGGCTTAGATTTGGCTGTACTCGCAGTCCAGCCTCCCTCAGCGTCAGGCCGTGGTTGACAACGTGGTCAACCAGTGTTGCGCGGATCTCATTGGTCAGATTCGGTCCTCTTTGAGCACCTTCTGGTCTTCCCCTTCCTCCCCTTCCTCATCCTCCTCCTCGTCGTCCTCCTCCTCGTCCTCGTCCTCGTCCTCGTCCTCGTCCTCCTCCTCCTCCTCCTCCTCCTCCTCCTCCTCCTCCTCCTCCTCCTCCTCCTCCTCCTCCTCCTCCTCCTCCTCCTCCTCCTCCTCCTCCTCCTCCTCCTCGTTCTTGTTCTCCTCTTCCTCCTCCTCGTTCTCCTCCTCCTTGTTCTTGTTCTCCTCTTCCTCCTCCTCGTCCTCCTCGTCCTCCTCGTCCTCCTCGTCCTCCTCGTCCTCCTCGTCCTCCTCGTCTTACTCTTTCTCTGACTCTTTCCATTGTGCTTGAAGACAGATGAACTCACCTGCTGCTTTTTATAGTGCTTATACACCTGATTGGTGTGTCTGCAATTAAGCAAACGAGTGTTTGCACACCTGATGACTGTGTTGAACCAATTGGTTGTACGGTGCGGTAATTTGACAGTCAGTGCTTTGGTATTGCAAGGAAGTGACTTCATGATAGATTTTTGTGTGTAATGTATGTTAAGTGTGTTTAGTGTTTTGCAAATCACTGTGTGTAGAGTAGTGATGGGCAGATCGAGGCTTCGTGAAGCAATGAAACAGTTGAACCAAATGGTCCATATTGTTTCGAGGCTTCGAATCAATCCGACACCCGTCTCCACGGTGACACCTAGTGGTCACTTGCAGGTGTTGATCTGAAACAACCTTGACGAGCCATTAAAATTGTTTTTTTATTTTTATTATTGTACTTTTCTAATATGTGAATCTTGTAACATATAGGCTCATCACTGTGCATAATGTTATTTTGGTCCTGCAAAATGAATATTAATAAAATAAATCAAGCCACAACGTCTCACTTTTTTAGATATTTTTATTCAAAAATATTAATTTCTCTGCTGTGGAAGGACTAGCCTACTTCTTTTTTTACAGATAATTTCTCCAGCCTTTGAAAAAATCCTCTCACAAGGGACACTTGTTGCTGGAATGCAAAGATATTTTTTAGCCATGACATACAAATGAGGAAAGATTACCGCTCTCTCTTTCCAGTAAGTTAGTGGATCATGAGTTCTGGGCAAATACGCATCGTTGATGTATTTATTTATTTTTTTCACTTCCACTGTGGCATCAGCTTTGTGTATCATCTGGGTTTGATGGATACGAGTATCAAAAAGTTCCCATAAACTGTCCTGTGTTTCTCCTGGTGATGATGTTGATGGGTCTGATGTTGACATTTCTATCCCTATCTTTAATCTATCTATCTATCTATTAATCTAGCTGTCTATATATATTTATATATATGTATCTATTAATGTGTCACTATACTCTGTGTCTCTAGCCTATCAGTCAATGTGTTGTGTAAATTTAAATGTAAGCCTAAATATAACTAAACTAATCGCACTATAAATGACGTTATATCACCAAAAATCTCAATATCAAACTCCTCTCACAAAAACCCACGAGGTCAATATGCGTTGATTTCACTTTTATACAGATGTGCGATCGTGTGGTCTGTTTCCGACCGTGTCAATCAAACGCTGATTCGGCGGATCACACCTGATGAAACACTTGTGAAACACTTCGAGGCTTCGTTTGGCCATAGTCACGTGACATGGGTGTTTTGAATCACGCTTCGGATCAGTGTTTCGAAACATCTGCGCTTCGGGATCTCGCAAAGCTTCGGAACGAGTGTTTCGCGTCAGCCATCCCTAGTGTAGAGTTTTGCAACAAGTGTGAGGTTGACAATGTGCTTATAGTTGTGCAAATATGGGCTGATGTTTTGCTTCTTGGGTGTAAGGTTTTGCTAATAGTGTACTACTTTTAATTTTAGTGTGTTAGCAATCCAAAAAAACTGTAATGTTTTGTGAGTGTTAGAGCATTTTGCTAACAAAATTAGTCATTTTGGCCATTGAGCTTCAGTTTTATCCTGTGTGTGTTAACTGTTTTGAAAATGTGATGTCAGAGTGGGCAAATGTGTTTAAGCAATCGAGAAAAACTGTAAAACCTGAGGTGTTCATGGCCTCATCTCTGCATCTCTTGTGTCGTGTTGCGGTGGATCTTTACACAAATGTGAAACTGTCTCAGTTGTGTATGTCTGTGACATGAGTTGTTCTCAGGATCAGTTGTTCTCAGGATCAGTTGTTCTCAGGATCAGTCGAGGCTTCCCTGTGGGATAATGGCAGCGCCGTGTTTCTCTCCTCTGCCTCATTGAGCAGAATATGGGCTTCCTTTATGGGACATCTCCAAACTTGTCTCCACAGGACCAAAGAACTCAAACACTATAAAACAAGCATGGTAAGAAGCAAGCAACTCTGAGACACTCAAACGTAATAACACGGAGAACTGTGTAACCCATTAAACATGACATGAGCCAAGCAGGATTTTGCACATGTGAAATAAAGAGAATGGTGTTGTCATGAATTCTCATTTTATGAAGCTTTGAAATTGGCGAATCAACACTGAAGGTGAAGAGAAGCTTCATTACGCCGCTCCCGTTATCCCGCGGGAATCTCTTTCTTCCTTGTGCGCGGGACGAGAGCGCATTAGCATAACAGAAACTCTGGTTATCAACTTACAATCTGAATATGCAATCATGTAAACATCACAAACGTGACATTCAGTCACAACTGCAGGTTGAGCATAAACACACGTATGATGACAGAGAGTTACTGTAATATATATATATAAAAAAAGACAAATCACATTCATAAGTGTAATCCATAATCACTTACTGTCTTTCAGTGAAATAAACATGCATTCATCAAACCCAGTGGACAGGACCTAAATGTGTCTGTGTTTAGAAATTATTCAAACGATGTAAGAATGCTGCATCTGTCTAGTGTGAGGATCTGTGCTTTGTCTAGTGTGATGGACTTTACAGGTAACTGAGAATATGAATATATAATTATCAGCAAATATGATTTAATGATTTAATTTCTGCACAGATTTATTCAAATCTTTATTACGTAAAACATGTTGATTATCCAACAGGATAGTTAGCGTGATAGGTGTGTGTGTGTGTGGTGTGTGTGTGTGTGTGTGTGTGTGTGTGTGAGTGTGTGTGTGTGTGTGTGTGTGTGTGTGTGTGTGTGTGTGTGTGTGTATGTGTGAGTGTGTGTGGTGTGTGTGTGTGTGTGTGCGTGCGTGCTTGAGTGTGTGTGTGTGTGTGTGTGTGTGTGTTTGTGTGTATGTGTGTGTGTGTGTGTGTGTGTGTGGTGTGTGGTGTGTGTGTGTGTGTGGTGAGTGGTGTGTGTGTGTGTGTGTGTGTGTGTGGTGTGTGTGCGTGTGTGTGTGTGTGTGTGCGTGTGTGTGTGTGTGTGTGTGTGTGTGTGTGTATGTGTGAGTGTGTGTGTGGTGTGTGTGTGTGTGTGTGTGTGCGTGCGTGCTTGAGTGTGTGTGTGTGTGTGTGTGTGTGTGTGTTTGTGTGTATGTGTGTGTGTGGTGTGTGGTGTGTGTGTGTGTGTGTGTGTGTGTGTGTGGTGTGTGTGTGTGGTGAGTGGTGAGTGGTGTGTGTGTGTGTGTGTGTGTGGTGTGTGGTGTGTGGTGTGTGTGTGTGTGTGTGTGTGTGCATGTGTGTGTGTGTGTGTGTGTGTGTGTGTGTGTGTGTGTGTGTGTGTGTGTGTGTGTGTGTAACGCGCAGTGGAAGTGCATGCCGGTTCACATCGCTCGAAGCCTGCAGGGACTGAGGCCATTTCTCACATAATTACAGCAAACCTGCCAGACGAGCTTCTGCGCTCACAGAGATCACTCTGGGTTTCTTTACACTGCATGAGGGAGAACCAGCTCAAGACACACACTTTGCTCACTGTCTCGGACTTCTAGTAGCAAAATAGTATAATATATGTTTTTTTTAACTTACAAAAAGTAACAGTATTGCCACGCTTTGTGCATAGTGTGCTATTCAAATATGGTAATCGTTCCTGTACCATCCTATACTGTGCCATGATAACAATACAGTGCTCTCTTTAGTAATGGTTTAGAGGGTGAGAGACAACACACATGAGACTGAAGGACTTGAAACATGTTGTTTATTGTATTATTGTCTGACCAGTGAGTGTCAAACATCTCAGGCTTTCTGATCCTGTAGCAACAGCAACACCAAAACGAATTACCAACTGATAAAATGGTCACACGTTACAATAAGGTCACAGTATTATTCTGACGTGATAGTCTCCTGAAAAATACATAGCTTTAAATGCAATCTATGTTGCTTTGGATAAACACATCCGCCAAATGCATTAATGTGAATGTTTCTTCAAACAAGGTACACCAGAGACTGCCTGTTGTTTCTATAGTGAACTAATGAAAAACTTAAAGGCACACTATGTAACTTTTTGTCTTCACCTCTACAGCCGATGGAGAATACGATGAGACTCGGGCAGAAATCACATTCACTGGTAATGTATTAAAGATTTAAAGAAAGCCGTCGGAGCGGAACGAGCCATATATATATATATATATATATATGAAAGTTGTTATAATGCTACTCTGTGCGTTCACTCGGCGGCTACTATTTGAGACACTTGTTGAACACTGCAGTGTTCGCGGCAAATCAAGAAAACGAGATGTAGACCAAAAGACCAACTGTGTTGAGCTGTATAACAATGATTAGTTTTATGTTGATGAATATATCCAAACAGTTGCTCACCTGTCTAATAAAACACATAATAATTAAAAGCATCTTTAGTGTTTCCATGGTTTCTACAAAATATAACCGGAAATCGAGGGTAACGCAACTATAATGTCATTGATAGGCGACGCACGGTTCGTGTCCTGCTTAAATCTGCTTATTTCTCTGGATTTAAACATTCTTAGAAACATTTGGGATAATGCAAGTACACAAATCAACAAAATATATTTCATTGTTCTAGCGGTTTTTGAATATTTTGATCCAAAAATCGTACATAGTGTGCCTTTAAATGGTTCTCAATCAGTGCAATGGGACTAGTTGCAATTTCAAAAGGTGAATGCTCTTTCGCATGCTTGTTTTAAGGCACACTTTACACCTGGCAATGCCATTTTCAGTTTTTCACTACATTGTTGTTAATGAAAAAGTCTATGCTTTATAGAGAAATATAATAATATAGAGCGCCCTTTCTCTTTCCCTTTGTGGTTTTTCCCAAACACCAAACTTCATGTCAATGATTTCCGCCTTGAACTTCAGTATTCAAGTACAGAATGATGCGTTTGCTGTGCCTTTTCAAGCTGGCTGTTATTAAGCCTCTCATTAAAAACACAACTCGATCCTTGAGAACTAGTTAACTACAGGCCGATCTCCAATCTCCGTTTTCTGTTAAACATACTATTAGTGTTACTTGACCTTAGTGCTGCATTTGATCGTATCGATCACAAGTTCAGTATGGAGTACAGCAAGGCTCAGTACTAGGACCATTGCTTTTCACCCTTGGGAGCTATCATTAGGAAGCATGGCATTAGTTTTCACTGTTACTGGGCACTGCTCCAGCATAGATAACAAATATATCTGAGAACCAAAGAGAACGTAACGCTCTGAGTCATTAAACCTCTAGTGGTATGTACTGTATGTACCGGAAAATGAGAGGAGACCGCTGCTTTGCGGCCGCTGCTCCCTGTGGAGCGGGTTACCTCATTACATCCGGCAGGTTTCCACTCTTAGAGAGTTTAAACGACACGTACATTGTTTTATTTTTTTATTCAGGCGTTTGATCATACAAGTGTTGTGTTAGTGGTGTAACAGGTTTTTATTAATGCCTCATTGATTTTCTGGTTTTATCTGTGACTGTGTTGTAATGATATAAATTTTTATGTGATTTTATGATTATTTTGCTTTGTCCCATGTACAGCACTGTGGTCAACATTTGTTGTATTAATATGTGCTTTAAAAATTTCTTTGGGGCTTGACGAAACTTACCAATTCACAAAATGTAACGGATGATATAAAGAGTTGGATGACTAGTAATTTCCTACTACTAAATAGACCAGTGCCCTATTTTTGATTAGTTGGGAACACTTAATATTCAACACTATTATTGATAGTATTATTGACATAACACTGACACTAAGACCTGAACTGAGCTGATGATGACTACACTGTTTTCTACAGAGCTGCTGTATCAATTAGTTAAACTCATTCCATCATTGAACCAAACTGAATCAACACTGAACTGATTTAAACTGAATGACTGTTTTTTTTTCAGCTTTACAGCAGAATTAAACTCATTATCATTGCATCGTTATTTTCCTGTTATTAATGCTTTGAAACAATCTGTTTAGTATAAAGTGCTGCTATATAAATAAAGGTGTCTTGACCCTGAAACAAAAGCCTCCCACAGGTCACTGCAAGAAGTTTGAGATGCAGTGGAACGGTTGATAATAAAATAAATCAAATTGGATAGCAGCCAATGTGCAACGTGATTAGATTATTTAGAAAGTCTACAAGTGTCTTTGAGTTCTTGGCCACCTCTTGCAAAACATCAGATCTGTTACTGTAAGCCACACATGGATGGAGTCAACACCCATCAACATATACTGTACCTTTTCTGCAAGTTGTGTTGAACAAAAGCATCAGTTACGTGACTACTTGTAACACATTGCCTTGAAACTTGTGTATTACATAAAAAATAAACAGCATTAAAATTGTAGTGTGAATGGGCAACGCAACGAATCCAAAAGCAGTCTACAGTATATGTAACATCCAGCGTGTTTTTATTGTGTGCAAACTTGTTTCTCTTTCCAGGATCCTGAGACTGTCACCTGCAGCAAGACTTCACCGGTTTGGTCCCGACAAGAAAGCTTCACTCTTACTTTACCTGGAAAATATGGTCAGGCTTCTTCTTGCAAAGGATTTAGATTGTCTTGCCAATTTAAGCCTAGCCATAAAAAATTATTTGTCTTAACAAGTATGATGTGCATTGAAAGCGTCTCAGTCTTGGCCAAGCACATCTCTGAAAACAAAAGAGGTATTTCAAGGGTCATATTTGTTAATGAGAGCTATCGAGGTTCGGTCTTCATATCGGCAGTGATTCTCTGACAGCGGCAAATGAACCGAGGCGTGAACCAACCTGTTCATTTCACTCAATCTACAAAACACAGCCAAGATTTGAATGACACGTATATTGAAAGAAACATTTTTCTCAACATGCGCTGCAAAATAGTAGATTCTAGAAATGTACTTTTTAAAGATTAAAACATCGCTAAGAAATATTGACACTGACATTATTGGCACACAAAACAATTATGAGACAGAAAACAATTCAGAAAACAGTCAAATGTAAAAGGCATCATACAATTATTGTAGTCAATTAATTTACATTTAAAAAAACATGCATTATGTCATTTATGAAAAATACCTACCTGAGAATTTTTAAAATGTGTATTCACCATATGAGACACTTGTGTGAGAGAAAGCCACTGTGCTTTTATTGTGTTCACTGGTTTTGCCAACTACTACACACATTATAGTGAAATTGCAAATTTAGTTTAGAAAAAGACACACAGAGAATCTAGGCAAAAAATAAATAAAACATGTTTGAAACATACATAAATCTATATGAGCACAGTCAATTTCCAAATAGAAAACAGAGTTTCTGGTCCCCATTGACGCCCATATAACCTTGTCCATTCTTCAACAAAAGAATTCTTTTTATATTTCCAATACATTTTAGATATAAAAAAGTAGCAACAAGCATTAATAATACAGTTTTTAACAAAGTAACATCAACTGTATATGAGAACATATTGTTTTATTTTAGAAAATAATACGGAATGTTAAAATCATAATTTTTGAAATAACCAGAATATCAATGACATGACATCGATATCCTGGTGTAAAAAATGAGCCATTCCACTGTGCTTTTCTGATTTATATGAAATCTTGCACATGAATATTAACATAACTATCTTAAGTGAGTCATTAAAGAGCGCTTTTCTGCTGAAAGCTGAATAAGACTGTAAAGCTCAACAGTTTGGTGGGTTGCCCAGCATCAGTGTCTCGTGTATCTTGAGACGGTTGGCTGAAAAACACAATGGTCTGCTAATGTGTCGGACGGTTCCTCTATAGGAGACACCTGTGGTTAATTAATGTCTTTACGGCACGTCTCCATTCAGATGCTGTGGGATCCTCCCTGTCCTCACTGGCTTTCTGAATGCTTCTGTCTTTAATGTAATGGGAGATTCAGTCTTTAGAAAGTCTCTCATTTACAAAGGAGGGTTATGACACCAGTTACAGCACAGAATGCCAGTGTGCTACTTTCTTTTCCCAAGACACCCTGGACAATGGAAGATCGCACTGCCGGTGTTCACTTTCCCCTCAGAGACGCAGCTTGAAAAGACTTCCTTTGACACCTTCCCACATTCAACGACGGGCTAAAACCACTGACAGCTCCCTCAAATGGGAAAGATTGCCTCTGTGAGCCGGGAGAAACCCTGTAGAGCACAACACAAGACAATAGCCCCTCTGAGTACATTCGTCTCTGTCTGTCTCTGCCTTTGGACACTGTTGTACAGCTCAACCATCTCACTAACTTGAGCAGAAAGAGTTAGTTAGTGTGACACTGCTGTCTGTGAGTTCAGGTTAATGTTCATCAGGGTCTCTGTCTTGTTGGTGACATACAAAGGCCTTTCTCTTTTTACCCATTATGTCTTTTGTCACATCAAATTTGACTCATTAACATTCCCATTCTTCAGCAGTTCCACATCAACACTGAGCAGGACCTTTAACCTTACGCTGAACTCTTGCTAAAAGAAGTCACAACATACAGGTTTTGAACTTTTGATCATTTGAACCTTTGATCATTTGAAATTTCATTTTCAATCTGTTATTGATCATACTTTATAAATTCCTAACCGAGTAAATTTTCACTAACTCTCCACCAAAACCAGCACAGGCTTTTACAGGCATAGCAAACCTTGACTGTGTCTGCATTATCACACATATCCATATCATATAATTTTTGTTCTTTGCAAAACAACTAAAAGCCTCATTTCCCCATTGCAAATCAGGTTTATTGGCAACATTACAGACCTTTAGCTGTTTGCAAAAGAACAAATCAAACAAAAGTCATTGAAATATCTCAACACAGCAAATGTTTCAAGTGGTTTCCCTTAAATTCAACTGAAAATGCAACTTTTAAAAGTTTTTAAACTTCTGCAGTTTCCAAATTATTCAACCCCTCGTGTAAGCACTGTTTCTTTAGCTTTGAACATGCAAACTATGCTTCCAACGGTGTCTCTAGGAACATTTAGTGCATTCGTTATCTTTTTGTATCCTGTTCCTTGTTTGTTCTTTAGTTCTAACATGCAGTCAAACGTGACACTCAACTAAAAACACATCTCTTCGGCCTAGCATACACATAACACATTATAGACTTCTATAATTCAATGTTAGGCTGCATAGTTTAGATCAGTCGGAACCAGGAACACTTCCCATAAATCCTGATGTACTTGGTACATCATGATAAGGATGGCGTCTACGCTAATATTAGTCTCTCTGTTTATCCCGAGGTTTACCACAGTCCGCCGTATCCGGATCTGATGAAGGACCTGCGCCTGGACACGATGACAACGCAGTCCTGGAGTGTCAACTAGTCTCTCTCCCCTATGGCGCCTGGACCCATCTCAACGCATCCTGGAGTGCCAGCCTCATCAGCCCTGTGAAGGCCTCATTGACACGACAGCCATGGGCACTGATCCTCAACAACTCGTCTCCAGTCGATGACTTCGACTTACAACCAGATGGAAATGGATAAATACTCTAAATGTTCTGATCCAATCTGACCTGTAATGCTCCTGATCAGATTTCACCGCTGGAATAGATCAGATTTCACCGCTGGTATACCACCTGTATATCCTCGCCTCCTCGATCCTCGCCTCCTTACTCCTCGATCCTCGCCTCCTCACTCCTCGATCCTCACCTCCTCACTCCTCGCCTCCTCACTCCTCGATCCTCACCTCCTCACTCCTCGCCTCCTCACTCCTCACTCCTCACTCCTCGATCCTCGATCCTCGATCCTCGCCTCCTCACTCCTCGCCTCCTCACTCCTCACTCCTCACTCCTCACTCCTCACTCCTCACTCCTCACTCCTCGATCCTCGCCTCCTCACTCCTCATTCCTCACTCCTCACTACAGCCTTACTTGAGGTGGACGATGACGCAATTTTCTTCTAGAAACAAACTTTGTTGTATTATTTTCATGTTATCACTGTGAAGCTGCTTTGACACAATCTGTATTGTGAAAAGCGCTATATAAATAAAGGTGACTTGACTCAACCAGTGGTGGATGAAGTTCCTGAAAGCCACATTTGAGTAGTTGTATTAGTAGTTATCTTATGAGAAAATGACTTTGGTAGAAGTTAAAGTCACTGCTAGAATATAACTTGAGCTATATTGTGCACACGATTAACTCAAAACGGGAACGAATTAGTAAAACATGCTGACATATTAGTAAATCGTGGGAAAAATTGTTGATTCATGACAACAATATACATATTTTTTCCTGCATGTCATGTGTGGGGCTTCAGTTATTGTGAATGATACGTCTATGTGTATATATCACCTTATAATGCTTGTAATCACATAGTCATAACTCAATCTTCGGGTAAAAACGGCAGACTTCTCTCTGATGAGTCTTCCAGACTTCTCCAATCATGTAAATTCGACAGCAAGCTCGCTGTGATTTTTAGTGCCACGTTGTAACACCTGCTTTTAAAACATTTTTGATGCTGCATAAAGAATTAAGGGACCAGAGACTTCCAGAGACGTCCAAGTTTACATCTCAAATCAACATACAGTCAGCAAACACATAACATAAATAGCCGTTCAGTTGCGAGGGAAACACCAATGAGATCAGACTTTTCTAGAGGAATTTTGGCTACCAAGAGCTCAGTCATTGGAGTAGTAGGAGCGAGATGAAACAGTGCTTAAGTGCAATGTTGATGAAGCCATGCAAATGAGTCTCCAAGCGGCTGTTGGTGATGTGGACAAACAACAATAAATGGAAAGGGTGTTGTTAGCAGAACGAAGACAATAATCCCTTTTTGGTCAAGGTCGTATTTATAGGTGAGCTGTTTCCTCATGCTTACACAATGAACCTTATTTGAGTTCAGGAAACACAAGTTCCTCAAAACAGGGCACAAACACAAGATATGATTGGTGAGAAAGCTTCTCCATGTGGTTAACACCATGTGCTTCTCAATATCCCTCCTTGTCTCCTCGCTCCTCCGTCCTCCATCCTGTGACCCGGAAACCGATCGAGCTCAGCCATTTTGAAGGACATCTCAATTCTCTAATTGCACCGTGAGGAGGCGAGGATCGAGGAGTGAGGAGGCGAGGATCGAGGAGTTAGGAGGTGAGGTTCGAGGAGTGTGGAGGCGAGGATCGAGGAGTAAGGAGGCGAGGATCGAGGAGTGAGGAGGCGAGGAGTGAGGAATGTGGAGGCGAGGAGTGAGGAGTGTGGAGGCGAGGATCGAGGAGTAAGGAGGCGAGGATCGAGGAGTGTGGAGGTGAGGAGTGAGGAGTAAGGAGGCGAGGATCGAGGAGTGAGGATGCGAGGAGTGAGGAGGCGAGGATCGAGGAGGCGAGGAGTGAGGAGTGAGGTGAGGAGGCGAGGATCGAGGAGTGAGTAGGCAAGGAGGCGAGGATCGAGGTGTAAGGAGGCGAGGATCGAGGAGTAAGGAGGTAGGGATCGAGGAGTGAGGAGGCGAGGATTGAGGAGTAAGGAGGCGAGGATCAAGGATCGAGGAGTGTGGAGGTGAGGAGTGAGGAGGTGAGGAGTGAGGAGGCGAGGATCGAGGAGTGAGGAGGCGAGGAGTGAGGAGGCGAGGATCGAGGAGGCGAGGAGTGAGGAGTGAGGTGAGGAGGCGAGGATCGAGGAGTAAGGAGGCGAGGATCGAGGAGTGTGGAGGCGAGGATCGAGGAGTAAGGAGGCAAGGATCGAGGATTGTGGAGGTGAGGAGTGAGGAGGCGAGGAGTGAGGAGGCGAGGAGTGAGGAGGCGAGGATCGAGGAGGCGAGGAGTGAGGAGTGAGGTGAGGAGGCGAGGATCGAGGAGTGAGTAGGCGAGGAGGCGAGGATCGAGGAGTAAGCAGGCGAGGATCGAGGATTAAGGAGGCGAGGATCGAGAAGTGAGGAGCCGAGGATTGAGGAGTAAGGAGGCGAGGATCGAGGAGTGAGGAGGCGAGGAGTAAGGAGGCGAGGAGTGAGGAGGCTAGGATCAAGGAGTGAGGAGGCGAGGATCGAGGAGTGAGGAGGCGAGGATCGAGGACTAAGGAGGCTTCCAGAGGAGTCATGAGCGAGGATATACAGGTGGATCCTTTGCGGAAGAGTTTTATCAACTAAACGTGATGCACGTATAAATTCTCCTCCCCCTTCACATCGGTCACAATAATTTTAATTAATACTTTACCTTTGCAGTTTATATAAACCGCACATCTCACATATTGCAACAGGCTATCTTGCTTTATTATTATTCATTATGAATTTCTTAAATAACCAAACTTCAACAACATAAGGGCAGATCCTTTGAGCGCTGCTGATGATGCTATGAAGTGACGAGAATGAAGTGATCACTGATTCCAATTTATAACAAACCTTTCATTCGATTCCTCCGTCATCATTTTGTGGATGCACAAAAAAGAATTGAAAAGCACCCACCCTTTCTACCTCATGATTAATATAAAAAGGAGAAGAGAAGAATCTTCTCCTTTTAACGCTAACAGGCTAGACACTGACTAGAGTGCCCCCTAGTGACAGCTAGTGGGACAGAAAATACAATGTCCACATCTCAAGATCCAATCAACAAGCGATACACAGAACCAAGTGGTTCTCGCTCTACATTTTTTACTTTTTCGTAATCCATTAAACTCGGTTATATGTCACAATATGGAAGAAAAAAATGTGTTGCCACTTCTGTTTCACTGCGACTTTAAACGCAATACAAAGGGAACTACGAGCTTGCTATCCTGTATGTAGAGCAAATTCCAGATTCAATTCAATGCACTTGAAAATGAGTATGAGCAGGAATCACACACCATCTCTGCAGATGTTTCGTACAGTGAGCTCCTCATGAACACACAGACACGAGTGAGGCATGTCCTCCAGGCACTGTAACACACAGCCTCTCTCAGCTTTCACTCGGATATCTCTGCTCCTGTCTGGACCTGTTCTGAATGTATCACTGCAGAAAGCCATGAAATAATTTGAGATGATACTGCCAGTTTAAATGACTAAAGCATGCCATCATAGTCATTATGACATCAATCTTTCCTCTAACTTACATTTACTTCAAACAAAAAAAGAAAGAGACAGAAAAACAGGGGAGGGAATGTGTAAACATTCTGTGTATGGTAAAAACATTGATTTGTGGATGTTTGTCCACCTATTCTGCTCATTTGTCATAGCAGGACTACTCACAATAACCAGTGAGGATAATGGGGATCCTCTAAAATTGTAATCTACGCCGGTGCTGATATCCTCGTGGACCAGTGCGCCGACATGTAGCGCCGCTGTGCAGTCCCGGCTGTGGATCCCTTCCCAACTCACTTCCTAGATACTGTCCTATCCTAATAAAATGCCTTTTTTCTGATTTCACAAGATTTAGTTTGTGATAAACATCTTCTGTACACATTTTTTTCTCACAGCTTCTCACTGTGGCATTTAATTCGTTTCTCACAGGTTTGCATTTAAAGTCTGTGTAGAGAGAACGGTGTCGTCTTAGCGGCCCCTAATGATCTAACTAATGATCGTTGCGACGGAAGTGAATCAATCAAAACTAACTTTAGCTGGAAAATATCTTTATTCAAGAACCGCTATAAAGACAAAACAATCTGTTACCTTAAATTATACGTTTATCTCTGTAAAGCTGCTTTGAAACAATCTACATTGTTAAAAGTGCTATATAAATGAAGATGACTTGACTTCTGCATATTTGCAAATATGCTTCTAAAAAGCTTCTAATCCTGTGAAATTGGTCAGACTAGAGATTATATATGCAACATAAATTAATCCAATGATCCAAAAACATCCATAAAACCATGATTTATTCAAATCATACATTTATATCAACTCACATATATGCACATCATTTCTTTCTATGTATATCTGATGAACAGTCGTTGTTTGAAGGAGAGAAATGAGCAAATAAATCCTACCCGCCGAAACTGAAGCCAAATGAGACTTCTGTGTATGAATGTTTATGATTGTGAAGAAGAGCATACACTGATATTGATAAGGATTGGAGCTGAACTGTCACAGGCCAGAGCCGTTAGATCTTATTTGATTCTTTCACAGATTACACAATTTTAATTTGTTCCTTTAGGATTCATTTTTATTTATTTATGCCATTAGAAATACAGAATGTAGAATGGCAAAATTTAACAGAGCAAACACAAAGTAATCTGTGAGTTCCCCCCCCCCCCCCCCCCTTGTAGTTCAGAGTAGAAATGATTAAATGAGTATTTATCTTTAGCTAAGTGCTACCAAATTTCATTTGTGAGCAAAAAGGAAACCGAGATCAGTTTTCTGTATATTAAAGCACTGTTGACACAGTAAACAAGTCTTTAATTCAACAGTAATCTGGACGAGACGTGGTGCTGTTGTCACAACATTGCTGATCTGCACATGTGGTCATTAAGCCAGAGGACACAAGAAGACATACAGCCGGCTCAAAGAGAAGTATTCATCACTGTTTGCCAGCCTTGCTTCATAAGGATATCTATTCATAAAGAAATCTAAAAGATGTGGAGAACAATGTGTGTTGTTGACTCACACAAGCGTTTCGGCTTTTATACACTTCAATAAGTGGACATTTTATACTCTGTATTTATACACTTTCACAGATTGTAAAAAGGGAAATGTGCTGTTGTTTCTCAGATTGGACCCTTAAAGCTTTCTGTTGGTGTAGCTGGTCATGCTAGATTATCTGTCCTCAATCAAAGCATCAGAAGAGCAAACTGGCATTACTCCTGAACATCTCTCAGCATTGAGGCTGTGTTTGTTTTGCACATGGCGATGTGAGACAGTACTTATCAGACAGTAATCGTTTCTCAGATGGAGGGTAATGTGAGGGACCACCATACCCCACACCGCAGAGGATGGAAAAGTATCATATGGGACGCTACGATTGGTATGAATCCCAGAACACATGCAGGAGTTCATGCACGATCTTCAAAGGAGATTGTTACTTAGGTTCACTCACAAATCCATCTCCCCATATCGCAAACAGTCTTGCGAAATACAGACCTAAAGGGAAGGTTTTTTTTTTTTATAACAATATCAGTTTTGCTTGCCTGAGAGCTGAAACTTTACAAGTCTAATCTAAGCGTCTAGTAATGTTCCCTGTGGGGTTTCTGAAGCTTTGAACCCTTTTGGAAAGTTTACAGGCAAAGAAAAGCTGTCAAAAACAACAGTTCATATCCCATAATATAATATGTTATGGTGTTGCTGGTGAAAACTGCTCCTTTGAAATGGCACTGGAGAAGTCAGACTCTCACTTATTCTTTGTACATGTATGAAACCCAGAGGAAGACTGCCTTGCAATTTGCAAGCTCTTTTAAGATGCATGTGCATGTCTCAACCAGATGAAAAACAAACATATGACTGATGGAATTATGTGTTGGGTGATTTATAGACAGGCAGCGGGTGCAAAACACACGTTTCTTCCACCTCTTCACTACATGCTATTACTGCTGTTATTCTCTTTAGACTACTGATAGTTTGTGGTTTTTACCCTCAATTTAAGTGAAAAATGGTGAGATTAAGCATATTCTGTTTAAAATTCAACTCTGTTCTCTTTCCCTGCTAAACCATCAGGTATGTTTTGAATGGGACGCTGGTTACTGGTCTCCAGCATGGGAAGTGGGAGCACTGGTAGACCAGCTAGACCAGCACTAGACCAGTCTAGTACTAGGCAAGATACCAGTTTGCAGTCTGAGATTTCAATGTCAACTCAAAATTGCTCATCAAACTCACAAAAGGTCAAATGATCAATGAGTTTTGAACTATATTCACATTCATTTTATATTTCTATGCTCTGATTGTATTGACTTCTGACTCTTTTTTGTGCATTAAAAAAAGTTTCCAATAAGATCAACTGCCCTTCTGAAAATACAAAATAAAATATAAAACAAAAATAGCCTTACATATCCTACATCATAAGCGTTTGGGTCAGTGAAATGGAGATGTTTATGTACAAACACAGCTGAGAATGTAATTGCTGAATAAGTGATAGTTTTGCCATGAAATAACAAACCGAAGCTGGGCCACACGCAGGCCATAGCAATGCCACATGTCAGCCAAGAGCAAGAAATAAACCACAACTGAACCTTATCTGAGCCACAAAATCAGTGTATAATAAATATGGAGTCATCTCAGCCTTAATAAGCCTGTTAACAAGCAGAATCACTGAAGCAAAGAAGAGGACAGAGAAAGAGAGGAGCAGAAACACAAGAAATTCACCTGACTTCAGATCGATCTATCTATCTATCTATCTATCTATCTATCTATCTATCTATCTATCTATCTATCTATCTATCTATCTATCTATCTATCTATCTATCTATCTATCTATCTATCTATCTATCTATCTATCTTAATTCACTATAACCTTGAAGGTAATGCCTTGTACCATCCTTATCCTCTCTGTGTGTATCTGAATGCTGTCACACACGTCAGCACTAATGGGCAAGCTGACTTTCCCTGAGTGACTGGCTGACATTTTGCAGCAGGCAATGGAGTTGTTTAGCAACTAGTAGCAAAGGTCTGAATGAAAGAAATTTCAGAGTCATCAATCACCTGACAGCTCCAGCTCCGCCCACTTAAGCAAGTCATCACCATAACACTCACTGCACTCCTCAATTACACGAGGAGCTGGGATTACTGTCCTGCACTGAGCATTTCTGCATATCACTGTTTATTTGGCCTGAATTCTGTAACAAGAAGTTTCACACATGCTAAGACACACAAGGTACACTATCAACATTTGTACATAATTATCGTCAAGGAAATGTAGTGGAAAACCCGTGTTGTGCGATGTTAGTGTGTTTAATGTGATATGTACGTGTTTGCTAAAGTGTTTTAGTGCATTGCAGTCACTGAGGTTTGTGGGTGATGCTTACTGGCTCGAGTCAAAAGAGCTGAAACCCAATACTCTATGGTTCTGTCTGTAATATATGGATCATGTCCCAGTTTGTTTGCCCATTTTAACATCCACCATCTCTTAGAAAAGCAACAGGACACCTCTCTTCAACACACTAATGTTCAATACTTGGGACTATTTGTTCAAATCACTAAGCCTATCTATGAGCAATAGTAACAGAGATGCAACACAATTGATAATATCATTGTCACACACACTCAGTTTTGTTCATCTTCCATGGACTTTGATTGTTTTCATCAGTCTTTGTTTCCCGCCACTCATCTGTTGCCCATCATTTAGTTTGCTATCTCTGTGTATTAATTCATTTTTTTATGTTCACCGAGAACTTCTGCAGTCTGGCCGTAACCTGCCCATTTGACAACGAGTCATTGTTCTGTATCAGGGCAAATTACCATCACCCCGTAGACCTCCCCGCTCCCAGACACGTTTAGATTGAAGTGGAGGGACGCATCATCCAGACGCATCATCCAGTGTCTGAAGTGTCTACCCCGGTTGACCAGGGTGTGAGTCTGCGACATCTGTGGCTGAGGGTATACTGGTGGAAATAGAGATTGAGGACTTCAGCGCAGAGGTCCCTCGTCCCACCAGATCACCGGCTCCACCAGACACTCTGCCTTACGGCTCCACCAGATCACCGGCTCCACCAGACACTCTGCCTTACGGCTCCACCAGATCACCGGCTCCACCAGACACCCTCGGCCTTACGGCTCCACCAGATCACCTCGGCCTTACGGCTCCACCAGATCACCTCGGCCTTACGGCTCCACCAGATCACCTCGGCCTTACAGCTCCACCAGATCACCTCGGCCTTACGGCTCCACCACAGACCCTTGGCCTTACGGCTCCACCAGATCACCTCGGCCTTACGGCTCCACCATTGACCCTCTGCCTTACGGCTCCACCAGACACCCTCTGCCTTACAGCTCCACCAGATCACCTCGGCCTTACTGCTCCACCACAGACCCTCGGCCTTACGGCTCCACCAGATCACCTCGGCCTTACGACTCCACCACAGACCCTCGGCCTTACGGCTCCACCAGATCACCTTGGCCTTACGGCTCCACCACAGACCCTCGGCCTTACGGCTCCACCAGATCACCTCTGCCTTACGGCTCCACCACAGACCCTCGGCCTTACGGCTCCACCACAGACCCTCGGCCTTACGGCTCCACCACAGACCCTCGACCTTACGGCTCTACCAGACACCCTCGGCCTTACGGCTCCACCACAGACCCTCGGCCTTACGGCTCCACCAGATCACCTCGCCCTTACGGCTCCACCAGATCACCTCGGCCTTACGGCTCCACCAGATCACCGGCTCCACCAGACACCAGATCTGGTGGAGCCTTACAGCTCCATCAGATCACCTCGGCCTTACAGCTCCACCAGACACCCTCGGCCTTACGGCAAAACCAGATCACCGGCTCCACCAGACACCCTCGGCCTTACGGCTCCACCAGATCACCTCGCCCTTACAGCTCCATCAGATCACCTCGGCCTTACAGCTCCACCAGATCACCTCGGAATTACAGCTCCACCAGACACCCTCGGCCTTACGGCTCCACCAGATCACCGGCTCCACCAGACACCCTCGGCCTTACGGCTCCACCAGACACCCTCTGCCTTACGGCTCCACCAGATCACCTCGGCCTTACGGCTCCACCAGATCATCTCGGCCTTACGGCTCCACAAGATCACCTCGGCCTTACGGTTCCACCAGATCACCTCGGCCTTACGGCTCCACCAGATCACCTCGGCCTTACGGCTCCACCAGATCACCGGCTCCACCAGACCACCTCGGCCTTATGGCTCCACCAGATCACCGGCTCCACCAGACACCCTCGGGCCGCAGGCTGTCGTCTCTGGGTCTGTGCCATCGGACATACACCATCATCCCGCCGGGGTCTCGTCATCGACCATTGTTCCAAGCCTCCTCCTTCTCCTCTCCTACCAGCGTGGTCACACCTTCCAGGAGGGGGCGTTATGTCACACGCACTCAGTTTTGTTCACCTTTAGTTTCAGTTCATGGACAATTTTTAGTTTGTTTTCATCAGTCACATGTTTCTTTGCTTCCTGTCACTCATCTGTTCCCATGGACACTAATCTGCACATTATTTATTTCCTCTTTGTTCAGTCTTCAGTTGTCGGTCGATGTTTGTTGTGTTGTGTGTGTGTGTGTGTGTGTGTGTGTGTGTGTCTATCCCTGTTTCACAAACGCACATTTAAACCTTCTGTCTGCTCCTGTGTTTATTGTTTTATTAAAATCACTTCGCATTGGATCCTGTGTACCTTCATCTTCATGACAACCATGTTTGCATAATTAGATCTAGAAGTTTTATTTTAATAATTAACATTCACATTCCAACTTTGTCACCCACATAATTAAAATGACTGCATAATGCTACTGGAAGGCATTGAATTGTCCGACATGACAAAGTATAAATAAAACATTCATATAAAAATAGTCTTTCACAAAATATACTCTCTTACCGATATTTTCAGTGTAAATTGTATGTCTGGATTTATCACTATACCAGTTACAAAAAGCTTGTGGTCAGTAGTCTCTTAATATTACAGCAAATGTGATTATTCCAGACTAGTAGCAGCATACAGGACATTTCTCAAAGAAAAAAATATTGCTTGTTGTCTTATAACAATGTATTATGTAAACTAAAAAAGCTATTCTTTCATATAAACGCTCAGCATTCATAAACATGCAGAGCTGCATTCAACCATTATTTCTGCTCAATGTTTCATTAATTACAGTTATCAACATTTTTTTAATAAATAAATAAAAATCAGTTGTTTGGAAGAATTAAACAGTCTTGGTTCCGGAAGTAGTTTTCCCATTCATTCTCTTCAGTAAGGCCGTGTGTCCACCAAAGTGTTTTTAGCCAGCTGAAAACGCTAGGCGCTCTGCTGAAGACGCCAAGCTATGTGCACTTGAGAGCGTTTTGGCAGCGCAGGTTTTTGTTAAGTTGAGACGCATCGTTGCTATGATACAGAATATCCGTTGGTCCGTGTGGTATTAGTCCCGCCCCTCCTCCACTGTGATTGGACGGTTGGCTAAAAAGTGACAGTGATGAGCGCTGCGTTTTACCTAAAGTTGAACATTCTTCAACTCTCGGCGACCTGTAAAAAACGCAGAGCGCTCAGCGCTTAAGCGTTAAATACTCGCTCACAGCGCCTCGTTACGCTCATGGCGTTCTAAAAACGCGGCGCTCCCATTGAAAACAATTGAAAAAACACGCCAGCCGCGTGAAAAAACGCTTTGGTGGACACACGGCCTAAGGCATTCAGACTCATGAACCGGACAGCTTCACAACATCACAAATCTTGATTTGATGTATGTACAAGCATGTATGTATATAAACATATCAAATTATGTAATCTAATAAAATTTAATTCCCAATATAAAACTGTTTAATTGAAAAATATTTAGTAGAATTGAGTTATTTGAGAGTAGAGCAACATGAGTGTGTCATTCACTACTAGAGTTATTTTGCAGCAATCTCAGTTTAGTAACAGTGACTTCTCTGATTGGTCTTCAGCTTTATAGTGTAAAGCCTATAAAAATATGGCAGTTAATCCACTTTGACTTGTAGCTGAAGCATAAATAACACTCACGGTAGGTCTGTCTTGGAACGTCATACATTATCAGAGAAGATGAATAGGATTTACTTCTGGAACCCTGCGGTTGTGCTCTATTGGAGTATGTACTCTATACATTGCAAGACGTCCATGTCCCAGTAACTCCATTGGTAAAATCAATATGCTGTTGAGCCGTAAGTTGTTATCAGTTTTAGGTCGAAGACAAGAAAGTCTTATTTGAATCCAGATAGCGTCAGGATCCTGCAGACCCGAGTCACGCTCTAGATCTAATGAAGAAAGCTGGTAAACCTGCGTGGCATCAGAAATAGAGCAACTTTTCAGCTCCTTCTCACGATGAATTCTTTCTCCAGTTATCTCGATGATCGTCCATTAAAGTGAAGGAAGCATGTCTAAAGTAAGGTCTTGTGCAAAAGAATAAATGCCACCTGATGCCACCAGTCAAACCCTAGGCATGAGGTCAGTCATTTACACGTGTACACCTCTGTCCTCTCGCTGCACGTGTTGCATTTGACATAGCAGCACCAGAAGAACTTGCAGTTGCACTGCCACACGCGCGAGTACTGGTGTGTGTTGTACCCGCGTCCGCAGCACATGAGGTCGCAGCCGTTGTGGTGGTGCATCAGCGTCTTGTTGCAAACTCGCCCCTGCGTGCCGACGCTGCCGCTCACCGGATCCGCCTCGCAGTAGTTGGGAGATTTCTCGATGTACACAAGGTCTGTGTCCATGGGCTTGCGGTATGAGTAGGGTTTCTTGATCTTGAGGAATGTTGGTCGTTTGTGGCGCGTGGCTTTCACCGGCTCCACGTGGACAGCGCTGGTGTATTTGTCTTTGAGGATGTAGCCGAGCTCACGGAACTTGGGCAGGGTCATCCAGCAGGTCCTGGTGGTGCAGGATCCAGACACACCGTGACATTTGCACTCCAGACGCATACTCCGCTCCAGGACCTGGGTCACACAGCAGCAAGAGTGGGGAATTAGTGCTTTAATTAGGCAGAACTATTCATTACTCAATGTGAATACACTTTTTGGATACACTTTATCTCGATAGTCCACTTTAGACATTCTATAACTATAAGTATCTTTTCAACTACATGTCAACTAACTCTCATTAGAGCATTAGTCTAATACTGAGTATTAGTGAGTAGACTTTTAGTAGACTGTTAGGTTAGGGTTAGGAAAATAAGTTGACTTAAGCCGCGTTTCCACCGAAATTACCCGGGACAATTTGTCCCAGGAACTTTTTTCCCAGGAACTTTTTTTGCCCCAGACCGGTTGCTTTCTGCGTTTACACCGCGGTCTAAAGTACCGGGAAGATTATAACTGCGCTCGTCTGCTCCTCCCAGTCTGCGGCGGACAGTAATCAGTTTTGAGCTCCACATTTATAATAAGTATGGTGGAGATTCAAACTGTGCTGAGGTTGTTTGTGATGTATTGGTTTACTAACGAGGAAATTAACAAAACGGCAGAAAAGAGACGAGCACTGATACTAAAGCGTGTTCAGAAAGCTCGTAATGCTAGATGCGGACATTGACCGTGAGATGGCTTTGACAAACGCGCAGAAAATTTCCTGTTACACAAAATGCGCTTAATAAAGCCTGAACCTCGTCGTCGGTCCAGCTGTGTTTTTTTTATTTTTTATTAAATTCCATATTTGCAGACAGACTTTTACTGCATGAAGCCACGAACCGCAATAGATAAAAATGCCGGTTAAATTAGAATGCTGCGTGGAGTCATCCAATCAAAATGCGACGTGAACACAACCAATCAGCATGTTCAGCGCACAAGTCCCACCCCGAAAGTTCCTGAACTTTGAAAAAGTACCACCTCGCCAGCAGGGACTTTCGGAGGGGCAAATATTTACCCGGAACTTCATTTAGACCCTGATCCTGCGGTGTAAACACACCGAGTACTATGGAGCTAAACGAGTCTCAATAAAGATAAATGCACACACTACATTCACATATGCACACACATGATTCATAATTACACACACAGGATACACAAATGCGCACAAAATTCACAAATGCACACACAAAATTTTAAAAGCACAGAAGATTCACAAATGCATACAAAATTCACAAATTCACACAAAATTCATAAATACACACACAATTCAGAAATGCAAACAAAATGTACAAATGCACTCAAGATTCAGAAATGCACAGGGCAAGATTCAGACGTGTATTTCTGATGCACACACAAATATATATTGATTTACAAACTGCTTGCGGTCTGTGAACTTCACTGCATTTGTGTGCGAATTTTGAGACTCCCTTGACTTGGCTCGACACACAAATGCCTTTTTTAAAACAAGGAATGATCAGCAACCAATCAGATATCTCCCTTGGTTTAGCCAATCACAAGAACGCACCCCGCGTGGGGGATTGTTTACTCATAAGCCAATCACATGAATGCGTTCACACAGCGCGATATGCATGTGGCACGGGCGCGAGCGCGGTGGAGTTCTGTCTGTCAGTTGGTTTGAGACCTCAACATGGCTTCTAGCAACGACAGGGGAGCGGTAAGTCGTTGCCAGAAGCCATGTTGAGGTCTCAACCCATAGATATTATATAGAGACTTAGAACTGGTGCGGACCAGGGGAATCCGACTGTTTAATTACAGTTTTTTCCAACTGCTTACACACGTTTTCAAAACTATGTCTCCTTTTTTCAAAACTCTACACACAATTCCCAAAACTACACACACAAAATGCAAATTGCTTCACATCTCCTTCAAAATGTAACACTGCATTCAAAATGCCATAAACACAAGTCAGAATGAAGCATTTGCATCAAATGGCAAACACTTCTTTCATAATAGTACATTTTTGGATATATCATGCAAACACTGTTGTTCTAAATCTAAAGCTCTTTAGTCTTTCATAGGCTTATATCTACATTGCAATGTAACGTTCTACAGTGAAAGTAATCTGCTGAGAGGGGTAACAAGTACACTGTAAACCTTATGAATTATCTACACTGGAAACACCAATGCTATGTAGAAACAGAAAATATTTAAGATTACTGTTGTTTACAGTAGCATACAACAAAACCATAAACATATGTAAACCAAAAAAAATATTCTAGAATACAGTAAAGAACACAATTGTTGTGTGTGTGTGGTCCTGGGGGTCCCAGGAATCCATTGTTCAAAACAGGTAATCTGACCTGTGACCTACTGTATTCATAGGCCTAATGTATACTACAGTAAAGCAGTGATTGTGTGATCAGCAATTACTGTAGTGTATGCACATGTGAGGAGTGTGTGTGTGGCCTGGTGAATAAGTGTAGCATTTTGATTGGTTGTGTTTGGAAAAGGAAAGCAAGTCACTTCCCATTAGATTTTTGTGTTTTAGGTCGAGAATTGTGTGTAGTGTTTTGAAAAAAGTGTTTTATGCAATTGAAAACTGAGTCAAAGGCTGAGAAATAGCTTATGGTTTTGGAGATTTGGTGTGTAGGTTTGCATTTTGATTGAGAGGTTTCAAAAATCGTGTGACATGAAAAGATTTTGTGTGTAAGCAGTTGGTAAAAACTGTAAAACAAAGCATCGGAAAGGCCCGCGGCGGGTGTTGACGCGATGTGATTTCTGCCCAGTGCTCTGAATGTCAAAGTGAAGAAATTCAATATATCTATATGATGTAGGCACGGTTGCCATGAACCGGGCCCGAGTACGATTGTCCCCCCTCCCCCTCTGGCCTGCACTCACATAGGGTTTCAGCATTCGTGCTGGAGCACGCTTACGTCATTATGGTGCATAATGAAGAGAAGTGTCACACCATGAAATGTAAACAGAAAAAAACAGCAATGAATTCGGCAGTTTAGGATATCGCACAAGATTTGTCAACACAGAAAACATTTAATCACTGGAGTTTTTTTTTTCTCGACACCATCGTATTAATTGATTTCGATTAATATGCGCGAGGGAGAGAGAGAGAGCAGACAGCGCTCTCTCTCTCTCTCTCTCTCTCTCTCTCTTTCTGCTATGCCCTGTCAAGCGCGCCCTGTTAAACCGTGACGTCCTGTTCCGTGCTCCAGCACGGTTAGAGCTCACACTGCATGCGAACCGCGCCCGAGTCCAACTGAACCGTGCTCTGGCCCACCTCTTCCAAGCGGGCCAGGGCCGGCTAATCGAACCGCGCCCGAGTCCAACTGAACTCTTCCAAGCGGGCCAGGGCCGGCTAATCGAACCGCGCCCGGGCACGGTTCGGAGCACTCACACTAGTCAAACGAACCGCGCTTTGGTGGTCAAACGCACTCGGGCACGGTTCAAACTGGCTAGTGTGAGTACACCCTATGTCTCTCAACCAACTGACAGACAGAACTCCATCGCACCCGCGCCACATGCATGTCGCGCTGTGTGAGCATTCATGTGATTGGCTTATGAGTAAACAATCCCCCACGCGGGGTGCGTTCTTGTGATTGGCTAAACCAAGGGAGATATCTGATTGGTTGCTGATCATTCCCTGTTTAAAAAAAGGCATTTGTGTGTCGAGCCAAGTCAAGGGAGTCTCAAAATTCACACACAAATGCAGTGAAGTTCACAGACCGCAAGCAGTTTGTAAATCAATATATATTTGTGTGTGCATCAGAAATACACGTCTGAATCTTGCCCTGTGCATTTCTGAATCTTGAGTGCATTTGTAAATTTTGTTTGCATTTCTGAATTGTGTGTGTATTTATGAATTTTGTGTGAATTTGTGAATTTTGTATGCATTTGTGAATCTTCTGTGCTTTAAAAATTTTGTGTGTGCATTTGTGAATTTTGTGCGCATTTGTGTATCCTGTGTGTGTATTTATGAATCATGTGTGTGCATATGTGAATGCAGTGTGTGCATTTATCTTTATTGAGACTCGTTTAGCTCCATAGAGTACCAGCCCAAAGTTCCTAGTTCCTGGGGAAAGTTCCCGCGGTGGAAACCAGCTATAGTCAGATTGATAGATTGGCTGTTGAGGGACCAGACAGTCTACTAATACTCTAATGACAGCTAGTTGACATGTAGCTGCAAAGTTACTTATAGTTAGAAGAATGACTAAAGTGGACTATCGAAATAAAGTGTAACCCCACATATTGTCAACATACTCAAATTATACAAATACCCCTACATTGTAGAAATTGCACACATTTGGGAGCTTGCAATATCGTTTTGAAGTTCAAATGTTTTGTTTGAACTTCAGTATTCAGATTAAAAAGGTTTCCTTAAGCAGGTATAAAATCCTCAATAATATGAAAACATGAACCTGTTGGTACACTTACACAAGACTAAGAACTAGAGTTTTCTGCTGGTGCAAAAGTGACCATTGCGTGCATGAAGTGTCCAACATACCAAAATGTAGTTTCGTGACTTGTCACTTCTTCTGGTAAGACTTAATAGTCCACTTTAGACCACGATACTAATGATGAGTACCTTGCAACTACATGTCAACTAGCAGTCTTTCTTAAATTGGAGCGTGAACTCCACACTAGAGACCTCGCTAGTTTGTAACTAAGTCTGAACTTTATTCGGTTGCACCATTTGTTCTTAAGGCAGAACGTAGGAACATAATACATAAGTAGGTCTTCGCAAAATATGACATTTAAATACCTTCAAATACATGAGCAGAAGTTGTGCTGAAAAGCTTTGAAGTTTATTCTTGACTAATTTTTGCTTCACATAACTACCAAAAAAATATGTTCCCATTGAAATACGATACGACCCAGCAGTCGATAGCCGTCATGCCACCGTCTAGATTAACTATGGACCCGATGTAGTCCGGCTATGAGTTACACACTTTTAGCCAAAATAACCTTGGATTTGGTTACATGTCGTTTTTGCCAAAATAACTTGTGAGATGTATGATATTTCATTGTGTAAGCAAAGTCAACAGTGATTACAAGGTGTTTGATTTCATTTCTTTGACATATTGGGCCCTATCTTGCACCCAGCGCAATTGACTTTGAACGGCGACGCATGTATCATTCCTATTTTGCACCCACGCACAGCGGACTTTTCCCTCCACAGACGCACGTCGGTAAATTAGGGAATGAACTTGCGCTCGCGGGGGCGGTTCAGCGCAAAGAGAAGGCGTGTTCCGGCGCATAACTCCCCTGGTGCTATTTTCCAGTTTTAGAAAGCAATTGCGCCACTGACCAGGAAAAAAAACAGTCTAAAGACAGTGGCGCGTTGCGCGTTAGTGATATGGTATTTTAAGGGCGCGTGCTTGGCCATCTTTAACGCGCATCCACTTTGATTCTCTAATATAAACAGACGCAGCCGTTTTCATTTTTGCAAATCAAACATTATTACAAGGAAAAATATTAACACACGAGGGAAATCATTGTTGTGTCCGTGAAGATGTGAAAAAGATCTATCTAGATAAAAATAAAAAATAAATCTAGATTAGGCTACACATTTACTACCCAAATGATACGCCTGTTTAACCGAAGCTAATGTGTGTGTGTTTCTCCATCATCCCCAATGTCACTTCTCTGTGTTTTACGGCCCTGACGAGAACGTCGGCCTCCTCGGCTGTGAACCGCTCCTGGCGTGCGCTGGCAAAACCGCCGTTATAATAGCAATCCGCCATGGAACAAGCGCGCCGGCTCTTAAAGGGAATCTGAGAGGACGCTCTGATTGGTTTATTTCACGTTACGCCCAAACCACACCTATGAATAATGAAGCTACTTCAGACCAACCCCTTTTAGATTTGCGTCGGGCGCAAGAGTCATTTATCCCGCCGGGAAAATAGCAACAGCGTCGGGATCCGCCCACAAAGTTACTTGCACTTTGCACTTTGACACTTGCGTTTCAGATCGTTAAAATAGGGCCCATTATCTAATCTGTCTATTCTTGGGCAATGGTTAGACGTCTAACATTTTCCCTGACAGCCCAAATTTTGCCTTGTTTTAGCCGAGACGTCAGGGTTGTGACGGCTATTAGACGTCTTTTAAATGCAAAATTGCTTGCTGGGTACTGACTATAATGAGAGTTAGTTGATATGTACTTGCAAAGGTACTTGTAGTTAGTAGAATGTCTAAAGTGGACTATTGAAATAAAGCGCTACCAAGTCATTTATTCAGATACTGTTCTCTCTCTTAAAATGTAAATTAATGTAAATGTCAACATTACCAGTCAAGACCTTATTGATGAAATTCAGTCAATCTAATATTTTATTCTCCAACCGTTACTCCTGGTTGGAGGCTTTCATAAATATTTAGTTTATAAGTAGGGTAACATTTAAACTACATTTAATGGTGCAATGGAGAAATATTGAATAGTGCGTAAATACTTTAGTGCCACTTTATGTCAAGTTGTAACTTACACACAGCCGGCGCCTTGTCTTGAGGGGCTGTTTACAGGACACCGTTTCAACTAGAAACACCGTTCATTTACACGACAACAGCGTTTTGGGTGCATGAAACCGGCCTTCATGTAAACAGCAGAAACGTGAATCTCTGAAGACGATGACGTCACGCACATGCGTATTACGTGTTCAGTCTATAGTGCCATCTACTGGCCTGGCAGCAGAATACATCGCTTTTAGTCGTGTCCGCGGATCCGTGTGACAATGGTGTCGTTTGTACGCGGAAAACTCAAAGCAAAAACATCTCAGTTTTAAGCATATTGTTGTCGTGTAAACGTACCCTGAGTCTCTACTAAAATGAGCCGATGGCTTGAATCCGGTGTGTTGGATCAGGAAGAGTTTGTTGCCTCCAGGAACAGGGTTGGGAAACACAGGGTCTTCTGTATGATTGCTAATACTAGCGGTTTGCTGTAGGGTGTTCTGGACGGTTGCTAAGTGGTTTCTAGGGTGTACTGGATGGTTGCTAAGTGGTTGCTAGGGTGTTCTTTGCTAGATGGCTTCCCTAGTCTCTATTCTGTTTTTAAAAAATGTCTTGGGTTCCTTTCTCTATTAGGTGAAAAGTATAAGCTTCTTGTTCTCTATAAGGTATTCATGTTCACAGCACGAATGGTACGGGACAAGTTAGTAGCCTAAGTTTAACAAGTTAGTTAGTTTAAGTTAGTTAAATTTGAGGTTACTTGTTTAAATTACAAACCCTGTATGAGAAATAGCAAAAGTAAGGCTTCACTGAGCAAACTGATAATTACATGACTTCACATTCAACAAACAAATGTAGTAACTGCATTGTCATTGCACATAATGATATTTTTCTCCACAACAGCAACAACACCAGTCACTTATACACTTATACACTTATACGATTGCTTATCTTCAGAGATGTGCACCAGAGCCAATGTCATTACATTCGCTGGCATAAGTTCAGAAAAGGAGGGGCATGCGAACAGAGCACTCTTAGTCCGCTCAACACAAATCCTGCAGCTAGAAGATCCTGTACGGATAGTCCGTTCACTAAGAGGCAATTTAGCGTCTCAGATAAGACCGTATGAACGCATGTCCCACAGGCTCTTCAATAGCGGCACAATGTCAGGCTGAATGAGGAGAAGTGTTGGTGAATCGGCTCTCTGTGACCAAAGGTGGACACGCTCGATACACACTGAGCTTCTTTACTCCTCTTTAAGCTTGACTAGTCTCTCTTTCATTTAAGAATGAAAACGCTGTATGATAAATGTGATTTCTGTCAAACTACAGCATTGACATTATTGATGTTTGGTCGTGAGATTTCACTGACGTCTGAACTGAGCCATAAGCTTCAGAAGGCTTGAATATATAGTGCATCATAATGACTGTAAAACCCAGCAGTTGCTCTTACTAACACTTTATGTCTTAACTTGATTGTAACAACTTAGTAAGCTGTACTATTCACATAGTTTACTCAGAAAACCCAAGTTAAGATTAATTGATTGGTTTGAGTGCCATTTTGTTTTTGAGCCGGGGCAATAGACTTTCCTCCATTTCCTCACTTCTGCAGTTATCTTTCTCTAGTTGTCTTTCTCTAAGTCATCTTGAATGTTGAATTTTCAAAACAATTGAAAATTTTGAGAGAACATCACATAAACTGACTTCATAAATTGATGCGGATTTTCCTAAAAATGTTTAGTTTGAACTCACTATTATGGCGCTCGTGTTCCCTTTGGTATATTATATTATTGTAATTCTCCTATTGATGAAGCAATGCAACAAGAAATCACAAAACACGTTCCCATTACAAATTTGCACAATTTTGAATCCTTATTACAGAAATAATATTCCTTAAAAAAATGCATATTTTTTATTTTTGCATGATATTTACAAGTAAATAAACATATATTATATTTTAAAAACATATATTATGACCTTCAGAGAGCATTTTTGACCCACTTAAACAGGACTTTACTATTTAGCATCTTTATTTGTCATTTCATAATTCGATCTTTGAAATATGGTTAAAGTGTAGCGCCGAATGCACTGACAAGTATTTATGGCAGACTAATGTATACTTTCAATTGAAACTAATGTATACTTTCAATTGAAACTAATGTATACTTTCAATTGAAACTTTCAATTGAATATGTGAAATGTATTCACATATTTAAATATATTTGTAATTACACATTTGTAAAGAAGTTGCAATTTAATACATTTAAAATGTATTTAACACTCAATTTTAAATGATACATGACACACAATACCTATGCTTTAGTATGTCAAGCAATGCATCACAATATGTGTACTTTGTAAAAGAATGACAAAAGATTATTCAAACATAATGATTTAACATGTTCTTTAAAGTAGCCTTCCCCCCCCCCCCCCCCCCCCCCACGGGACTGTATCCCTTATTCCACATCAAAGACACACACATATGTCTGAACACTGTATGCGGGGAAAAGCACGGCCTCTAGATGCAGGTGAAAGTGAAAAAGCCGTTCAGGACCTCTGGCGGTTTGAGCCTTGAAAGTTGAGACAAAAGCACACCATCAAAGATGAAGTTTCCATCGCAGGCGGAGATAGGGGATACTGGTGTCAGCAGTGTGTTTAACGGAGCAGGATTGGTACAGAGCTCGGTGTGTTGCAGCTCATCTGGTTTGTAATCAAACTCCAGCACTTATTCTGCTCTTACCCTAAAAGCTTCCCAGTGTCGCCGTGCCAGTCCGGTCTTGGCTCAGCTGCCGGATTGCTGCCGGCTGTAAACCGCAGTGCCATAGTTACTGAATCCTTCCCTGCACTTGACTTTCACTTGATCCGTTCAGTGTAACCATAACATCACTTCACGGACAGATAATACTCTTATAGGAACAGTTCACCCTAAAATGAAAATTCGGTCATTTCCTCACCCTCATGCCATTCAACCCCGTATGTAAGTTAGCTCTCGCGCGGCATCCACATATCCGCGGTTTCCAGCTCGACGTGACAAGGCGTGAGCGAACGCCAAGCGTCTCGTAGCTGAACATATGAAGCTTGTTTCCGCCACAGAATGCAACAATAAAAAAGGTACTTGCGACTTTTTAACTCACAATTATGACTTTATTTCTGGACATTGCGAGTTTACATCTCACATCAGAATTGTTATAAAGTTATAAAGTCAGAATTTCTAGATATAAACTCGCAATTCAGACTTTTTTTCTCGACATTGTGAGATGAAAAGTTGCAGTTATCTGTATTCTGTGGTGGAAAATACACACTCATTTTTATGAAACTTCTTGTGTGATTCTGTCACTAGTAACTGTATGCTGTTAGTGAATGGAAAATAGCGGTGTTAAGCTCCACTCCTAATGGAGACGGAGGCTGGGACTCACAATATCAAGAGCAACACTGTTCATGCAAAGCTGGGTCTCTATTCACTTCTATAATCGTTATTACAAACGGACTACGCGAGTATAAAGTTGTGTTTATTAGCAGCGTGTGCTAGCGTATCAACTATTAGGGCAGAGAACCGAAATCATAACCTAAACAGCATAAAACTGTCTAACTAGTGTAACTTCACAGTACGGTTAAAAGCTAAATGTATCTTAGAGCAAAAGTGTGTTGTTGATCTTGAGGGGTTTCGCTGACTGAGGACGTCCACACAGTTTAATCCAAAGACGACACTTGTCGGTTTTGGGAAGGGGAAAAACGGACACCCCCCTGCAACCTCTCTGGGGAACGCGTATCTGTGTTACAAATGCCCCAGGCACAACGCTTAACCATATTTTTGATAAAACTACGACGGTAATAGTCTGCCGAGACAAAACGAGACGCCTGTGTTAAAGTCAATGGAGCGCTGTGAAAAAGTGTCGGACCGCTGTGGAGCTTGTTCTCGGCTGCGCTGTGATTGGTCAATCTACATTCTAGGGCGTGGCTTAGCCAAAGGCGAATTGGCTAACACTACGACCAATCACAACAATACACGGGGTGACGTATCACTAAGCCACATACGCTAAGCTACCAGCGGAGTATTAGTGGGAAGTTCATTTTACTGACTCGGATCTTTGAATCTCGGTCAGCAAAATGAACGAATCTTTTTTCGAGTAATTTTGTTCATTTCAGCAGAATATAATTACAATGTCATGTTAAATAGCCCAACACATCTAGTACTTAGGAAAATGTTGATTACATTTGAAAAGTTGTAATTGAGCGGAGCTAAATGGTAGATTATACTTTTGCCGTATCCGGGCGGCAAAACAGCAAAAACTTCCTTCTTGCAAAGGAACGTTTTCGAGCGCCGTCTTCTGTTCCTCTTTTAGAGAAAACGGCATGTCTAAATCTTTCATTGTAGCGGACAAAGCCGTTTCAAACAACTGGTGTTCATCCACAGCCATCCTGCAATGTTTACTAATGACTAATGTCATCTCGCCTCAAACATCAGATAACCCGCTGTTATTGGTGCTGCTCAGATAGAGGGCATATTTAATGAGCATCAATGCTCGACACCAGAGTAAACTCGCTGAGCAAACTCAACGTATGCTCTCGCCAGAACTCTGGGTTTCCAGAGCAGAACTCGTGGATAACTCCTGTGAATCTGCCCAATCTCTTTCCCACGTTTGTGTAGCTTCTGCATTCACCCCAATGACGGTTATGTTTAGGGGTGAACCTTCATCCTGCTTTTTTTCTAAAAATCCTACTTTTTATCCAATTCACATCATACAAATGTATATGAAATCGCCACTCGTAAGCTAGTTACACTAGCCTGGGTGCCAGCCTGAACCCCACTCACAACATGTTTTGGTCGGGAAGTTCGGTCTGGACTCGATCCGTTGAGGAGTAATTATGCTCAGCTCCCAAAAGGCCGAGCCAATCAAATTGCCAGGGCGGGCTTTAATCGATGATGGACAGATGATCTGCGGTTACGTAATCACCACGTCATCAAAGAGCGGTTGGGTTGAACTGGTTTTCCACAAAGATGAAGATGACTGCAGCTGGAGAACTGAGATGTTTGGATTCCGCTATCGCGTCTGTTATAAAAGAAATCGACAGCGCATTCATTTTAAAAGACGAACAGAGAACCGCAAGCAAGGCATTTGTCGATCGAAAAGATGTGTTTGCCGTCCTTCCTACGGGATTCGGCAAAAGTTTAATTTATCAGCTGGCTCCGATGGTCGCTAAGAAGATGGGACGCAATGAAAACCAGTGGAAGGGATGCGCTTACAATCTCTTTTCTCTGAAGCCTCAGATGAACACGCTTCTTCAGCCGGCTCTCTTTCAGCGTCTTTACATTTTTTTGAATCAGTCAAGTCGCGTTGCAACCGTGTTATAAAGTTGAAACAGGGCCGACAAATGCGAGAAGATTAATTTGCTTTATTGTCGAGATCTAGTCCTAAACAGAGAACTTGCTCGTATATACATACACCTTTTGTATTTCTCTCAAAAATGCTATTCGTGCTTGTAAGTACTCCGGAAACTCTTAAATTCTTTTGACAAACAACGGCAAAGATCGTTTACACTCTTAGTGTAAAGATTAATGTACTACTTCTTCCAGCGTGTGTGCAGTCGAGCTCTGTGGACAACTATGCGTCGCTCAACATGCGTTGCTCTGATTGGTTGTAGGTCTATAGGTTGTAGGCCTTACACTATACTGTGGGTCAACTTTTCTTTAAACTAAAGCAGCTTTCACTTACAACAAACATACAAACGGAAACCTTTCCTTGATAATCAAACACATCGAAGACTAAAGATATAACAAAGACGGTTCTCTCGTGGTACTATGAATGGGGGAAATTGCATCTGCCAATATGGCGGAATAAGTTGGCTGGACCAACCAGAAATATACCATATGAGCGGAAGAAATATCGTTTAGGCAGACACTTCATGTCAGATTTTATTGGTGATTTCAAATATGAAATGTAATCGCTTGGAATTTGATGTTTCCCATTCAAAGAGATATGAGATGTACGGAAAAAGCTGAAGAAGAAGACTTTGAAACACATACCTTTCTTCCGACTTCGTTGTTATGCAGATTCATGAGCGTCCTGGCACTGTGTTTGATCTCTCTGGCGTCCATGAAGAACTTGGAGAAGCCCAGGCCGTAGTGTATGTCCGCGGAGCAGCCGCCCCACCTCCAGCCGCTGGCGTGCCCGTGGAAGCCCTGCTTGTCCCGGTCGCAGCTGCAGGCGCTCAGGTTCCCCCGCGTGCAGGCCGAGGTGATGGCGTGCGCCACCGCGGCCGAGACCATGGCGTACCTGAACGCTGACTCTCTGCTGCCTGCCAACAGACCACACACACATCACACATCACAACACACACAGGTCTTCATATCAGCGTTGAACAGAGGCTACTGTGGCTGGAAGAGTCTTCAAATGAACCATCAAATATCACCAATGATGTTGAATTTAATGTTAATGTGTACACTAGCAAAACAAATGACTTTGAACAAGTGCTGACGTGCACATTTGTCAGATCCGTGTACAAATGTCTCAGTGCATCTGTGTTTGTGAAAACGTTTGGTTATGTGCAGACAATTAAGTAGCCTAGTGTGTAATACGCCTTTTTCACCTTTGGCTTTTGGCTTGCTTAGTTGGGGACACTTAATATTCAACAATACTATTGATCTCCTGCATTGACATTATTATTATATGAGAACTGAACATCACGCTTTTCTCCAGAGTGGCTATATATATATAAATAATAACTTTAAAAAAAGAAAAATGAACCATCACTGAACTTTCTTAAGCTGGACTGTGACGCTATTTTCTACTGGAAACAAACTTTGTTGCATTATTTTCCTGTTATCTCTGTAAAGCTGCTTTAAAACAGCAACTTGATCCTACAAAACTAGTCAATTACAGGCCGATCTCTAATCTGCCATTTCTGTCAAAGATATTAGAAAAAGCAGTATCCTTACAACTGTGTTCCTTTCTTGAAAGAAATGATATCTGCGAGGATTTTCAGTCCGGATTTAGACCGTATCATAGTACCGAGACAGCTCTCGTTAGAGTCACAAATGATTTGCTCTTATCATCCGATCGTGGTTGTATCTCTCTATTAGTATTACTTGATCTTAGTGCTGCATTTGACACCATTGACCACAACATCCTTTTAAATAGACTCGAACATTATGTTGGCATTAGTGGAATTGCACTAGCATGGTTTAAATCATACTTATCTGACCGTTATCAGTTTGTAGCAGTAAATGAAGAGATGTCTTATCAATCACAAGTTCAGTAAGGCGTACCACAAGGCTCAGTACTAGGACCGCTGCTGTTCACTCTGTATTAGGAGTATTCTGTATTACCTTTAGGAGATATCATTAGGAAACATGGAATTCGTTTTCACTGTTATGCTGACGATACTCAGCTGTATATAGACACATGACCTTCAAAACCTAACGAAACCTACCAATTCACAAAATTAACGGAATGCATAGCGGATATAAAAAATTGGATGACTAGTAATTTCCTACTACTAAATTCAGAAAAAACAGAGATTCTAATTATTGGACAAAAAACTTCCACACGTAATAACCTAGAGTACTGTCTAACACTTGATGGCTGCTCTGTTAAGTCTTCGTCGTTGGTTAGGAACCTGGGTGTGCTCTTTGATACCAATCTTTCATTTGAAAGTCATGTGTCTAGTGTCTGTAAAACCGCTTTCTTCCATCTTAAAAATATATCTAAATTACGTCATATGCTCTCAATGAATAATGCAGAACAATTAGTTCATGTGTTTATGACCTCAAGGCTAGATTATTGTAATGCTCTACTGGGTGGTTGCCCTGCACGCTTAATAAACAAACTACAGCTAGTTCAAAACGCAGCAGCTCGAGTTCTTACTAGAACCAGGAAGTATGACCTTATAGCCCCGTTCTGTCAACACTGCATTGGCTGCCTATTAAACATCGTATAAATTTTAAAATATTGCTGATCACTTACAAAGCACTAAATGGTTTAGCTCCGCAGTACTTGAGCGAGCTCTTAACGCATTATAGTCCTTCACGTCTACTGCGATCTCAAAACTCCGGCCAGTTAATAATACCTAGAATATCAAAATCGACTGCTGGCGGTAGATCCTTTTCCTATTTAGCACCAAAACTTTGGAACAGTCTTCCTAACATTGTCCGGGAAGCAGACACACTCTGTCAGTTCAAATCTAGACTAAAAACACTTCTCTTCGGCCTAGCATACACATAATACATTATAGACTTCTATAATTCAATGTTAGGCTGCATAGTTTAGAACAGCCGGGACCGGGAACACTTCCCGTAAATCCTGATGTACTTGGTACATCATAAGAAGGATGGCGTCTACGCTAATATTAGTCTCTCTGTCTATCCCGAGGTTTACTGCTGTCCACCGGAACCAGGCCGTATCCAGATCTGATGAAGGACCAGCGCCAGGACACGACGACGACGCCGCTGACCTGAAGTGTCAACCAGTCTCTCCTCCTCTCCACTCCGACTTCAACCAACCGGAACTGGACAAATACTCTGATTCATTCTGAACTTCTGACCTGTAATGCTCCTGAATCATAATCATACACTGTTCGCTCGTTGGCCAGAGGAGAACTGGCCCCCAACTGAGCCTGGGTTCTCCCAAGGTTTTTTTCTCCATTCTGTCACCTGATGGAGTTTTGGTTCCTTGCCGCTGTTGCCTTACCTTCTGGCTTGCTTAGTTGGGGACATTTAATATTCAACAATATTATAGATCTGCCTTAAAGGTGGACGATGATGAAATTGTTTTTTGTATTATTTTCATGTTATCACTGTGAAGCTGCTTTGATACAATCTGTATTGTAAAAAGTGCTATATAAATAAAGGTGACTTGACTTGACTTGACTTAAAACTATCAGTATTGTAGAAAGCGCTGTATAAATAAAGGTGACTTGACTTGAATAATAAGTGTGTGTTTTTTTATACTCTTATATAGGTAGTCTTTTTAATATTGTACAGACAGAGAACATTTAATACATTTAATTAGACAAAATATGAATGAGCTCAAAGTAAAAACACGAATGATCTCCTTGCAGAAATGTGAGCTTCCGGACATCTACTTCCTGAGGTTATCTCTCATCACTTCTCCAGAAATCATTGACAAACACGGCAGTTCTGCATAATCGGCAGACGTATAACCATTAACTCGAATCGTAAATTAGAGCTGTCATCCAAGATGATGTGATAAATCAATGAATGTATAGTCAAAAATATAAACATTCTTTGTTTTTATTCGTGTTTTATATCTGAGCTCTCGCAGACCACTTACAGAAATAATGAAACATTTTCATCTGGGACTTTTGAAGCTACTTAAGTTGCAAAGAAATACATTTATATATGTTCAATATTATTGATCTGACTGACACTATTGGATGAGGACATCACAGTTTTCTGCAGAACAGCTTTATAGATGAAATGAACTTTTGATAATTGAGGATCTTTACAACAGAAAACACTGAACTGATCCTCACGGCTTGAGTAAAGGTGACTTGACTTCAACTTCACTCATGGAAGACCTCATCACTGTTATAAACGGACACAGTGGTTGTGCCAGGTTAAGCGGGATGGTTTGGCAGAGTAAAAGAGCATTTGTCTCAGGTGACATCTTCCATGCTCTGTAATTTACACCTGTGGAAAAACTCTTCGGGCTGCAAATGCTTCAGAGGCTTTAACCCGAACACTGATGCATGCACGACAAATGCTGGTACCAAACTCGCAAGACAGCTTTTAGTTTGGAGAGAGAGCTGTACTCTTCAAAATAAAAGTTTTAAGAAGAACCAAGTTCTGTTGGACGATTATATATATATATTATTATATTCTAATCTTTAATGATTGGTTTCTGCGATTGCAATGAGATGTTTTGCAGCACATCAGGTCAACATGTGAGCCGTGGCTATATCTCATCTACCAGACATGTCAGGCATGCGCGGACATCTTAACTCCAACCGGTCGATCTGTATCGAAGCCAATGACCTGCGACTAGTAAAGGAGGTAACTGTTTTACCCCACATTAAACAAACGGTATAATCCGTAACCACATTGGTAAACACTTCCCTCCTATCTGTTATAGACTGACATATGTCCAACATACCCACTTTCAACTCTCTCCCGAAGACCGTCCTCTCGCCGAGCGCGGAGCAGTTCCAGCGGCCGTGTCTGAACTGGAACTGGCACTCGCTGATGCCCATCTGCGCGCCCTGGCCGATCACGATCAGCGCGTCCGGGCGGCTCTGGCAGATCAGCCGCTGACGGGGCGCCAGGCCCGGGATCTTGTTGCATATGATGCTCGCTCCCAGCGCCAGGACGGTGGAGAACCCGCTAGAAGTGATCAGAGAAGAGCGCGAATCAAACTAATCTTTGAAGGCATGAATCATGCATCTTTGAATAGGATTAAAAAACTGGACGACCTATAGGATATAACCTACAGCCTAGTGCAGTTTTTATAGGATACTGCGCGTGGACAAGCACTGGACAGCTCACGCGCGCACCGAAGGCGTCCACAGGTTTCCGAAGAGCCCTGCGAAGTGCGCAGCGGATCCCCTAATGTCTCTGGATAGCATCATTATTTAAATGACTTGTATTCCCCCAAAAAAGTGATTTTCCCTCTGAATGAAGACAATTTGCTTTGTTCTATCTCACTATCGTAGTTCTAAAATAAAAACATAAATGTAACTGCAGCTGGAACTAGAAAAGTAGAACTTAGACACCAAACAGCATGGCTTATTTACCTACAGTAAAGTTTTTATCAGCTCACCCCATTTTCAAGTAGATTATTCCAAGACAAAGGAAAATGTGAAATATCCAGCGTCGTGTTTTTCTGCTCATGATGGTCCTGTCTCGTTTTCACCCAGACGGAACGAGGAACTTGAATAGCCAGTCTATTGGTAAATAAAGTCAGATTGCACTAAACTTGTGAGTCCACCTTGTGTCCAGGTTGTGTGTGTCCACCTTCACGGCGTCTCCAGTGTGTCCACCTTGTGTCCAGGTCGTGTGTGTCCACCTTCACGGCGTCTCCAGGTCGTGTTGAGAGCGCATATCGGCACAGGTCGAGCAGATGTGTGTGATCTGAGCCGTTCATCCTCACACTGAACACGGCTTTATACCTCTGGGCGTGTTCTCGCGGCTTCAGAGACACCCATGCATCACAGTACCCTAGGCCTATATGCTTTATTCACGTCCATACACCATCCTGTTGATGAAGCAAACCGTTTGACACAGGCTGGCAAATAATCAAGTAGTAACACTAAGCACATAATACGTTGTTAACAAGACTCAACATATCTTTACTTCTGAACTTGATGTTTATTAGGCTACTTTATTTTTTTGTTTTTTGTTTTCTTAATCTTACTTATTTGTGCTTTCCATTCTCGTGTGTGTGTGTGTGTGTGTGCGTGCGTGCGTGTGCGTGTGCGTGTGCGTGTGCGTGTGTGTGTGTGCGTGTGTGTGTGTGTGTGTGTGTGTGTGTGCGTGCGTGTGTGTGTGTGTGTGTGTGTGTGTGTGTGTGTGTGTGTGTGTGTGTGTGTGTGTGTGTGTGTGTGTGTGTGTTCCCAGAGCGCACTTGGCTCATCATGATTCTGCTAACAGGTGATTTTGCGCATTTGCATCATTGCTGCGCTACATCTTCTTTAGAGAACAGAATACTGCGAAATAGCTTTCGTGTGTCCAATAAATTTGACTTCTTTCTCGACGCTCTTCTTTCTCTCTCGTTGCTGATGAACGCGCAGGTGTGTTTGCTGTGTTTATGAGTGTTGAAGTCAGATATACTGCAGGTGCTTCAGGAATAACTGCAGATTTGAGAAAGACATTATAGTGTCAGATGTCTGTCCGTCCATTCTCTATACACTCGAGCAATGCACATTACCACACTTTTAATAATTTGCAGCTTTACTTAGCAGTATTGTTGATCAATTCTAGAAAACATGAACATCTTTTGCAACCACCCCCCCTACAGGCATGATCAGTTCACTGACTCATGAAGGCAATGTAGGCCTATACTGTACATCTGAGTACAAAACACAAGTTATCTATGTTTCAAGAAGGTTTAATTTCTTAAATATGGTCAATTCTATTAATTAATTAATGAAATAATTTTTGCACTTTCGTGTTTAAATATCAGATGCCCTAAAAGTTTGGTGCCCTATTAATATGAGCTTCTTAAATTGTGACCTAATATTTTATAGTTTTTTTTTCAATCTCCTTATCAACATTTGCAAAAAGATAAACAGGACTATTATAAGCTAAAACGTATATGTGATAAATGTTTGTCAAAGAAAACTGTGACTGTAAAATTTGTTCCTATATTTTGACTATAACAGGGCACATATTGTCACTTATTATCAGATGATGTTGTTGGCTCAGGCTGGTTCCTCGCCTCGGATCCGGCTGAGTTTCGGTCCCGTTGGGCAGCATGTCAAGACGAGATGCCTCTTCATTACTGGACTCTGTTCACGCGCATGGCTGACTTGAAGGTCATGAAGTAATGGTGTGGTGATGCCTGAAGCCTGCAAATCAAACATTTCTCTGACAGTGACACTCTTGTAAAGTATTATAGTGTATATGTGCATTCAGGAAGCTCTCATTCAGTTTTTTCTTTAAATAAATACATTGGCAAAGTAATGGCAAATCTGGCTTTATCATTGTGAGTAAAGAGTAACTGATGTGAACATTTTAAAAAGCATTTTATCATGACAACATGTGAATCAAGGTTAGCCTATTGTTAACTAAAACTAAAACCAAGACCATGAAAACAAATGTAATCACTTTGGAAAAAAACATAAACTGATATTCAAAAAATATTCTGCTCATTGCCAAAGCACCATTTCTCATGTCCATGTAGTTCAAGTACTAAAATAACTAAACTAAAAAATACATAATTAAATAAATACTATATAGACATTGAATAACCTGGTAACACTTTACAATAAGGTTCATTAGTTTACATTATTTATACCTTAATGAACTTCAATAACATGAAGTTAACATGAACTAAGAATGAATAATACTTTTACAGCATTTATTAATCTTAGTTAATAGTAATTTCAACATTTACTAATACTTTATTAAAATCTAAGCTTGTATTTGTTAACAGTTACTGCACCGTGAAGTAAAATGAACAAACAATGAACAACTGAATTTTTATTAACATTAACAAAGATTAATAAATACTGTAAAAAACTCAAGGTTAGTTCATGCTATAGTTAATACATTAACAAATGTTAACTAATGAACCTTATTGTAAAGTGTTACCAAAAAATAAAAAAATAAAATAAAAATGACACAAACACAACAAAATTACGGAAACTTTTGAGAACATTTAAAAAAAATGTTTTTTATTGTATTTATTTAAACAGGGACAATGTAAAATATACATTAACCTTAAAAAGGAGAGATGCATTATACCAGGTTGTAGCACTTGTGCTAATTTTCACCTTTAATTCAAGATTAAGATTCAAATACTAATTCAAATATTAACCAAAACTATAGGCTAATAGTATATTAAAGGTACACTGTGTAGTTTTTAAAGTATTTTATTAGCTAAAACCAATGTCTTTATTCATAAAGATGTCCTCAATGGTGTACAATTACCTCACCCAGTGATCCGACTTATCCTCGTAAGCGAAGAATTTCTTAGGCAGCATAACAGTAGAAGATGTAACGTCTAGTTAAACTCGACGAAAGGCTATTGTTGTCATCGCTTCTTGGCACATAACGGCTACTGTAGTTGCAACACGCGAGGCGCTAGAGAGCACTATTCGCTTGAATGCAAAATACACTTTCTCCGCTAGATGGGAGTAATTCCTACACACTGTCCCTTTAAGTATACCTACTAAATTTATTTTCTGAAGGCACTGTAGACACACATACACACTCAGTTGGTATATTATTATCTTTATTAAAACTTTATTAAGTTATAAGGATGTAGTTGTTTCAAATAGTAAAATATTTAATAGAGGCATACGTTTAATTTTGTTTTATAATTCTGACTGTACTCCTATTTTAATATAGCTAATTAGCTAATCTTCAGGGGGTGATTAATTACATTTTAAATCTGAAGAAATACATTACTCTTAGCATTACAATAAAATTGGATCAACACCATCAAATAAAATAGTTTGTAATACTCTTCACGAGACACCCTGTAGTGTGACTGGACAGTCGTTCACCAACAAAAGACTCTAGCAGAGGATGCTTTTATTGCACACACTCCCGGACCCACCGAGCTCTGGGTTATTATGGGCCAGCACACACTCCCGTACCCATCGAGCTCTGGGTTATTATGGGCCAGCACACACTCCCGGACCCACCGAGCTCTGGGTTATTATGGGCCAGCACACACTCCCGGACCCATCGAGCTCTGGGTTATTATGGGTCAGCACACACTCCCACACCCATCGAGCTCTGGGTTATTATGGGTCAGCACACACTCCCACACCCATCGAGCTCTGGGTTATTATGGGCCAGCACACACTCCCGTACCCATCGAGCTCTGGGTTATTATGGGCCAGCACACACTCCCGGACCCACCGAGCTCTGGGTTATTATGGGTCAGCACACACTCCCGTACCCATCGAGCTCTGGGTTATTATGGCCCAGCACACACTCCCGGACCCACCGAGCTCTGGGTTATTATGGGTCAGCACACACTCCCGGACCCATCGAGCTCTGGGTTATTATGGCCCAGCACACACTCCCGTACCCATCGAGCTCTGGGTTATTATGGGCCAGCACACACTCCCGGACCCACCGAGCTCTGGGTTATTATGGGCCAGCACACACTCCCGTACCCATCGAGCTATGGGTTATTATGGGCCAGCACACACTCCCGAACCCATCGAGCTCTGGGTTATTATGGGCCAGCACACACTCCCGTACCCATCGAGCTCTGGGTTATTATGGCCCAGCACACACTCCCGTACCCATCGAGCTCTGGGTTATTATGGCCCAGCACACACTCCCGGACCCATCGAGCTCTGGGTTATTATGGCCCAGCACACACTCCCGGACCCATCGAGCTCTGGGTTATTATGGCCCAGCACACACTCCCGGACCCACCGAGCTCTGGGTTATTATGGGTCAGCACACACTCCCGGACCCATCGAGCTCTGGGTTATTATGGCCCAGCACACACTCCCGTACCCATCGAGCTCTGGGTTATTATGGGCCAGCACACACTCCCGGACCCACCGAGCTCTGGGTTATTATGGGCCAGCACACACTCCCGTACCCATCGAGCTATGGGTTATTATGGGCCAGCACACACTCCCGAACCCATCGAGCTCTGGGTTATTATGGGCCAGCACACACTCCCGGACCCATCGAGCTCTGGGTTATTATGGGCCAGCACACACTCCCGGACCCATCGAGCTCTGGGTTATTATGGGCCAGCACACACTCCCGGACCCATCGAGCTCTGGGTTATTATGGGCCAGCACACACACCCGGACCCATCGATCTCTGGGTTATTATGGGCCAGCACACACTCCCGGACCCATCGAGCTCTGGGTTATTATGGGCCAGCACACACTCCCGGACCCATCGATCTCTGGGTTATTATGGGCCAGCACACACTCCCGGACCCATCGAGCTCTGGGTTATTATGGGCCAGCACACACTCCCGGACCCATCGAGCTCTGGGTTATTATGGGCCAGCACACACTCCCGGACCCATCGAGCTCTGGGTTATTATGGGCCAGCACACACTCCCGGACCCATCGAGCTCTGGGTTATTATGGGCCAGCACACACACTCGGACCCATCGATCTCTGGGTTATTATGGGCCAGCACACACTCCCGGACCCATCGAGCTCTGGGTTATTATGGGCCAGCACACACTCCCACACCCATCGAGCTCTGGGTTATTATGTGCCAGCACACACTCCCGTACCCATCGAGCTCTGGGTTATTATGGGCCAGCACACACTCCCGTACCCATCGAGCTCTGGGTTATTTGGGCCAGCACACACTCCCGGACCCATCGAGCTCTGGGTTATTATGGGCCAGCACGCACTCCCGGACCCATCGAGCTCTGGGTTATTATGGGTCAGCACACACTCCCGTACCCATCGAGCTCTGGGTTATTATGGGCCAGCACACACTCCCGGACCCATCGAGCTCTGGGTTATTATGGGCCAGCACACACTCCCGTACCCATCGAGCTCTGGGTTATTATGGGTCAGCACACACTCCCACACCCATCGAGCTCTGGGTTATTATGGGCCAGCACACACTCCCGTACCCATCGAGCTCTGGGTTATTATGGGCCAGCACACACTCCCACACCCATCGAGCTCTGGGTTATTATGGGCCAGCACACACTCCCGTACCCATCGAGCTCTGGGTTATTATGGGCCAGCACACACTCCCGGACCCATCGAACTCTGGGTTATTATGGGCCAGCACACACTCCCACACCCATCGAGCTCTGGGTTATTATGGGCCAGCACACACTCCCGGACCCATCGAACTCTGGGTTATTATGGGCCAGCACACACTCCCACACCCATCGAGCTCTGGGTTATTATGGGCCAGCACACACTCCCGTACCCACCGAGCTCTGGGTTATTATGTGCCAGCACACACTCCCGTACCCATCGAGCTCTGGGTTATTATGGGCCAGCACACACTCCCGTACCCATCGAGCTCTGGGTTATTATGGGCCAGCACACACTCCCGGACCCATCGAGCTCTGGGTTATTATGGGCCAGCACACACTCCCGGACCCATCGAGCTCTGGGTTATTATGGGCCAGCACACACTCCCGGACCCATCGAGCTCTGGGTAATTATGGGCCAGCACACACTCCCGGACCCATCGAGCTCTGGGTTATTATGGGCCAGCACACACTCCCGGACCCATCGAGCTCTGGGTTATTATGGGCCAGCACACACTCCCGGACCCATCGAGCTCTGGGTTATTATGGGCCAGCACACACTCCCGGACCCATCGAGCTCTGGGTTATTATGGGCCAGCACACACTCCCGGACCCATCGAGCTCTGGGTTATTATGGGCCAGCACACACTCCCGGACCCATCGAGCTCTGGGTTATTATGGGCCAGCACACACTTCCGGACCCATCGAGCTCTGGGTTATTATCGGCCAGCACACACTCCCGGACCCATCGAGCTCTGGGTTATTATGGGCCAGCACACACTCCCGGACCCATCGATCTCTGGGTTATTATGGGCCAGCACACACTCCCGGACCCACCGAGCTCTGGGTTATTATGGGCCAGCACACACTCCCGGACCCATCGAGCTCTGGGTTATTATGGGTCAGCACACACTCCTGGACCCACCGAGCTCTGGGTTATTATGGGCCAGCACACACTCCCGGACCCATCGAGCTCTGGGTTATTATGGCCCAGCACACACACTCCCACACCCATCGAGCTCTGGGTTGTTATGGGCCATCACACACTCCCACACCCATCGAGCTCTGGGTTGTTATGGGCCAGCACACACTCCCGGACCCATCGAGCTCTGGATAATTCTTGTAGCCTTTGCCTTTTTGATGTAATAAAACTTTTGTGAAAATTCTCTTGTCTTGTATATATTATAAAAAATATATATTTGTTATTCAACTTCAGCACATAGGCTACATGGGTTAAACTTATGCATGTGTCACAACTACAGATAATTAAGTGTAGATCAAGTTTCCTAAATCTTTTTTTTTTTTTTACCACATTTTTGTACCCTATACCATAAGTGATTTGAAAACAGCAATGTTGAATAGGTGTTGAACAATTTGAAATAGCTGTATTAGACCTATACAAAATTAGTTACATATTGACATTATATTTTAATATGCCACTAAGTGCTTACATTTGTAAATTATTCCAGTCTCTGTGGGGTTGAATAATTGTGATGGCAAGTGTATGTTTACAGGGAACGTAATGTGTGTCCCTGAGGTTCTTCCGTAGAAAACATCATCATGACGTCATCATCCCGAAACTGAAAGTAACAGGCAGCTGCAGTTCTGCTGCGAGAGATGGAGATCTGGCAAAGTTTACCTCTGGACTGTCTGATCAGTGTCTTCTCTCTTCTTCAAGAAGAAGATTTAATCAGAGCATCCACAGTGTGCAAGGTAAGCGACAGGAAATGATGACATCCATGAATCGACGTCGAGTCTAGAAAGATCGAGAGTGATGAGGACAGGCTTTATTATTCTGGACACTCACTGCTTTATTATCCTGAACTGCTTTTGTTTCCATTAGAAAGAGATGCTATTATCCCTAAAGCATACTTTACGGTTGAAGTAACTTGGGTTGATGTTGCGACACGAACTGCACGCTAATTTTTCATTTTCATAAATATATTTGACACATAATCATTTTTGCTTGAATATTGGCGCCGCACTGACAAACTTTAGTGGACATTGAAATGAAAGAACACAATTACATATTACAATATGATCATTATTTAGAAGTAAAAAAGAAAGCCAGGAGGACATATGTTCATATTGCTTCATAAGTAAGTAGAAATCGTGCACACTTGACATTTACTGTACAGACACTACAGTGCTACTTGTCTATATATCACACTGCAAACATGGGATTCAAAATCCAATTTAAACCTGGAAAAACAGAAGATTTTAAGGACGTTAAAAAATGTAAACATAGAAATATACAATTTTCTAGGTAATCATATAATCAAATGTGTGACATTGATCTTGTGATTTCATTGAAACACAAAATATGCTTTTTGAAAAATTCACAATTCCTAACATGGATCATCTGGTTTTCAATGCCAACTCGCTGTTATCATAAAGTATAATATTGTTATTTTCGAATTCATGTACAATTTTCAACTTTGCACTGTAATTGTGATGCTAAAATAAACTGTAAAACAGAATAAAAAGAGCTAAATGGAAGCATTTTCACTAGTGGTCAGAGCTCACTGTTATTGAGTAGTCAGACCTCACTGTACTGTGTTATATCATGCACATTAATAAACTGTTTGTGCAGGATTGGTGCTATGCTGTGCAGACACCGTGGTTGTGGAGGTAAGGCAATAAAGCTTATATAGCATCGCTTAAACTGTAAGATTACAATAATTATCTGTACTGTTAGCTATACAAGGGGTTCAGTGCCGTTTGTGTCTCCAGTAAAGATCATGATCTTAATGCCTTAAAATGTTGATCAGTATCTATTTTAAAGCTGTAGTCATAAATAACACCATTTAAACGATAAGCATATTTAAGGTGATTAATATATATATATATATATATATATATATATATATATATATATATATATATATATATATTTACAGCATTATTTATGACCATATATCACCGTTTTTCACACATCCCCAGGCGTGTGTATCCCATTGTCATGATAAATGAAACACTTACTATAGGTATTTGTGAATTTTTTCCAATGTACATTGTTGGGTATATTAGTAATGACTCTCTAATAATGTATAGAGTTTCTTCAATTACTAGTTTTAACAATTATAATAAATGTTTTTAGCAGGTTTTTAGTCTCTCTATACGCTATACTGAAGAGGGGGAGAAAAAAAATCCAATAAAATTGATTTTCTGAAAATATGAATCGATTTGACCTACCAACTCGATTTTTAAATCAAACCGATTTTTTGCCCAGCCCTACTCTCAAGTTATTGTTTAACTCTCCTAATGAAAGTTAAATGGCATATATATATATATACCATACAGCAGTCATCACTTCTTTGGAGGGACAACAACTTTGTGAGAAATATTATAGTAACTGTCTATTTGACAAATTTTGTCTTTCAAATTGTATGTGGTCAGCACGTCCACTCTGTTAAGAGAGATATTAAAGTCAGTAGAAAACCCATATTTTTAAAACGACAGTTTGAAACCCATGCCGTTCTCTATTTGATAAAGCGTGAGCTTCTCGTGTTAAATCATCGGACACTGAGAGCAGACAGTGAATGTGAAAGTAAGTTATGTTTAGAGTTGAAGAAAGTCTATTTACAGTTCTTCAGTAACGTTTTACTGGTTCTGATCAAAACCCAGTTCAAACTAAATGAATATTGTAACTTGTTGTATGAGATTTTCATCCGTCCATTTTTATACCACTCGTCCTGTTATTACTTAGTCCACTCTATTAAGCAGTTTTTGTTTTAATAATTTCATAAAAATAGCACAAAACCCCCCCGAATAATTCAGTGACAATGAAAATGTATTGGAGTATCAGTGATATACTTTAAACCGTAAACAAAAACACCTTTTAGGCATTTCTATCTGAGAACAAAACATGTCAAATTATGCGTTTGTAAAAAGTACAATTCATATAAATGTATATTCTTTTAAAAGGACAAATGCCCATATATTAAAATCTAAATTACAATAGTATTTTAAACTGTTGTTTTTTGTCCCTGTGGACATTTTTGATCTTCATTTCATTGGTTTTGTTTAATAAATGGTTGCATTTATTTACAGTGCTATGCATAAGTTTAGACACCCATGCTAAAGTTGACTAAAAAGAGGAATAAAAAATCATCTTTTGGAAATTGAACTTAATGCCTTAATTTAAAAAAATAGGAAAAATCCAACCTTTAAGGACACCAATTTTCTTTGTGAATGAATAATGTATCGTAAATAAATAAATGTTCTTCCTTAAAATACAGGGTGCATAAGTTTGGACACCCCTATGTTAAACTCCCATAGAGGCAGGCAGATTTTTATTTTTAAAGGCCAGTTACTATATGGATCCAGGATACTCAGCATCCTGATAAAGTTCCCTTGGCCTCTGGAATTAAAATAGCCCCACATCATCACACACCCTTCACCATACCTGGAGATTGGCATGGAGTACTTTTCATAAGATCATCTCTCAATGCAAATCAAACCAGCTGTTAGGCTAACTGAAATAAAACCATGCCAATCTCCAGGTATGGTGAAGGGTATGTGATGATGTGGGGCTATTTTAATTCCAAAGGCCAGGGGAACTTTATCAGGATGCAGAGTATCCTGGATCCATGAAGTAACTGGCCTTTAAAAATAAAAATCTGCCTGCCTCTATGGGAGTTTAACATAGGGGTGTCCAAACTTATGCACCCTGTATTTTAAGGAAGAACATTTATTTATTTACGATACATTATTCATTCACAACGAAAATTGGTGTCCTTAAAGGTTGGATTTTTCCTATTTTTTTAAATTAAGGCATTAAGTTCAATTTCCAAAAGATGATTTTTTATTCCTCTTTTTAGTCAACTTTAGCATGGGTGTCTAAACTTATGCATAGCACTGTACCTGAGCTTGAGCGAAATCTTTTTTCGAATGTTTTGTTTATTTATATTTTGCACCTTAAAATACAAAATGACAAAAATAATAATAACAAAACATAAAATATATAATCAAAAATAAGACAAAATATGATCAATTCAATGATGTGCAGGAAGAGGCAAAAAACCCCAACTGGGCTTATTTAACGCCTCCACCGATAGACATAATTACAATAAAATCAAAACAAAAAACATAAAAAACAAAAACATTATACTACATAAAAGTAACAACAAACTAGTGAAATACATATATCCATAACAAACACACAAAACACACATGCACATACATGTATACATGCACATACCATCAACACATTTTAAAGACGATTACAATAATGGAAATAATAAACAATAAATATGATCATAACATAAAATAAAATAAAAAATAAAATAATATCTATATTAAAAATTTAGAACAGCAGTTAAATGGGCAGTTTTACATCACCGCATCATGATCAATGATTTTTCTTGTAAAACTGAAGTGTGTGATGTCCAGATAGCACTGAACGCCAGGATGAGCCAGCGGTCAGCTTAGGATGTGATATCTTGTGGTCATCACCGCGTCCTTGTGCAGGAGAATGTGTCTGCAGAGATGGAGTTTCTGCAATGTTTCCCAGCATCTCTCACACACCGGGACACACTCGTGGAAAGCGTATTACCTGCGCCGCTCTCACCTGGAGATGAAGATGAAGAGCGGCAGGTCGTGTGCAGACTACACGTGCAAAACCCTACGAGGACATGAAGGCAAGCGATCAAACACGAGCTATAATGCAGACCACACATTCTCCTCGGGGGATCTTAGGATATAATCTGACAGTAAAGATAGGAAGTGGTGTGTAGACCTGGAATAATAACTGCAAGTGCTTGGAAAACTGTTTGCTAAACATATTTGCTAAAACAACAATTACTCTGTGGCTCTGGTGACATTCATGCTTTCTCTGGCTCTGAACGCAGCAAATAGGCAGTTTAGTTTTCCAGAATACATGTACTGCACATGTAAATGAATATGTGAATTCGTATTATTAATCTGAACTCAGACTGGGTTGAGTGTTTGAGATGCTGTTCATCCGCAGGCAGGGTTGTTGGGCTAGCGTACCTGTCTGGGAACGACGGCCGCTCAGATGTGTGGAGCAGCTCTCCGGTGGTCTGCAGTGCATCGACTGACGGGACCGTCAAAGCGTGGGACATTCACAAGGTATCGCAGGCTCTCTCGTTCACGAGACCTGACGAAAGTGTGGATCTCCAGAAACACAAGACATATATCAGCCGCAAATCAAGAAAGAGAAAGCAGAGCAGCTTTACACAAGCAGAGTTTGACTCTTAGCCCATGGTTTACTCACCCTGAAGCCATCCTCGTACACGACTCTTCATTCAGAAGAATATAATCAGAGTTATATTGAGATATATCCTGGCTCTTCCAAGCTTTATAATGGCAGTGAGTGGAGGATGAGATTTTGAAGCTCTGTGGGTTAACATATCCATATTTATAACTTTATCAATTAAAATAACTAGCTTCCGGCAGACGGCATACGCAAGTCGACTTACGCCACAAGAGTAACACTTAAAGGATTAGTTCACTTTAAAAAAAACTTTTGCTGATAATTTACTCACTTATTATGTCATTATCATGATTATGTCATCCGAGATGTCCATGTCTTTCTTTCTTCAGTGGAAAAGAAATGAAGGTTTTTGATGAACACATTTCTCCATATAATGGACGTCAATGGGCCCCAAACGGGTCAAGGTTCAGATGACAGTGTCAGCGCCGCTTCAACGGGCTTTAAACGACACCAGACGATGAATACGGGTCTTATCTAGCGAAACCATCGTCATTTCACAAATAAATAAAAAAGTTTGAGTTTTATAAGCACAAGCGCTCGCCTTGCTCTGTTCTGTGATGCGCGTTTGTGACATCACGTAATACACAGTTACGTTGAAAAGGTCACGCTTCTGTGTGAATATGTGTAAATATTCTTTTAGGCTTTTTAATATTCCAACACCCAGGATACGCACACGCAATGGGCATTTTAAACGATAAACTGACACAAAGACATTTGAATATGTGTGTATGGTCCTCCTTCCGCACATCTGTAAACACTGACTCGTCAAGCGTGACCTTTACAACGTAACTGCGTATTACGTGACGTCACGAACGCGCATCACAGAACAGAGCAAGGCGAGCGTTTGTGCTTATAAAACTTAAACTTTTTTATTTATTTGTGAAATGACGATGGTTTCGCTAGATAAGACCCGTATTCATCGTCTGGTGTCGTTTAAAGCCCGTTGAAGCGGCGCGGACACTGTCATCTGGACCTTGACCCGTTTGGGGCCCATTGACGTCCATTATATGGAGAAATGTGTTCATCAAAAAACTTAATTTCTTTTCCACTGAAGAAAGAAAGACATGGACATCTTGGATGACATCGGGGTGAGTAAATTATCAGCAAAAGTTTTTTTAAAGTGAAGTAATCCTCTAAGCTTAAACAAATACATCTGGGCATCAAACTCAATCTCTCTTTACAGTTTCTCCTGTTAGACTTCTAACTCGTGAGCGGTGTTTTGCTCCATCTCCATGCGTCGGGTCAAGTGTTACTCTATCGACGGAAACCGCTGTGTACGGCCGTTACTGGAAGCTGTATTTGATAAAGTTTTAAATATGGATATTTTTCTTACACAAACGCACGGCTTCACTTCAGAAGGCCTTTATTAACCCACGCAGAGCCAGTTCCAGCACTTTTATGGACTTCAAAATCTAGGATGGCTTGAGTAAATCACGGGGTAATCTTCATTTCTGGGTGAACTATCCCTTTATGTTGGCAAAACTAAGCAGATATGGGGAAAAACCCTTGGGAGAAACCCTAAATCTGATGGAATATTATATGAAATACATATTTTAAATATTTGTATGTGTTCCACCATTGTATACAGCAGGGTGACTGTACATGATCTCATATTTATTATGCATAAAGAAACTGAAGCCTATTGTTAGAACTATTGTGTGTTATGACATTATTTTTTATGACAATTGACCGTTCGCAAAGACCCGCCCCCCTTAGTTACTGTCGCTATGTCCGACAAGCTACGCCGCTCTCTCTCACACACACACACACACACACACACACACACACACACACACACACACACACACACACACACACACACACACACACACACACACACACACACACACACACACACACACACACACACACACACACACACACACACACACACCATGTTCTCACGCAGTGAGAAACACATCGTGGAGCAGAGAGGACACTGACAACACACTGACAGACACAGACCAGCTTACTTTTCAGTTACTTTTGATATTAAACATATTAAACAAAGTCTCACCTTTCAAATTTGGTAATTTTTTTAAAAGAAATGTAAACAATAAATAGCGTTTTGTGGCTCTTTAATGTGTGTGACAGAACGCTGTTGCCTCAGTTAAAGCTGCTCGTGAACCGATCATCTCTTCCTTCTAGTTCATTTATAGCATCAAATAAACATGAATGAACATCAGAAGGAATGTTGTTTTAACCGCGGAAAGGCGTCAGTACACTCCGCTTCTCAAGTTCAAATCCTCCCGTGTTAATCTACTAACTCTCCTGACGGCTTTGGCCGACAAAATGGCGGATGGCAAAGTATGATTGGTCAGATCACCTGTCAATCAAGCTCCCTGCGAAGGGTCAATTAAGCGCATTATAATGGAAGTTTGTCAGTTTCTGATGCAGCTGTCCAGTAACTGTGGTCTTGTGCAGGGTGTCAGTGTGTGGTCGAGTCCGGTCCAGAGCCCCATGCAGGACATCACAGTGGACCCGGGGCAGTGTGTGGCCGTCACGTCCGACAGCTCGGGGACTATCAAAGCCTGGAAGGGCTCCAGCGGAGAGGAGCTGGCCTGCTTCACGTCTGGGTTCTCCAAGACCACACTACTGTCTTTCAGACACAAAGACAGCTCTTTTCTCATGGTAGGCTGTCGTTTACATGTGGCGGCACAATCAGTATGTAGTGTGTACTGTAGAAGTCAAAATTGCTTGAATCCAACAGTTTTCTCTATCAGATTTACATTTTTTATAATTTTTTATTTTATTTTATAAAAAAACTAAAGCTAAAACTAAAATAAAGCACCTAAAAGCTGTCACAAAGAACCGGGAAAAAGTAATGATTATGAATATGTCAAATATAGTGTTTTCTGTGTCGGCAGCAGAGATGAAGTTGACGATGCTGACTCGCGATCTTCGCAGTAGTGAACGCGGCAGAGAGAAATCCACATTTCATACGGATTACATGGTTTTCTTTGGTTTTGAATTGTTCTGTTTAAAAGTATGATTTCAAGCGTTCTGTAGATAATAGATATATTTCTCAGGTCTGTGAGGCGAGTAGGCTGTGCTGAGTTTCGGTTCATTTATGAGACGAGCTCCAGTTAATGCGCCGGCGCCTCCGTGTTGTTGTGATATCTATTATCTGCTTTACTTATTATTTATTAAATACAGGCAATTGGTTGATGAAACATTGATTAAAATTAAGATACAATTAATACAAAACGAAATTCACTTTAAAGAAAGGCTTTGTGCTTTCTGTTTGAGTTCTCTGGGAAAGTTTTAAAGTCTTTTAGTGCCGCTTTCAGAACTGTCGTGTCCGTAACATCGTTATTTCCTCATAAATGCGAACACGAAAAATAAATGAAAATGAATATTCTATGTTCTGTGGAGAGCATAGCTTGGACAGCTTACATTAGTAACTACAGGACATCGTCTTTCAAAACATGACCTGCACGAAAGAGAAAAATAATGAATGCGTCATTGTACCCGGCACTTCTGAAAATGCTCTTCCGAATGCGTCTCTGTCTCCAGCACGTCAAACCAAACTGACGCCCATGGGTTTACACTTCACAAACGTTTCTTTTCATCTTCCGTCTTAGGGACTTTTCAGTGGAGGAGACTAAATATTTACTAAATGTTGCCTAAAAAAGCTTTTCTGACTATATGTGTTCAATGTTTAGTCTGCCTGCTGTGTTTCATCGTGTTCTTGGTTCAGTCCCTGTGACCTAGCTTCCCCCAGTCAGTTTAATTAGTGACGTCATTCCCTTGTTCATTTGCTAATCAAGCTGCTTTGCTAGCTCCATGTATGTAGTCCCTGTTCTCCCTCAGGATACGTTTACACGACGATGATGTGCTTAAAATGGAGAAGATTTTCTGCGCACATTTTTCCGTGTGTAGACGACGCCATTGTCACACGGATCCGCGGAAACGACTGAAAGCTCTGTATTCTGCTGCCAGGCCAGTAGATGGCGATGAAACACTATAGACTGAACACGTAATACGCATGTGTGTCACGTCATCGTCTTCAGAGATTCACGTTTTTGTTGTTTACACGGAGACCGGTTTCAAAAACATGCACTTTGAAACCCGTTTTCAAGTTTGCATTTTCAGGACCCCAAAAATAATATGTAAATGAACGGCCAAACCACATAAAAACTTTACGTTTATAGTTGAAAACATTGTCGTGTAAACAGCCCCTCAGTCTTCGTCCGTTCTCGTTAATGACAGCGTTCATGTTTGTGTGTGTTTCTCCTGAGATCTTATTTCCCCGAGTAAAGCCCTTCTCCTTGTCGTGTGTTTTGCTATTACGTAACAATATGTCCTCCTCATGTTTAGGTGGGAACTGTTGCAGGGTCCCTGCTCGTCCTGACCTGCCCTGCACTGTGTGAAGTCTCGAGGCACGTGGTGTGCGACTCCTTCAGGCTAAACCTCCTCCTCTCATCGCCAGATAACAAATGGATATTCACGGCCTCCAAAGAAAACTTTAACTCGAGCCCAAAGGTGAGCCAAGCACTCGCGATTAGTTTCAGTCCATTTCACCGCTGGTATAAATCAGATTTCACCGCTGGAATAGATCAGATTTCACCGCTGGTATAGATCAGATTTCACCGCTGGTATAGATCAGATTTCACCGCTGGTATAGACCAGATTTCACCGCTGGTATAGATCATATTTCACCGCTGGTATAGATCAGATTTTACCGCTGGAATAGATCAGATTTCACCGCTGGTATAGATCAGATTTCACCGCTGGTATAGATCAGATTTCACCGCTGGTATAGATCAGATTTCACCGCTGGAATAGATCAGATTTCACCGCTGGTATAGATCAGATTTCACCGCTGGAATAGATCAGATTTTACCGCTGGTATAGATCAGATTTCACCGCTGGTATAGATCAGATTTCACCGCTGGTATAGATCAGATTTCACCGCTGGTATAGATCAGATTTCACTGCTGGAATAGATCAGATTTCACCGCTGGTATAGATCAGATTTCACCGCTGGAATAGATCAGATTTCACCGCTGGTATAGATCAGATTTCACCGCTGGTATAGATCAGATTTCACCGCTGGTATAGATCAGATTTCACTGCTGGAATAGATCAGATTTCACCGCTGGTATAGATCAGATTTCACCGCTGGAATAGATCAGATTTCACCGCTGGAATAGATCAGATTTCACCGCTGGTATAGATCAGATTTCACCGCTGGTATAGATCAGATTTCACTGCTGGAATAGATCAGATTTCACTGCTGGAATAGATCAGATTTCACCGCTGGTATAGATCAGATTTCACCGCTGGAATAGATCAGAAAGCGAGCACTACAGTGGGTTCCAGATATAAAACCCCCAAATCTAAATCTTTTTTATATAACATATAAACCTTTCAAGACAGAGCTGCCATCTAATATACACTTCTGCAGAAACCGCAAGTGTAATTTCAACTTCATTTGTTAAAAATAATGATTAATAGTCAAATTCTCAGTGGAAAAACTATAGCAATAGCTACACAGTCCCATAAAGCACTGTAATGGAGATAATTACAGTTGAATATGTAAGTCAGAAGTGCAAAAGTAGGCTATAAACTGCACTACGGCCATCATCACTAACTTCAGTCCGTATGTAAAAACATTTCCTCTTATAGTTTGAGTTATAGTTTTCAAGAGCGTGATTATGAACACGAGGTTGTGAAAGTGAGTAGATGAGTTCCCCTGTTCGATGTGATGATGTTTAATGTCCCGACAACATCTGTAGTCCCAGTACTCGGATGTATTTTATGTCACAGAATAATATGTACAAATATCTCAAGCTTGTGTTCACCACAGATCTTATTTCAGGCATTTAACCAAAAACCCATAAAAAACCCATTGACTTTGAGACAACAGAACCAGAAGTGCTAAATGCAACTAGTTTCCATGGTTTGGCGTACACAAATACATCATCCCTGCAGCATCACAACACTACAATACCCCGTTTGACTGCATGTTTAAGTTAGTTTGTAAAGACTGACAGCATGTGTTTGACAGGTTTTCTACAGTGAGAGTGTGTGTTGTCCTGCTGAAGACGAGGACAGTGTGTGTGGTAGTCTGCCCGTGTCGGGCTGTTTGGCCGCCGTCTTCCTCCCGTCTCAACCGGCACGACTCGCAGTGATCCAGTCCGATGGCCTCTTCACCAACAAAACACTCGCAGTCTTCGACCTGGCCTTGAAGGAGTCCAAATACAAAAAGGAACCGCAAGGTTAGCCTTAGAAATCTATTGCTTTTCTTGCCGTAGGTTTCATTTAAAGGTGACATGTAATATAAATCTATGGTGTCCAATGTTTCTGTGAAGTTTCAGCTCAATTCCCCCAGATAGTTTATTAGAGCTCGTCAAATTTGCCCCTTTTTGGGTGTGCACAAAAACGTGCTGTTTGTGTATGTCCCTTTAAATGCAAATGAGCTGCAGCTCCGCCCCCGTTCAGAAGAGGGCGGAGCCTATACACACGCTTCAGATACTCCGGCAGTAACAAAACACACGACTCTCACTCATCCAGAATCTCAGAAATAACCAGTAGCGAGTTACATTGATTCATCTCATGTTTAACTTTTACACAAGTTGACAGTTCCCTGAGGTCTTTATAAGACAACTGTGACATTCTTTGGTCCAATAGTGTTCAGTGCTCGTCTGTGCGACAGAACAGTTTCGAACTTTTGCCATTGCGTTAGAACTGGTCACTGTTGTTGCTTGTGAAACCAAATGGCGGGTCTGTGTGTGTAAACGTGCAGACTAAGGGCCGGTAATGTTATAATAAGATCCTCTTCCTACGTCAGAAGGAGAGCGAAATCAGATCGGCTCCCGATACTCACGTTTTCTGGGTCGGTAGATGCACCCGATTATAGCACTTAAACACAGAAAAAGTTTGATTCACATGATATGTCCCCTTTAATGCTATATTTGTTGTTTACAATCTTCACGGACCTACAAATTACAATTGAATAGGCCTGTCACGATAACTACTTTTTGTTGTGCGATATATTGGCCATTTTAAGCCACTGAATATATAATCATAATATAACAGCATGCAAGTGGGCCTTCACACTTTCAAATCACAACAACCCATTAATTCTTTAGATCATGGAAATAAAGTGTCAAAAAATTAAATATCCTAAATAAAAAAACAATAAAATAAATAGTAAATAAACATAAAAAAAAATAAATAAATTCCATTTACAGATTTTTCCCTGGCTTTCTTTTCTTCTGTAAAGTAAAGCTGCACACACACTATTGCTGAGAACACAAACGCTGGATGAAGAGCGGCACAGATCCTCAACAGGCCTGATCTCCTGATAAAACTATTTACGCCGTGACGTTTATATCTGCACCAGAACAGTGGATTGCAGCTTTGAAATCAAGTGCATTTGGACTTGTTCTTTCTAACTGTCTGTAGTTGTCAGGAAAACACTATAACGGCCCAAAGACGCCTTTTTTCCACCTCTCTGTGTGAATAAAACTATTCATCATGAAGGAACTGCCGAGCCACACTTTTGCACGATAGGCAAAATGTTGGTGACATTCATTATCATGTATACATAATATGGCGATATATTGCGTCACCAAAACTGATTAAAGTCATGTACATATATTGTGCGATAAGTCGATATATTGATTATTGCGACAGGGCTACAATTAAAAGTATTATGATGCACAGTTTCCTGACTGTCATGCCGTCCCGATGCAGCTCAGCAAGTGGCGTGTTTCGCGGTGGAGCTGAGCCAGCGGTCAGACGTGGTTCTCGAGGCGAGAGGGCACAGCACTCTTCTGGTTGCAGACGGGAACCATCTGAAGGTCTACACGTTTAAAGGAGACCTTGTTGCTAGCTTTCAAGACCATTTACAGCCAATCGCGGCTCTTTGTGTGGTAAGCTGTCTGAGCACTCGCCGCACCAGTTCCCTGTGAACGTCTCGCTCATGAAGAGTTGTGCTGACCCCGCAGGACAGTTTCCGGGTGGTGACCGCATCTCGAGACCTGTCTCTCAGAGTCCTGACCTGGAGAAGTGACCCGGAGCATGGGCTGACCCTCGAGAGCCAGTATCACCTGCTCGGAGGATCCCTCACACGGTCCAGGTACAGCGCCAACACCGTATAACACGTGATGTTCATGTGCTGTACTTACAGGTATTTTGTAAATGGACTTTTCTTCTTCTTTCTTCTCTGTGTAGAGGATTCACCAGCGTTGCGTGTGATTATTCCAGTATTGTGGCCTCTGTGGAGTCACTGGATGGGAAGGATGTTTTGAAGGCTTATACCTTTGATTTCTGAAACCACCAAATGTATTCAGATCGATTCACTCACTGACCAGATCCATGTTCTGCCAAAGATGATCTTGCATTGATGAGACAATAAAAAAGTATTTTCAAACAACTCAAACTGTTAAAGGGCTGTAATTATTTGCATAAAACATAACTTTTCTTCTTTGCAATAAGCTAATCTTCAGTTAGCGTACATATGGAGTCAAAATAGGGCCATATATATCTGCAAAATAAATCAATGTTTCGCAAAAAAAAAAAATGTTTTGCAAAAAAAAAAAAAGTTTTGCAAAAAAAAATAGAGTATTGAGGAAAAAAAATGCTTTTTTGCAAGTAAAATAAAATAATTGCAAAAGAAAAGTTAACCACTGAGAGAAAAAATAAAGTTTAGCAAAGTAAAACTTCAGCAGCATTGACTGCAACACATATTTCCCTTTGCGCCGCTCCTTTAAATCCGCGTTTCTGTCATCCGTGCCTCTGCGGTGCACGCTTTCCTTTGCGCTTCCTTTTTCTTTGCGCCTCGCTTTGTGTCCCTGATTTGACGTGGGGGGTGGGGTCAAGAGGTTGGGGTGTGTACAAGGGACGAAGGCGCGTCCTTCTCGCCTACGTCATCAGCGCGAGCCCCAGAACGGCTCAAAGAGCCTTCAAAAGAACGGCTCTTTTGGCTCTTTTTAAATATTTAGTCAGTTTTAAGAAGCCAGCTTGGGAGCATCTTAGTTTATCCTCACTGGGAGGAATGATGAGGTGAGATTTGTAGTCAAATAATTAAAACTCAGATATCACACACCAATAGTTGAATTATTCTGAAATATTGATTATTACCTCATTTGTCATGTGTGGACTATATTCCATTGCACAACATCCCTCTGCTTAGGAAGTGACATCACTATTTTGGATTTACCTTTAGTACAAAGTGTGTGTATGTGTAAAGCTATGTTGACTTATGTTATTCATACAATACCTAACGTTACTCACAAATAAACATCAAAAACAAAGCCGGCTGCAATGAATTTCTGTGCAAAACAGCTTTTACTACAAACACTTCCACACAAGAACATTTTGATAAAAAACAAAATTTTTTTAAAGTTTTAAATATATACTGTAGATGAAATTAGAATAAATAAAATGGAAATGTCTACATACAATCCACTATTACTACTGTAAACTTTGCAAATAGGACATCACCCGATGATCGATGATGTAATATGGTTATGTATGATCAACTCTGGAAATATTCCTTCATTCAAAAAACGTAATTTGATTTAAGGATGGAGATTGCACAGGAAAGTAAAGTGAGTGAGTGAAAGCAATTGGGACATTGCTTAATTTGTATTATCTTATTGGTGTCGTGCTACAGACATAATTTAAATATTATGCAGGAAACAGAAATCCGATCAGTTATCCAGATACATTTGTTAATATGAACAAATGTAAACGCACGGTGTCCTGATTGGCTAATGATCCGATCTGCTTGATCAGATCATGGTGATCGCATGTTAATGCCAAGTGTAAACACAGCCTTTGTGTGCATCTGTGTGAAACACGCATAGGAAAAAAAGAACGACAGAAAGAACGGCTCCCCTCCAGCCGCGACTCGGCTCCCATCGTTCATGTTTATGAGCCGTTCAAAAGAATCGGTTCGTTCGCGAACGTCACAACTCTACGGAGCAGAGACATGCGGGTGATGGATCACAGGTATGTATTATTGATAGCTTTCTTATTATTATTATTAGACTCCTATATTATTAATAACAGATACTTCAGACCGGCTAGAGGGTGGTATTTAGCAGTATCTGTTATTAATAATATAGGAGTCTAATAATAATAATAAGAAAGCTATCAATAATACATACCTGTGATTCATCACCCACATGTCTCTGCTCCGCCATTTCGATCGATCCACTCGGTCTGGGGCTCGCGCTGATGACGTAGGCGAGAAGGACGCGCCTTCGTCCCTTGTACACACCCCAACCTCTTGACCCCACCCCCCACGTCAAATCAGGGACACAAAGCGAGGCGCAAAGAAAAAGGAAGCGCAAAGGAAAGCGTGCACCGCAGAGGCACGGATGACAGAAACGCGGATTTAAAGGAGCGGCGCAAAGGGAAATATGTGTTGCAGTCAATGCTGCTGAAGTTTTACTTTGCTAAACTTTATTTTTTCTCTCAGTGGTTAACTTTTCTTTTGCAATTATTTTATTTTACTTGCAAAAAAACATTTTTTTTCCTCAATACTCTATTTTTATTTGCAAAACAATTTTTTTTTTTGCAAAACATTTTTTTTTTTTGCAAAACATTTTTTTTTTTTGCAAAACATTTTTTTTTTTTGCGAAACATTGTTTTATTTTGCAGATATATATGGCCCTATTTTGACTCCATACGTACACACCTTCGCCTTTACACTAATGTAAAATGAAGACAGTTTTAATTTCTCGTTTGCGTACAATCTACTTGTTTTATTACAAATAACTGTACAAACATGGTACAAAAATGAGAGGTTTCAGTTGCAGTGCTTTTCAAGTATTAACACCATGGCACGTAATATACAGTATGTGATTTTTCTACATCAGAACAATTAATGGTAACTCTTTACAGTAAGGCTTATTAGTTAACATCAGTTAATGTACTAACTATGAGCAATACATTTGTTACTGTATTTGTCAATCTTTGTTAATGTTAGTTAATAACAAATAAAGCTGTTCATTGTTAGTTCACAGTGCATTAGCTAATGTTAACAAAAATTTTACTAAAGTATTAGTAAATGTTGAAATTAACATTAACAAAGAATAATAAATGCTGATTAAGTGCAATTAATTATTAGTTCATGCTAACAAATGTAGTTAACCAATTAACCTTATTGTAAAGTGTTACCACATTAACCATATACAGTAAGATGCATTTTTCAGCGCTTACAAATGGGAACAATGGATCATGTATTGTTCATCTGAACTAAGAGGAACAAACAAAGACTTTGATACTTGGATCTCCCATGACCCTGTTCTTCAGTCCTGAGCCAAGCTTTACTGAGAAACTGATGTGTGGAGCTTTTCTTTGGTGATGGACCGAGATGTACATGAACTGACGGTGTACATTGAGGTACTGTTACCTGTGTTACACCTCAAACTCGTTCATGGCGGCCGACCTCAAATCATGCAGAACAAGCTTCAAGACGCTCTTCACCCCATCTGCGCTCTTCATCTGAGGAAAGCAAGAAGTGAATTAAAGTGTGTATGTAAGCATGTAGACACATCTGTAGAATGAGACCGTACCTGTGTGAAAGCTTTCGCTGCTCGCTCCAGAAAAGCGCTCTCGACTTCCTCAGGTATGGTAAATAAATGAGCGAAACAGTCCATAATACACGTCACGGTTTCTCTGGAAGCCTGAAGTTGGTAATGAGAATGGAATCAGATTAGTTCCATTAGTTCCGTTTAGAATCATGCATGGAATGCCTCTTGTGCTGAGTGCTCTCACCCTCTCCAGGCTGTGGAGGACGGTCGAGGGGTCCTGGCTGGTCTCGTGCAGCGCGTGGACATCATGAGCGGAGATGATCGGCTCCTTGAGCTGCTCCAACCAGGACCACAAGATTCCAGACAGAATGAACGGGTCTTTTTCCAAACACAGTCGCTCCCACGCCCCCTGCCGATTGAGGTCGGCCTGCAGGAAAGAACGAGCACACGTACTGACCTTGCATTCAGAAAACAAAGGTCATATTTTCTAAATGACGTGAATAGATTGTCGATTAGCTATCTAGCTATCTGGTCCTGGATGCAGAGCTGCCTTTCTTCAGCAGGACAGTGAGGATGACTGGCGGACTAAGGGTGCTTTCACATCTGTAGTTCGGTTTATTTGGTCCGGACCAAGGGAGAAAAATTATACTTTGTAGCATTTTTCAGGCGTTTTGGTTCCTTTTCACACACACTGATTGCTCTGGTCCGAATCACTCGCTGGCCAGATGTGTCTTGAATGTATTTTCATAACTGGACTTCGATTGGTCAGAATTAACGCGCGGGGAAATTCCAACAGAACTGACAGAAGTAAACAAAGAGGAGGAAAATCCGGCAGACAACACGCCGCTTTACTATGGAGAGACGACTGCGCGGGCTGATTGTATCCCTGCTCATAGTCTATTATATAGTTTGTCTACACCACTTTAAGCAAACAACATTTGAGAATGAAATGAGGATGCGGCTTGAAAATAATGTTTTAATGCACGTGGCGAGTCACTTCAGGGGAAGGCGACGTGTGCATTAATGATGCTAAACAGACATAATGCGTGCGCCGCCGACTACGGCAGCTGGTTTAGTCCAAAAATTCGCAGTTCTTTGGCAGTTGAGTCTGTTCGAGGTCGGATCACGTTCTCACCACAAACGAACCGCTCCAGAGTTTGTTTGAAAGCGTACCGAGACCAGCTCTCCGAGGAGGTCTGCACTTATTTGGTCCGCTTTTGGTGCGCACCAAGTGCGATTGCTGCATTCACAACCCAACTAAATGAGGCAGGTGTGGAAGCACACTAAGTGTGTGTCAAATAAGACACCTGTCTTGTTTGGTTCGATTGAATCGAACTCAAGTTCGTTTCCCCCCCTTGATGCAGATCTTTTGGGCAGGTGTGAATACAGCAATCGCATTCAGTGTGGACCAAACCACCGTACCGAGACCCAGCTGAAGAGGGGGTCTCGGTCCGGCTCCAAACCAGCTCTGGTACGGTTCGAATTTCAGTCCAATGATGGATGACCTCAGTCACTTATGATTTTGGTTCACTTGCAAAAAGGGCAGTGTGAAAGCAAACCACTCCAAACAACAAAAATCAACATTGTATTTGGTCTGGACCAAAGCAAGTGAACTAGTGGACTTTCCTTGTGTAAATACACCCAAGCAACTGAAGGGACTGGCATGAAGAGTTGTCTACGCCAGGCCACATAAACCCCTGACCTGTTGCTTCAACGGCTAGGCTAGGCGTTTACATTTACTTAAACAGAGAAGAAGCTGAATTTCCACAGCATTCATGTCACTAGTTCACACATTCATGTAATCTTTAATGAAGAGGAGGTATACATATTTGGCTTGCATTAACCTGAGCCTGAATTACCCCCTAGGACTTACTTCTCTGGTTTTAGTGGTGACCAACCAAGGAGGTGCAGTTTTGGTGGCGAAGGGATGCCTGAAGAACTGTAGTAGGACTATACGCCTGCTCACGCGCTGATCAGTCAAGATCAACAAGACAACTATTTATTGTTTGTAAAGCAGCTTTACAGTGATAACAGGAAAATAATGAATTTATTAATTTATTAATTTACATATATATGTGTATTATTCTCCGCTCTGGAGAAAACAGTGATGCCATCGTCCAGCTCAGTTCAGTTCTCATATAATGGCGTCAATGCAGGCAGATCAACAATATTGTTGAATATAAAATATCCCCTACTAAAGCCGCGTTTCCACCGAAATTACCCGGAACAATTTGTCCCAGGAACTTTTTTCCCAGGAACTTTTTTTGCCCCAGACCGGTTGCTTTCTGCGTTTACACCGCGGTCTAAAGTACCGGGAAGATTATAAACATGCGCGCATCTGCGACGGACAGTAATCAGTTTTGAGCGCCACATTTATAATAAGTATGGAGGAGATTCAAACTGTGCTGTAGTTGTGTTTGTGATGTATTGCGGACATTGACCGTGAGACGGCTGGGACGAACGCGCAGAAAATGTCCTGTTACACAAATAAGCTTAATAAAGCCTGAACCTCGTCGTCGGTCCAGCTGTTTTTTATTAAATATTTGCAGACAGACAAGTAATGCATGAAGCCACGAACCGCAATAGATTAAAAAAAAAATAGAATAAAATGCTGCGTGGAGTCCTCCAGTAAAAATGCGGCGTGAACACAACCAATCAGCATGTTCAGCGCACAAGTCCCGCCCCCGAAAGTTCCTGAACTTTGAGAAAGTACTACCTCGCCAGCAGGGACTTTCGGAGGGGGAAATATTTACCCGGAACTTCATTTAGACCCTGGTTCCTGCGGTGTAAACACACCGAGTACCAGCCCAAAGTTCCTAGTTCCTGGGGAAAGTTCCCGCGGTGGAAACGCGGCATAAGTGGTAAAATGGTGAGGACACAGTGGAAACCTGTGGTTAAGATAATTATTGCCTTTAGAACAAGAGACGATAAGCCAGAACCTAGATTTAAATCAAGACCTAGACCACAAGAGCAACATCTCCCATCAGATCATAAATGATATTGTTATAATGATAATGATATAAAAATCTTTGTGATTTTCTTTGTTATTAAAAATTAAGAACAAAGATACACATACACAACTTAATATACAAATTAAATAAACAGTGCTTTATTTTTTCAGCTACAGGTGTATTTAACAGCATTGAAGAAAGTCATTAAAGGTGGGGTATGTAATCCTCTTTTTTGGCCATTTTTTCAAAATCACTTAAAATCTTATTCCTAACCCACATACAGCCACTGAGTTAGAAGCACTGAAATAAAAATTAAGCAATTTAATCATCTGTGGAACGGGCAGGACTCGAAAAACTCCAGCCAATCATTTCCAAGACCACCTAGAATCATTGGACAGTAAGTGCGTCAATCAATCGGTCGTACCATCCCCCCCCCCATCCATGTCCATGTTCTTTGAATGGGTGGAGTCAAAGGAAAGAAGGTAGGACCATTTGAGTTGTGTATTTTCAAAATCTGCCAGCCGTTTTGCAAATCACATACCCCACCTTTAAATGAACAAATATGAAAATAAAACACAACATAGACTTCACTGTATAAATTTTACATTGATTCTTATTAAAGCTACTATTAAAGTTCTCAGTCAAGAGTGAGTGAGATGCTCTTTGCACTTTGTTGTTTTATTAACAGGGATAGTTCTCCCAAAAATGTAAATTCTCTCAAGCCGTTTTAAACCCGAATAAGTCTCCCTCTTCTGTTGAAAATAAAAGTTATTTGGAGGAATGTGGGTAACCAAACAGTTGATGTACCCCAGTGACTTCCATAATAGTTTTTTCCCACTATGGTAGTCAATGAGACCAGCAACCGCCCGGTTAGCCACACTCCTCAAAATATCTTCTTTTGTGTTCAGCACAAGATATAAATTAATACAGTTTTGGAACAACATTAGAGAGTGAGTAAATAATGACAGAATTTTTATTTTTGGGTAACTGTCCCTTTAAGGACAAGCGGCAGCATGTTTACTATTAGGGCTACTGTCACTTTAAGATCTGCGCGCAACGAGTCTACACGCATTTGCTAAGCAGATTTTTTCTTAATTTTTTCTATTGTTCTTTCACTTTAGACATAACCAACTTTGTTTATGTAAACCTTGTGTGTATTTGACAGTATTAGCGCAATAAGACTCGAAAGATAAAAGATAACTTAGCCCAGTAATCAGACGCTGTTAGACAGGCTTTAGTGCATGTGCGCTTCGGTTGTATAGCACTCAGAAAAGCGCCCGTTAGAACAGCGCATCAGCAGCGAATGACATGTTTAACCGGCAAGGCTTTAAAGCACATGCAAATAATACATTTTTATGAACTACAGTGTCCCGTTCTTCTGCATTTCATGTGGATATACGTCGCGCTGTACGGTATGTTGAGACGGAGGCGCCAGAAATGCAAACTGATAAAATGCACGATCCTACGATATTTCTTCAAAAGCAGATCGTGGAGACATTTTAATTGTCCACGATCAAAAATCGTAACATCGCACACCCCTTGGTCGAGGTATGTTTGTTCTGAAGCTCCTAACCCACACCCTAGACTTTTAATCTTCTGAGTTCATCAGCACACGCACCCATACCTGCCAAATGTCCACTTTCTGGATGTGCTTCTTCCCCCCGTCCTTCTGGAGGTCCACGGCGAGGGACTGCGCCACCAGGAGGCGGCGGGACTCCAGAGACAGCTCGGACTGGACCTTGATCACAGGCACCTCCGAATGCTCTTTCTCATGAACATTTCCAGTCTCGTCGGGGTCAGAACTCTTCGTGCAGTCTTTCTTCCAGAAGGACAACATTCTGGCGATGCTCGAGTTTTTCTCGTCGGAAACGCCCACAGATTGGCTTCGCAGCAGGACGGACTGCCTCCTGCTTTTGAGCAGCTGAGATCCTTCGGTCTGGTCCATGAGTGTCTTCAGCTCCCAGATGTTGCTGGTTGAGCTGTAGATGGGACTGTCCTTACAAGCGCCCAGAGAAGGAGGGATATAGCTCTGGGGAAGTCCCATCTGATTGCCGAAGGTCGATGAGTGTATGCTGGCTAAAAGACCCAGAGGGTTATCTGAGAGGTTGAGAGACGCCGCTAGCCTCAGCAGGTCCGACTCGCTGTAGCTGAGGCTCTTACGCACGTAGTAGAGAGGTTGAGTGTTGTCTCCGTTGGCTCTGGGAAGACCTGGAAGACGTGGGCGGATCATCGTCATCCCGTTTCCCGGTATCTCTCTGTTTAACTGATAGTTCGAGTTCTCAATCGGTTTCTCTACGACAGGTGTGATGTCGGGAACTTCGACGATGTCCTCCTCGATGACCTGCCGGTTGTCTGCGATGTCCAGGAGAAGTCTGCAGACGAGGGGAACGAGCTTTGGCACGAATCTCAGCTGCCGAGCCTCGTATCCGTGCAGCATGTGGTTCTGCCGGATCAGAAACTGTGGAAGAGTGACGGCCGGCGCTCCGGGCTCCGCGCTGGCGAACAGGTTCCTCAGGGGAACGAGGAACTGAGAGAACTGCCGCACGCACTGGAGCTGTCCTCTGGTCTGGATCGAGTTCGGGCGTTTGCCTCGGACTAACAGAATGGCTTGATCTGCTGTCATCTGTGTGGTGAACAACAAGAAACAGGCCAGCAACACACCTATGACAAAAATGTGTAAAAAGAGTTAGTATCTAGCTAGCGTACATATGTTGCAGTTGTTTTACTTTCTAGGAACCACACCTAAATTAAACTTTCCCGCAGGAACACACTCCCTCAGCCGGACTGAGTGGCAAAAGAGCTGCTTTAATTTACTTAATTTAATAACTTGATTCCTTACAACTTACCAAAGATCCAGTGATCCGTGCAAATTGACATGCAGCCAGGAATCGTGTGTCCTGACATTTATATGAGCCTGATTACGACGCCGGGGAAATACATACAGTACAGCAAATTTGCCTGTGAACGCTTTATATAAATAGGTCTAAATCCAGGTGATCATCAATGTTATATAAAAATCAACATATCATCCAGCCCTAAAACTTGTATTTTGTTCAAAACTTGTTTTGTTTTTTTGTCAGTGTTCATTTAAAAACATCCAATTATGCAGAATATATGTTGAATATAAAATTGAGGGTATACGCCAAAGTGACTGCGGTTACACCCACTGAGCGGCAGAAACACTGAGCGGCAGCATTTGTTATCAGTGTAAATACTGCGAAAAACATACAAAACATCTAAAAAAGGAAAGAGCTTTGAGATTAACTGTACAACTCGGTTTGACTAGCCTGGGTTTCCCCATACTGCCTTTGCGCAGCGCGATTTTATTCACGCTGAAAGGCAGTCTGGATACCATGGACCAGATTTTCGTCTCATCTAGGGAACCAATCACAGAACGGGGAGGGAGCAGCAAGACGATGACGACACAACTAAGCAGTTTGTTTATATCCATATATACTTTCGACCCTCATGTTTATCTTGCACAAACGGCAATAGTCGCTGAACGTCATTGTTTACACAAAAATATCTTACCCATCATCTTCTTCCTTGTCTAATTTCTGTCGCTCTACATACGTCATCTGGTATAATGGAAACGATTGGCTATGAGCTACGTAGGCGCATTTGATAGACATTCTTAGCACCCAATAAACGGCGCCGGGCATTCGTAAACCACGCCTCAAATACGAGAAAATTAACATGTGGTTCCCAGACCCAAGTCTCAACGAGAATTGGGTCTGGCGTTAGCCAGACTACAATTTGACAAGAAATCTGAGGTATATTTTTACAGACTGTTGAAAGCTACAGAACAGAGAAGCAAATGGATCGCTGCAATTCATAGAAACAACGCCAGGCAGGGAAAGATGGATATGCAGTTATCATCATTTTGTCTCAAAATGCTGAATGCATAATTGGATGCTTTTAAATAAACACTGACAAAAAAACTAAAGTTTTAGGATTGGACGATATATATAACGATGAGTGATCACCCAGATTTAGACCTATTTATATAAAGCGTTTACAGGCAAATTTTCTTTATGTATTTCCCCAGCGTCAGGACACACGATTCCTGGCTGCATGTCAATATCCATGATCACTGGATCTTTAGTAAGTTGTAAGGAACACTATATCGAGTCCAACCTTTATTTTAAACTGATAATCGTTAGTTTTAGTCATGTTTTCAAAGTTTGCCCAATTAAATCCAGTCATGTCTTCTGCCACTCAGTCTGGCTGAGGGAGTGTGTTCCCGCGGGACAGTGACGTCAATGCATTCCCTCTATTGTAACTAAAACACGACATGCAGTTAAAGTATTAAAGTATTACCAACACAAATATCAGTATTGGGAAACGACTACAAGTCAGGTTGCCTCCACAAGCCATTAAAAACATTTGGTTAGTCTTTATTTAAGATGTTCTTGCTACAGTGTAATTGTACTAATGTACAATTCATATATGGAAGCACCAAGTCATATTTATGAACTACTTACTATAGGGTTATGTGCATACAATTATGCATCATTTATAGTTATCACTATAGTAGTTACATGTAACAAGGACACTGAAACGTTGTGCTCGCTGGGTAGCGCTTGACTGACACTAGCATTATTACTGAGACGGTCCCTTTGGAGTAACCTGAGGTTAAGAGTCTTTCTCGAGGACACAATAATGATAGCTTATGGCTGCCAGCAACCGTTCAGCGCTTAAGCCTATAAGCCACATCACCTTAAAAAAGATGCCACCACTGCTCCACTTTCATCTAAATATACCGTAAACATACACAAAAGAACTATACCTGTTCTGCCAAGCCCCGCGTGACAGTGAACAGCGATTTTGCCTTCTTGAATGGCGAAAGACATGACTTTCACCATATCCAGGATTGATGTGAGAGACGCTACTCCATAGTCATTCCATCTAAAGTTGTAGAAATATACTAAAATAGAGCAACAAGAGCACCTTTATAACCTGAAGACAAAAGAACAACCACAGCTACTATGGTATTACTTAATTACGTTAAGAAGATTCTTTACATCTTTATGACACTTTACACAGGAAAGCGCACATTTGGCAGAAGGAACTGTTACTCACTGCCAGCCTCCATGAAGGTCTCGGGACGGTAAGTAAAGCCACTCTCGGGATCGAGCGGGTTTCCACAGCTGGCATGTTCACCAGGGCATTGGAGGTTAATGACGGTCTTCAAACCGCAGCTTAACACGACGAAACGTTGAATTATAAGTGTGTACCAAGTTTTCTGAAGGCACTTTAAGTTAAGATTAAGTGTTTTACCTCAAAAACTGGTCTATTATGTCGAATTTTTCAATAATTTCAGTGGAAGGGCGGGCCATGGCAAGCAGATTATCAGTAATCCTAGAAAAAGAGGCAAAGAGGAACCATAAATGAACAACTAATCTATTAAAACTAACCAGTTTTAATAGATTAGTTGTTAATTTATTATTGCATCAAAAAAGTTTAATCTTGAAGCTGAACTTTTTGGCAAGTACACTATATTACCAAAAGTTGTGGGATACACCTTTACATGCACATGAACTTGAATGAAATCCCATTCTTAATCCGTAGAGTTTAATATGGAGTTGGTCCTTTGCAGCAATAACAGCTTAAACTCTACTAGGAAGGCTTTCCACAAGGTTTAGGAGTGTGCTTATGGGAATATTTGACCATTTTTCTAGAAGCGCATTTGTGAGGTCAGGCACTGATGTTGGATGAGAAGGCCTGGCTCGCAGTCTCTGCTCTAATTCTGCAGGTCAGTCAAGTTCCTCCACACCAAACTCGCTCATCCATGTCTTTATGGACCTTGCATTGTGCACTGGTGCGCAGTCATGTTGGAACAGGAACTTCCCCAAAATGTTCCCAGCATGAAATTGTCCAAAATGTCTTGGTATGCTGAAGCATTAAGAGTTCCTTTCACTGGAACTAACACCACTGCATCCCACGCTTTACACCACTGCATCCCACACTTTACACCACTGCATCCCACTCTTTACACCACTGCATCTCACCTTTTACACCACTGCATCCCACGCTTTACACCACTGCATCCCACACTTCACACCACTGCATCCCACACTTTACACAACTGCATCCCACTCTTTACACCACTGCATCCCACACTTTACACCACTGCATCCCACTCTTTACACCACTGCATCCCACGCTTTACACCACTGCATCCCACACTTCACACCACTGCATCCCACACTTTACACCACTGCATCCCACTCTTTACACCACTGCATCCCACGCTTTACACCACTGCATCCCACGCTTTACACCACTGCATCCCAAACTTTACACCACTGCATCCCATGCTTTACACCACTGCATCCCACACTTTACACCACTGCATCCCACTCTTTACACCACTGCATCCCACACTTTAGACCACTGCATCCCACTCTTTACACCACTGCATCCCACTCTTTACACCACACTTTACATCACTGCATCTCACGCTTTACACCACTGCATCCCACTCTTTACACCACTGCATCTCACACTTTACATCACTGCATCTCACGCTTTACACCACTGCATCCCACTCTTTACACCACTGCATCCCACGCTTTACACCACTGCATCCCACGCTTCACACCACTGCATCCCACACTTCACACCACTGCATCCCACACTTCACACCACTGCATCCCACACTTCACACCACTGCATCCCACGCTTTACACCACTGCATCCCACGCTTTACACCACTGCATCCCACACTTCACACCACTGCATCCCACACTTTACACCACTGCATCCCACGCTTCACACCACTGCATCCCACGCTTTACACCACTGCATCCCACACTTTACACCACTACATCCCACTCTTTACACCACTGCATCCCACGCTTTACACCACTGCATCCCACACTTTACACCACTGCATCCCACACTTTACACCACTGCATCCCACTCTTTACACCACTGCATCCCACGCTTTACACCACTGCATCCCACGCTTTACACCACTGCATCCCACACTTTACACCACTGCATCCCACGCTTTACACCACTGCATCCCACGCTTTACACCACTGCATCCAACGCTTTACACCACTGCATCCCACACTTTACATCACTGCATCCCACATGTTACACCACTGCATCCCACGCTTTACACCACTGCATCCCACACTTTACACCACTGCATCCCACACGTTACACCACTGCATCCCACACTTTACACCACTGCATCCCACGCTTTACACCACTGCATCCCACGCTTCACACCACTGCATCCCAGGCTTCACACCACTGCATCCCACACTTTACACCACTGCATCCCACTCTTTACACCACTGCATCCCACGCTTCACACCACTGCATCCCAGGCTTTACACCACTGCATCCCACTCTTTACACCACTGCATCCCACGCTTCACACCACTGCATCCCACGCTTCACACCACTGCATCCCAGGCTTCACACCACTGCATCCCACGCTTCACACCACTGCATCCCAGGCTTTACACCACTGCATCCCACTCTTTACACCACTGCATCCCACGCTTTACACCACTGCATCCCACACGTTACACCACTGCATCCCACGCTTTACACCACTGCATCCCACGCTTCACACCACTGCATCCCAGGCTTCACACCACTGCATCCCACACTTTACACCACTGCATCCCACTCTTTACACCACTGCATCCCACGCTTTACACCACTGCATCCCACGCTTTACACCACTGCATCCCACTCTTTACACCACTGCATCCCACGCTTCACACCACTGCATCCCACGCTTTACACCACTGCATCCCACTCTTTACACCACTGCATCCCACACTTCACACCACTGCATCCCACACTTTACACCACTGCATCCCACGCTTTTCACCACTGCATCCCACGCTTTACACTACTGCATCCCACTCTTTACACCACTGCATCCCATGCTTTACACCACTGCATCTCACGCTTTACACCACTGCATCCCACACTTTACATCACTGCATCCCATACTTTACATCACTGCATCCCACGCTTTACACCACTGCATCCCACGCTTTACACCACTGCATCCCACGCTTTACACCACTGCATCCCACGCTTTACACCACTGCATCCCACGCTTTACACCACTGCATCTCACGCTTTACACCACTGCATCCCACACTTTACACCACTAAATCTCACGCTTTACACCACTGCATCCCACACTTTACATCACTGCATCCCACACTTTACATCACTGCATCCCACACTTTACACCACTGCATCCCACGCTTTACACCACTGCATCCCACGCTTTACACCACTGCATCTCACGCTTTACACCACTGCATCCCACACTTTACACCACTGCATCTCACGCTTTACACCACTGCATCCCACACTTTACATCACTGCATCCCACACTTTACATCACTGCATCCCACACTTTACACCACTGCATCCCACGCTTTACACCACTGCATCCCACGCTTTACACCACTGCATCCCACGCTTTACACCACTGCATCCCACGCTTTACACCACTGCATCCCACGCTTTACACCACTGCATCTCACGCTTTACACCACTGCATCCCACACTTTACACCACTGCATCTCACGCTTTACACCACTGCATCCCACACTTTACATCACTGCATCCCACACTTTACATCACTGCATCCCACACTTTACATCACTGCATCCCACACTTTACACCACTGCATCCCACGCTTTACACCACTGCACCCCACGCTTTACACCACTGCTTTACACCACTGCATCCCACACTTTACATCACTGCATCCCACACGTTACACCACTGCATCCCACACTTTACACCACTGCATCTCACGCTTTACACCACTGCATCCCACACTTTACACCACTGCATCCCACACTTTACACCACTGCATCCCACACTTTACACCACTGCATCCCACACTTTACACCACTGCACCCCACGCTTTACACCACTGCATCTCACGCTTTACACCACTGCATCCCACACTTTACACCACTGCATCCTACGCTTTAAACCACTGCATCCCACACTTTACACCACTGCATCTCAGGCTTCACACCACTGCATCCCACACTTCACACCACTGCATCCCACACTTCACACCACTGCATCCCACACTTCACACCACTGCATCCCACACTTTACACCACTGCATCCCACACTTTACACCACTGCATCCCACGCTTTACACCACTGGCGAAGGCCAGACAAGTTTGGAGGTCTGTAGCTATTGGCTATGCAGAAAGTTGGCGACTTCTGCGCACTGTGAGCCTCAGCATGCGCTGACCCCGCTCTGTGATTTTACGTGACTTACCACGTCGTGGGTGAGTTGCTGTTGCTCTCAATTGCTTCCACTGTTATAATACCACAACAGTTGACCATGGAATATTTCATATTTTTATATAATATTCGTCAGCAGCCATATCACCCTGTAGCCCAATACTGGTTGCCCACTGAAGCTAAGCGGGGCTGAGCCTGGTTAGTACCTGGATGGGAGACTCCTAAGAAATCCAGGTTGCTGCTGGTAGAGCTGTTAGTGAGGTCACCCTGTGGTCTGTGTGGGTCCTAACGCCCCAGTGTAGTGAAAGGGACACTATATTGTCCAAGAACAGCATCCTTCAGATGAGATGTTAAACCGAGGTCCTGACTCTCTGTGGTCATTAAAAATCCCAAATGGCCAAATTTGCCCCTTGGCCTCTGTCTATCATGGCCTCCTAATCATCCCCATTGGCTTCATCACTGTCTCCTCTCCACCAGTAAGCTGGTGTGTGGTGGACGTTCTGGTATAATATGGCTGCCGTCGCATCATCAGGTGGAGCTGCACACTGGTGGAGGTTGAGGAGATTCCCCCTTCCATGTAAAGCGCTTTGAGTACCCAGAAAAGCGCTATATAAATGTAACAAATTATTATTAGTAGTGAGGAAATTTCACGAATAGACTTATTGCACAGGTGGCAACCTATCACGGTACAACGCTTGAATTCACTGAGCGACACATTCTTTTACAAATGTGTGTGAAGCGTCTGCATGCTGGATTTTATACAACTGTGGCCATGGAAGTGATTGGATCGCCTGAGTTCAATGATTTGGAGGGGTTTCCCAATACTTTTGGCAATATAGTGTAAAATCAAATACAAGCAAGCCTTTAAATACAGGTTGACTTTTCTGAAATAAATAATCATTATTTTTGCAATTCTGCTTGGCATATAATAAGGAAAATGAACATGATAATTTGATAGAGATCTCAGCACAACAAATAGAGAAGGTTAATTGTCAGACTTTTATATTTGATGAAGTTTATAAGCGTACCAGGACGAGTAGACTCCTCGTATGGCCTGCCGGTCCTCGCTCCAGTGGGACGGGTCCTCGTACTTGCAGGCCTGTCCTCCACAGCCCATGGAGCACTGCATGTGGCAGGGGATCACGTAACGCAGCGCCTCTCCAACCATCGTGTATCTGGCTCTGGGAGCCCTGGAACCCGTCACTTTAAAAACATAAATCATAATTCAGTCTAATCGCTTTCAAACTTGTCTAAGGGAAAGACCGTCTGAAATCAAGTTCTACTCAGGGGAGCAAAACCATTGGCCAACTGATGCGATTGGCTCAGTTCTGCCATAGATGTGTAGTGGATGCAGGATTACTGATTACAGCAATATATCAAAATGCCTTTTAAAAGGCCAGATGGTGGATCTTGCAAAGTCGGACTAGAGGAACACAGTGTAACATCGTTCTGATGGTTATTATTTGACTATTAAAACAATATGACATGTGGCTGTAACTTTTTGCTATCGCTTACCAAAGTCCATGATACTCCCTCCTCCATGGCAATCTCTGTTCGGGAACAAGCAAACGCATTAGCGTACAGCATGCAGAGGCCATTTCAGAATATTACATACAAATAAATAAATACAGTAATATTGTGAAATGTTTTTACCATTTAAAATCACTGTTTTCTATTTGAATATTTGTAAAATGCCATTTATTCCTGTGAATAACAGTATCATCACCCCAGTCTTCAGTGTCACATGATCCTTCAGAAATCAGTCTAATATGATGATTATCTGTTCAAGAAACATTTCTGATTATTATCAATGTTGAGAACAGTTTATTTATTAGTTAAGTCTATTCATACGATCTTTTGTATTGTGACAATCAGGACAATTAAGCAGTTTCCCCCAGTTTTCATTAATGTAATGGGAAAACAATGATATTGTGTTCATCATGGCATTTTTTAATGTTGCGTTTAATTTTTATTGATTTAAATATATTTTTTTAGCTATTACAATCATTTTTACTATAAAAATCCCCTCAAAAGTGAAATATCTGGATGCAATTCAATTTGGGATGCATTCTTGCAATTTGAATTTTTTATGCAAAATAGAAAGTTTGGTTTTGATTTTGGGATGAAATGTGAAATCCAAGGCTTTTCAAATCAGTGCTAAAACTGGTGTTCATACAAAATGTATTTACATCTCTATAAATTCACACAGTGACATTCAAGAAACGAAATGTTTGTGAGCATCGTGTGGATCTTGCAGAACGAGGTGTGTGTTACTCACCCAAACACCGCTAGAGGAAACGAACTGTCCTTTCTCTTCGATCCATTGAGTCCACGGCTGATTTGATAACTTGATATTAGAGTAAAAAAGCAATTGTCACTTTATCATTTGTTTTGCCGTCCTTTAAGATGCACACTCTTCACAGTGCAAAACCTGTGGATCCATCCAGATACACTGAACATCCTGGTCATTTTCAAGAGGCGAGTGTGTGAGTGAAGGTGAAGTTAATCCTGCGGTCACATCAAGCCAAAGAGTGAACAGAGCAGCTATTTCAGACTCGCACCAGATTGACCAACTAATCCACTTACTCCTGAAGAAGCCGTTGCTCTGACCTCAGCTCTCTGTCATAGTCTGAACTCTTCATTTATGCTTTTATCCCAGAAACAAAATGAGGGAAAACTATTTCCTTCTATGATTGTCCAGAACTTCAGCAAAAGAGTAAAATCATTTCTCCTTTATTCTGAATATGAGTAAATAAACACTGCATTCATGAAGCCCCACACACTGCACACATTCATTTCTTTTTGTTTACGAGTATTGCTTCCACTATTAAAGGTCAACGCAGCTCGTACTGAACCCAGTAACTGAAAACGAGGTGACTTTCTTGTTCTGGAAGCTTACAGTAAATCTGATTAAAGCAGAGTCTCTTAAGTAGGAAGTTAACAAACAGCTGACGCACTGCTCCACTTTTACTCCGGCGGCATCAACAGAGGAACGGACACACGGACACCAAGCAGATCTAACGGCAGAAGACACCAAGACACTTCAACTGAATAAAAGTATAGCTCTGATTTATTATTGTTTGTGAATAAAGGACACGGATGATGACATGAATAATCATAGATGGTGTACACCAGTAATGGTCCCTCGTCAGAGTCAGTGCCATAACCCTGCAGATCATCGCAGGAGTCATGTTTGCTGTTGGTCTCACAGCCGTGACCTTATAAACATCAGAAGACTCGGGTCACCTAAACGGGTGTTTCTACAACAGTTGTTTATGATTCATGCAAACAAGTAAGATTACACGCATTTAAAGAAAAAAACAACAACAACAAAAAAACAGCGTAATACACTGTAATGACAATGACACTAATTCTGCTTATAACATTTCGACAAAACAATTAAAAACATGTTCAGATTGATAGGAAAGATGATGATGTTATTATAAGTATTACTGCAGAGCGATTTCTCTGGATGTGAATGAAATGCACCAGATTACTTGGGTTTACTTGTTTAAATAAAGTCCACCATCAAACTCTCGGTCAAGCTGGGAAATCACATTAAGGGCTTCGCTGGTGAGATTACCTGAGTTCACGCTGATGGGTCAAAGGTCATTCAAGAAGCCCTCAAACTCACCTCATCAATATCCAAACACCTCTTAATGCTTTCATGAGATGCAATTGCACAGTTTGACACTAACTGCCATAAACTACATAGAAAAGATCTAATAACAAAAGAATAATAAAATAATTAATAACTACTCATATTAATTGGTCACCAGCTCAGGCTTATTTTTTTTACTATTATGAATCTGAGAAGGGAAAAGTGCTCGGTACTAACGGTCCCTTAACCACTGAACAACAGCATTCTGGGATATTACAGAGGCTTGGAAATTATAAAAAAATATTATTTAAAAACAAAATACAGCATTTTAATTTGTAAGTGCAACTGATTTTCATTAGCATAAAAAAAAAGAATAAAACTATTAGTGTTCACACACACCTTGTGTACAGTGTGTGTGTTCATGTGTCCGAGTGTGGTGCACGCGAGGGCGAATCAAGCTCCTCTTTAACACACCAGGACAGCGGCTCACTGTTCCCTTTGTCCGGCTGGTGTTCAGGTCCACATGCTTAATGCGTCTCCAGAAGACATTCACTTCTTTTTCTTCTTCTGATGATTCCCTTTTAGAGAAAAACTACAGTCAGTACAGGTCATAATAATATCATACAGTACAAAATCTAGCACACTCTGTGATGACTAACAATATAGTTATCTGGATATTCTACGGTTAAAGCAATAGTTCACCCAGAAACTGAAAATGTCCTGATCATTGGCTCACCCCGTCGTATCCCAGATCTCTACATGACCTTTCTTCAGCCGAAGTCTCTGCAGGGCTTTATCCCCATCTAATGCACGTCAACGGGGATCACCAGAGGCCATTTTTGACGGTCCAAAATCCATATTTAGGACAATTTACTAGAGGCCATTTTTGACGGTCCAAAATCCATATTTAGGACAATTTACTAGAGGCCATTTTTGACGGTCCAAAATCCATATTTAGGACAATTTACTAGAGGCCATTTTTGACGGTCCAAAATCCATATTTAGGACAATTTCCCTGGCCTGAACCCTATAGAAAATGAGTGGGCTGAACTGAAGAGAAGAAGCGCCAACATGGATCTGGGAATCTGCAGGATCTGGAGAGATTCTGTATGGAGGAATGGTCTTTGATCTCTTGTCAAGTGTTCTCCAAACTCATCCGGCATTATAGGAGAAGACTCAGAGCTGTTATCTTGGCAAAATGAGGTTGCAAAAAGTATTTAAAAAAAGGGTGCCAATAATTGTGGCCAACGTGTTTTGGAGAAAAACATTTATTTCATAATGTGATTTAGCCCCACTTTCAATTCTCTTGCTTCAATGAAAGGTTAGAATTTTGGCAATTTTTTGAATGAAAGATCAAAAGGATAAACAATGCAGATTTATTTTTTACAGCCAGTTTTGATCATATTTACCAGGGGTGCCAACAATTTTGGCCATGACTGTATATATACAGTATATATTAGGGGTGTAACTATGGAGCTAAACGAGTCTCAATAAAGATAAATGCACACACTACATTCACATATGCACACACAGGATTCATACATGCACACACATGATTCATAAATACACACACAGGATACATAAATGCGCACAAAATTCACAAATGCACACACAAAATTTAAAAAGCACAGAAGATTCACAAATGCATACAAAATTCACAAATTCACACAAAATTCATAAATACACACACAATTCAGAAATACAAACAAAATTTACAAATGCACTCAAGATTCAGAAATGCACAGGGCAAGATTCAGACGTGTATTTCTGATGCACACACAAATATATATTGATTTACAAACTGCTTGCGGTCTGTGAACTTCACTGCATTTGTGTGTGAATTTTGAGACTCCCTTGACTTGGCTCGACACACAAATGCCTTTTTTTAAACAGGGAATGATCAGCAACCAATCAGATATCTCCCTTGGTTTAGCCAATCACAAGAACGCACCCCGCGTGGGGGATTGTTTACTCATAAGCCAATCACATGAATGCGTTCACACAGCGCGATATGCATGTGGTGCGGGCGCGGTGGAGTTCTGTCTGTCAGTTGGTTGAGACATAGACATCATATAGATAGACGCCCTATCGACCGCTACTGTATGGGACTTGGGAAGCCAAACAAACCAAAAGTGGGACGAGACAGCGGGGGTTTACAGAGCTCGCGCCGCGCTGACATGTCATCTGCGCGGTTCAATGGTCCGAGCCGCGCGGCCGACTCGTCAGCGCAAACGTGTTTCCTAGCGACAACCAATGGGCAGCGCGGCGCGAACAATCCTCACCAGCGCTGCACTGATCAAACAGCGCAGCGCAAACCATACATGCAAATAAATGTACAATAAAGAAACCCCAGCTTCCTTACAAAAAACGGGTTCTCTGCTGAAGTTTAGGAGTTTTTCCCTACAGAAGACAAAGAAGAAGAAAGACTAAATGAAATGCATACATTTCTTATGTTTATTATAGCTATTTAATAATAATAATAATAATAATTCATTACATTTATATAGCGCTTTTCTGGACACTCAAAGCGCTTTACATAGAAGGGGGGAATCTCCTCAACTACCACCAATGGGTGGTACTACTACAAATAAATACAACGTTAAATACAATTAATACAAAGTTAAATACAACTTTACTGTTGTATTTAATACAACAGTAAAGAGTTAGTGTTGTGCGTCCATACTTTGAAGAACTGCACATATATAGAGGCTACGGAAAGAGCTGTACAAAGCAGAAACTTCAATGACTTTCAATTTCGTAGTCGTCTTGAGGAGCACGCCAACCTTCTGGAAATTATATCGGACAGTTTACATGTTCAGGTAATGTATGTTAGTAAGTTTTGCATTCAGCCATCATTTGTAGACTTTAAGCTTTTTATGTCTGAATTCCATAATCATTTGTTAATTTTGAATAAAATGTTAAAACTAAAGATCAATTTTATGTTATTGATATTTTGTGATATTGATTTATAGGGTGAATTCAGTGTGATTTGGACACTTTTTGCTATTGAGATTAATTGGAAAAAGTGTCCCTCCCAATCAACCTGGTCGCCTATATATAGCCTAGTCTAAAACTGTATAATGTTTTAGAATGCTCTGTAAACCCCCGCTGTCTCGTCCCACTTTTGGTTTGTTTGGCTTCCCATACAGTAGCGGTCGATAGGGCGTCTATCTATATGATGTCTATGTCTCAACCAACTGACAGACAGAACTCCACCGCGCCCGCGACACATGCATATCGCGCTGTGTGAACGCATTCATGTGATTGGCTTATGAGTAAACAATCCCCCACGCGGGGTGCGTTCTTGTGATTGGCTAAACCAAGGGAGATATCTGATTGGTTGCTGATCATTCCGTTTAAAAAAAGGCATTTGTGTGTCGAGCCAAGTCAAGGGAGTCTCAAAATTCACAAACAAATACATCAGAAATACACGTCTGAATCTTGCCCTGTGCATTTCTGAATCTTGAGTGCATTTGTAAATTTTGTTTGTATTTCTGAATTGTGTGTGTATTTATGAATTTTGTGTGAATTTGTGAATTTTGTATGCATTTGTGAATCTTCTGTGCTTTTTAAATTTTGTGTGTGCATTTGTGAATTTTGTGCGCATTTGTGTATCCTGTGTGTGTATTTATGAATCATGTGTGTGCATGTATGAATCCTGTGTGTGCATATGTGAATGTAGTGTGTGCATTTATCTTTATTGAGACTCGTTTAGCTCCATATGTAATGGTTCACAAAATTCACGATACAGCAAAAAGAAAGAAATGCCAGAGAAATGTCCTTGATTTAATTTTTTATTATATTTTTATTAAAACTAACATCATAAAGTATGATCTTTTTTTTTAACTTTGAGCAATGATAGAGCTTTACTTGACTTTTCTTAGGAGCATATAAAACAAAACAGCTCCTTAGACAAAATGAAATGTAATATTGTAGTCGTTATAAACAAAGGTTTATTTTAGTTCAGATTAACATTTGAGGGCAGCAATTGTGTTCATAATGTCAAAATAAAACCGATGTAATGTTACTTAAGCGTTAATATTCCTGCCACACTTCCTGGTCACAGTTAGTAGTGTTACTACAGTAAATCATGGTGAATGCTGATCTGTGGACACTGAATGGTTCATTCATGGCACAATGTGTCTCCTGGTTTCCACGTCAGCGCTGTTTGATCCGTTAATAACGGAGAAATGTGAATGTTTGTCACTAGATCTCGCAGCGATGTTATTATTCAGTGGCAAATTAAAATCTTCACTGGATCTTGCTGTGTAGTAACAGTGCTTGATCAAGATCGGCTCGCGCTGCATTGGTCCAAACTGATAAACGCTCCGTCAACCACACAATAACGAGCAGCTCAGTTTCGGTCCGCTTACATTACATTTGCCATTTGATGTTGGGTAATGTTGTGGTCGCGTCTGCATTATGAGCGCGCTTGCCACGCGCCTACATTTAAAATAACTAAATTTTGGTCGGCAGGAAAAATGGTCCAACGAACCGTTCGGTTTGAAAATGCGTACCGAAAACCAAACCGAAAGCCTCGTACTGAACGGTTCAATACGAATACCTGTATCATTACACCCCTAATATATATATATATATATATATATAAATACATTTCACATTCCTTGCAGCTAATTCATTACGATGACATAAAGTTGATGTTGGAATCTGTTTTAGTGAGATCAAACGCACAGGTAATGTACAGGTAATCACACGTGCACATGATTCACACACATCTCTGGATTGTCAAGTCATCTTCATTTATACAGCGCTTTTAACAATATAGTTGTTAACAACTACATTTTAACATTTAACATTTTAGCATTTTAACAATGCTGCAAAATATGTCTTTTCAAGCCATGAAATGAGGACAACCAGTGGAACCTCAGATGGATAACTAATTGTATATATATATATATATTTTTTTTTTTATAAATGTATTCATGCATTTGTTTACTGATTAATTTTATTGATTATTTGTTCATTGCCTATGCAATGGCCAATGCTTTGGCAATACTGTACAAGTCATGCCAATAAAGCTAATTTGAATTGAATTGAATGTAGATTGTTTCAAAGCTGCTTTACAGAGATAAACGTATAATTTAAGGTAACAGATTGTTTTGGCTTTATAGCGGTTCTTGAATAATGTTATTTTCCAGCTAAAGTTAGTTTTGATTGAATTGTGTAAACAACATCTCCCATCGCTCCACTGTCCTTCATCAAGCTTCGTCTTTGCTATTGTTCTGTAAATGTGACCTCTACCGGAGAAAACTTACATATTGCACCTTTAAAGCTTTTTTTAGAAAAAATCCTGGAATGTTTTCCTCAAAAACCTTAATTTCTTTTTGGTTGAAGAAAGAAAGAAAGTCATGTACAGCTTGGAGTAAATAATCAGGACATTTTCATTTCTGGCTGAGCTTTTAAACGGTGTTAGCGGTTACTGTTACACCTTTGTAAAGACAGATCCGTCTAACGGCGGGTTTCTCACCTGTGGTGCTCCACATCATGAGGCTGAGCTTCTCTCCTAACAGGTAAAGAGGAGCCATGGAGAGGGACGCGCCGCCCAGGAACACACACAGTCCCACGGGACTCAAGTGAGCCATGATGGGGTACACCCAAATCCCGGAGGCGTGGTGCACCCACAGCACCCTGTGAGGGACAGAAACACACATCAGTGCTGCGCCGCCGCTGAGAGACACGAGAAGGACCAGGACACGCAGAGCCAGATTACCATGACAAGTACAGGGCGGAGAACAGGGCCAGGGCAGAGATCCCTCTAGTGCGGCTGGGGTACGTGTGGCTCTGCAGGAACATCTGGAGCAGCAGCAGAGGCATGATCACCGTGTGCTGGGGGACAACACACACCAGTGTGAGGACACAGCACTAGAACCTTTTCATAACATTACTTCAATGCCTTAAAGGGATACTTCAGCATTTAGCATTAAGCTTTGTATCAGTAGAAAACCTGTAGTATTTTCGAATGACCGTGCTTCCCTCCCTCATGTCCCCCTGAGACGAGAGATTTATGTGTTTTTTGTCTGGAAAAAAATCTTCCGATGACGCAAAAATCATCATTTTGCTCATCGGAGGATTTTTTGGCCAGAGGCACGAGACTACAGCCAGTAGGAGGCGCTAGATCCGCATGTTCTCAACCCGCCCATAGATCTCACTCACAGAATGCACAAATAGTGTCCGCCATCTTTTATTTGGAAGCTAAGTGTTCTGGCAAAAACAATATTTAACAAACGCAGCATTCCCAGGCAAAAGAGACGTCAAGATTAAAATTGTATTTAAAAGAAAAGATACATTTATTCTTGCAAGAATAGTTCCCATTCTAGCCACACAGCCCAGCTGCTGGCTGAGGTGAAACCCCAGCCTTTACAGACCAGTCTGCAGGCAGAAGTGAGACCCAGATAGGTGCTTTACTGGTAGATTTATAATGTTCTCATCAAAGCATTCTCTAAACACCCACCCCAGAGGGCAGGAACTGAGGACCCCCATGGTCGTCTTAACCCCTCCCTAGCCTGGGGATCTTCTCAGTGTCACACACACAGCTGTATCAACGTTACAACATAAAGCTCAAAATACAGAACACGTCATTCATTTGTTAAATCATTGAGAAAACAAAATAAGAAATAAAAGATTAAAATTGCCACTACACTACACTAACAGGCTCTTGTCCTGTGGAGAAAGCTGAGTGCTAGCGGTCACCATCCTCTTTTTCCCGGACATGTCCAGCCGTCGAGACCGGTGTGTCTCACACACATCAGTAATCACGCCACCGGCCACGCACCGTTCTCCCGCGGCCGTCAGTCTCGTCCCGTTCGCCGTTCTCCCGCGGCCAGCAGTCTCGTCCCGTTTGCCGTTCTCCCGCGGCCGTCAGTCTCGTCCCGCTCGCCGTTCTCCCGCGGCCGTCAGTCTCGTCCCGTTCGCCGTTCTCCCGCGGTCGTCAGTCTCGTCCCGCTCGCCTGTTCTCCCGCGGCCGTCAGTCTCGTCCCGCTCGCCGTTCTCCCGCGGCCGTCAGTCTCGTCCCGCTCGCCGTTCTCCCGCGGCCGTCAGTCTCGTCCCGCTCGCCGTTCTCCCGCGGCCGTCAGTCTCGTCCCGCTCGCCGTTCTCCCGCGGCCGTCAGTCTCGTCCCGCTCGCCGTTCTCCCGCGGCCGTCAGTCTCGTCCCGCTCGCCGTTCTCCCGCGGCCGTCAGTCTTGTCCCGTTCGCCGTTCTCCCGCGGCCGTCAGTCTTGTCCCGTTCGCCGTTCTCCCGCGGCCGTCAGTCTCGTCCCGCTCGCCGTTCTCCCGCGGCCGTCAGTCTCGTCCCGCTCGCCGTTCTCCCGCGGCCGTCAGTCTCGTCCCGCTCGCCGTTCTCCCGCGGCCGTCAGTCTCGTCCCGCTCGCCGTTCTCCCGCGGCCGTCAGTCTCGTCCCGCTCGCTGTTCTCCCGCGGCCGTCAGTCTCGTCCCGCTCGCCGTTCTCCCGCGACCGTCAGTCTCGTCCCGCTCGCCGCAGTTAACATGAGGAACGGCGACTGTAGAACGCAAAAGCCGAATCCCGGACATTTTGGGCGATCTCGAAATCCCGGGCAGACTCGTCACGGAGACTCACGGTAAAACATCGTCTTTGTTGTCTTTCATCCACATGAGCCAAAAATACATTTTCTGGCTTTTCTCAGACTAGAAGGCTCCAAATTCAAAAATAATTGCACATCTCTACTACATAAATGACCCATTTTAAATACACATTCATCTGTCCAGAGGTGAAGTATCCCTTTAAATGAATAAATGTTTAGCTACCTGTGATTTGTACATTACTGAAATACATAACTTAGACCTCTGATAACATAGCACTCTAAACTGTAATGTGATTTGAAACGATGTGTACTGAGAAAAGCGCTATACAAATAAATGTGAACTGAATTGAATGTCCAGACTGCATGAGCTCTAGATGAAGGTTGTATTCAGTGAGTGCACAACACACCCCTGATCAAGCCACTGCGATATATACTGTTCTTCACGAATCTTCTCACCATTGCATGATTCAGCCAGACGGGAATGATCTCATCCAACATCTTGGGATACACCAGCTCTCGGTCGTACGTGTAGAGACTCCAGAACGAAGCGAACACAAACTGCAAGAAGATCAATACAGCCAAAGTTCACAGTAGTAGTTGACCAATAAGGTTCGATGAGCAGGCTTGCCCATTATCCAATGCAAATGATACACATGAGATGACACAAAATTATTGACATTATATATAAAAAATAATAATAAAAGACGATATGCACTGAAGCATCAATGTTATAGTTCTTCTATGTCTGTTATTTTAAGAGATCGTATTGATCTTATATTGAGACGGCTTGAAATATTTCTACTATGCATTAAATACTGTTTATAAAATACATTTAATTATTAGACTATTGGTGAAAAACTGAAATGTTAAACTAGTCTAACACTCGCTCTCCTATATTTCACAGACTGTGTAGAAACACTTTCAAAATAACACAAATTTGACCTAAAACTGGGAAATACTATAAAACTTTTAAAACACCCAGTTAATGTTTTTATCATTATATTTTAATATTAACAGTATGTATTTGGTCCTTTCAATAAAACAGGGACATCATTTGTACATCTAGTTGTGCTCGAATGTGTCTGCATTATTTAACATAATTGAATAAATTAGCCACATTTTTTAAATGTAATTAACTCAAGATAATTAGCCTGGATACTCTCTTCCACACACTTAAAGTGAAGGAGAAGAGAAGAGAAACTTACAGTGAATAATGAGGTTACAGCAACAGTATGAGACATGACAGATATGTTACTTTAACAGTTGTTCAGCATTATTCTCGAGCTGCTGTAAACCTAAACTATCTCTGTTACTGTAATCTCCTGTTATCACTGTAAAGCTGCTGTGAAACTATCCATACTGTTAAAAACACTGTATATAAAAGAAGGAGACTTGACAGTCCCGTACAGTATATATATATGGCAACACTTTACAATAAGATTAATTATTTAATGTCTAATTAACTAACGTGAACTAACCATGAACAATACATTTGTTACTGTATTTGTTCATCTTTGTTAATATTAGTTAATAGAAATAAAGCTGTTCATTGTTTGTTCATGGTGCATTAACTAATGTTAACAAGATTTTAATAAAGTATTAGTAAAAGTTAAAATGAACATTAACAAAGATTAATAAATGCTGTATACATGCAGATCATTATTAGTTAATGCTAACAAATGTAGTTCCCTAATCTTAACTAATGAACCTTATGTAAAGTGTTACCACATTTCATGCTTCATATTATATATATATATATATATATGTGTGTGTTGATACAGCCTTAAGATGTAATTTGATTAAAAGTGTGTCAATGACTAGTCAAGTCACCTTTATACAGTGCTTTTAACAGTATGGATAGTTTCACAGCAGCTTTACAGTGATAACGAGATTACAGTAGCAGAGATAGTTTAGGTTTACAGAAGCTCGAGAATAAAGTTATTGTCCAGCTAAAGTTCCCACTTTATATTGTCTTTACTGTGTATTAACGTATCAAATTATTAATTAAAATAAAAAAATTAATAAAACATGGTGTTTTTACAGTGTTACTTATATTTCAACAAATACCTGCATGCAATTATTTTCTGTAATTACATCTATAATTACACTATTGGTCCTTATCTAAACCCTTAACCCGACCCAGACCTGTGCCCAGCATTACCCGTCTCCAGCTCAATAGCAGCACAAGTGTTTTGCAATATGAGCACAATAAGTACATTGTACTTTTTTTTCTTGTAAGTACAATAGTAGTTAAGGACATCTAATATAAAGTGTGACTTTTATGTGTGTTAAACTGGTGGTCCTCACAGTGCCGACGGGAAAGGCCAGCGCAGTGAAGTAGAAGTCTCTGGCTTTAGTGAGGGTCAGAGGAGTCCCGCTCCGAGTGTGTTTCACCGGCACCAGCATGTGCACCGCATCCACGAACACACACCAGCCAAAAAACACCGCCTGCAGCACCTGAAACACACACACACACACACACACGAGTCATGTGACATGAACACGCCGTCATAACTAAAGTTAGTTCAACGCTTGACATTCGGGTTCACACACATTAAACTCTGCGCATTTCATGTTTTCAGCACAAACCAACTCAGATATTCATAAACAAATGCAGCACAATGCTTAATTTCAAGAAATAATATAAGGCTAGCCCTATACATCAATTAAACAATTACACTATATGACATTATATCAAACTAATATTAACACATTTCAGAATGATATCTGAAATAATAAAGCATTTGCATAAAGCTTGTTTAAAGCTGGTTTGAGTATTAATCTGATATTTTTTATATACAGTAATGAACCCATTAAAAAAATTACCACATTAATCATCTGAAAAACAAAGCCTACATTATAGGGAATAATATTATGAGTGATGTACAATTGGTTTGATACCATTTAGTTCAAACGGTGTTGTAGTGTGATGGATTTTCAGTATTGCATACATTTAAAGTTCTAAAATTATTATAAAACATTAAATGCTAATTCCACAAAAAGAGCCTTGTAAAATAAACAGAATTTTTTTTTCTGAAAATTGAACTATTAGTTTGATTTCATAATCATGTAGTTAAATTTTTTCACTGATTTATACGATTAATACATACACATTATTTTATTTATTTAGTTAAGCCTCGCGCTATGCAAAGGGCGTGTGTATATGTATATTTATATATGTATCCGAGTTTAACGGCTTTGAACCCGAATGTCAAACGCTAAGCTGACGTCACGGCGTGTCATAATAACTGACAGTAGAGCCAGAGGTGGCTTCGGTGTGTGAACTGCTCCTACCAGATTTATAAAGGTCAGATACTTCCAGCGGCCCCCGTATGAACGCACACCGGGGTGTTTGTCGGAGGTCTGCAGGGAGCAGTTACTCCAGATAGTGAATATATACCAGCTGAAAATAAGCAGATGAAGCAGCAGACACATCTTCTGCCCGGTGGCGGCCATGACAGTCCTCCTCCTCTTCGTCTTCTTCTACGGATTGTAACGGCAGCTCGCGCCCTGAATGTTGCACTACTGCCACCTGGAGTTAGTTAGTTAACTCCTATTTAAAGCAGCAGTTCATGTCTCTTCTGCCGCTCCTCCTGCACTCCAGTATGTTTAATACTCCACATACTGTTATTCCTCATTATTACTGTAGATTCCATCATTATTAATAGACCAATGTGGGTGTTTGCAGACACCGCGATGAGGTGTATTGTGGGCGGAGTCCACCTGCTGGCAGACAATGGCAGTTCTGCAGTAGCACTCTATGAAAGACACTAATAAAACAATCATAAGGTCATTTCGAGTGCATATCTCACAATTTTGACTTTTATCTCGCATTTCCGAGTTTATATGTCAAGATTCTAAGAAGAAATATAAGAATATCAGAATTGCAAGATATAAGCTGTCTTTTCCCCCTCAGAATTGCGGGGTCACTTTCGAGAACGGTCACTTCGTAATACGCAGTGGGGAAGCTCCTTTCCTCAAGAATATTGAAGCTTATATTTTAAAACGCAGTGCAGCTGCACAGCAATACCAACCGAGCTACTAACTCGCCCATTGGCTGTGCTGAGGCAACTGCATATCCTATGGCGAGGCAGCAGCAGGCAGCTAAGCGAACCAATCAGGCAGCTTGGCGCCAAGCACGTCAGAGCCCGCCAGAATGGGCGTGGCTTATAGCTATAAAACCCGCTCCATTTCGCCATAGCACAGATTTAATCTCCTTCAGCGACCTTTCTCGTCTCTGTCTCCTCTACGAAGCTTCGCTGTTGAAGCAAGCCAGTAGCTAGAACAAGCCTTACCTGCAGCGGGCTTCCCTTCTGTCGCCGTTCTACTGCGGCCATCCGGAGACTACGCAAATATACTTTCTCTGCTAACTGTGTGTTCGCCGTCGCGACACATTTTTTCTGAAAGAGTAAATTTCTTAAAAAATGTCTCTTTCGGTGGATCGGACGAGGAAAAGCTCGACGACAGCCTCTCCATTGCGGGCTGAGGCTCAGTCTACCCCGCCACTCACAGTCCAGTGCTAGCGCGACCAGGACAAACTCTGATGCGGAGATGCTTCGAAACCTCACCGCGGCTGTGGCGGATCTCGGGCTTGAGTGGGCCGCACCCGAGGAGCCTGCTTAAAGATGGATGCCTACCAGGGCGCCGGCAGGCCCCCCATCACAAACCAGTCCCGTTTTTTCCTGAGGTGCACGAAGAGCTGACGAAAATCGTGTTCTTCCGCAACGCTCTCCTCGGTTGACGGCGCTGCGGAAAAGGGATATGAGACGGTGCATCCCCTTCAAGAAGCGGTCGCCGCTCATCTCTGCCCGCCCACTGCTGCTGGATGGAGAGCTAGAGCAGTTCATCCCTCCAAGCCCTGCCGAAACACCTCAGCCCTCGCTGGACAAGCGTTCTCCGCTTTCGGCCAGGCTGCTTCGGCCCTGCACACCATGGCGGTGTTGCAGGTTTTCCAGGCCAAACTCCTCCAGGCTATGGACAAGTCTGGCCCGGACCCTGAGTCGTTCAGAGACATCCACAGCACCACGGACTTAGCACTGCGCGCGACAAAGGCTACTGCTCAGGCTATCGGCAGAGGTATGGCTAACCTGATCGTGCTCAATCGCCATCTTTGGCTAAACCTCACCGACATCAAGGAGGCGGACAGAACGTAGCTCCTCGACTCACCAGTCTCCAGCACTGGCCTCTTCGGCCCAGTTGTAAAGGGGTTCGCAGAGCGGTTCACAGAGGCACAGAAGTCATCACAAGCTATGCTACACTTCCTGTCAAAACGCTCCAGTTCTGCTTCGAGCCGACCCAGAAGAACGCCGCCTCCTCAGCCAGCGCCTCGGTTTCTCAGCCCAGCCCTGCGGCTGATACCTAGGGGCGCTCACGACTGGCAAAACGCTACCAGCACCGTAGCCACAGGGCCCCCGACCCAAGGTGTTGGACCCTGAGCCTCCGAAGACCTCCTAGCAACGAGAGGGAATAGAGAGGGCATGAGTCTCGCTGCGGCCGGACCAACCTCAAGGATAGCTCGCTCAAATCTCGCAGCTCCCTGTTTAGCTCGGGCAGCTGAAGATTTTTATACTGTAGTTAATGTGTTGCACTGTACGTGCCCCTACAACCAAACACTGTTTTCACAGGGACTCAAATAAAGCACAAAAAGAGTATGTTTCAAACACACAACACCCGGGTAACCAGTCTCCCTTCGATAGGTGGCCAATTCCCAGTTGTCACTCTATCTCAGATCACTCGAGCCGAAGCACGGCGAGCCAGCCCCATACTGAGTATGTGCACAAAACACGGGTAATAGGCCCCCCTATGCAGGCAGCCCATCCGGCTCATCTTGACTCAGTCGAAAACCGCGTTATTGATACACAGATCCTGGCTCCTCTGCCATTTGGAATGCCTCGGGCTCAGGATCAATATTTCCAAGAGCAGACTGTCACCCAGCCAGAATGTAATCTTTCTGGACACAGTTATAGACTCAACACAAATGAGAGCTTGGCTTACGTCAGAGCGCGCACTCTCTATTCAGAGCCTAGCGGCTCAATACGTTTGAGAGGCTTATGGCTGCAGCATCGTCAGTACTCCAACTAGGATTACTGCATATGTGCCCCCTACAGCACTGGCTAAAACGTGCCAGCGTTCAGGACGCCTGCATATCAAGGTGAACTACAGCTGCATAAAGGCCCTGGCTCCCTGGAAAACACCGGACTGGTATCAGTCCGGTGTGGCCATGGGTGTGGTCTTCAGAAGGAAGACAATTTTCACAGATGCCTCCAACCTAGGTTAGGGGGCGCTACACGAGGGCAAGCCTGTCTCCGGCCTCTGGTCGAGCACGGAGAAGTGCGTAGACATAAACTGCCTAAAATTGAGAGCAGTCTGTCTAGCCCTCAGAGGTTTTCTGCCGGACCTAAGGGGACACCACGTCTTAGTCCGAACGGACAACATGTGTCCTACATAAATCGCCAGGGCGGCCTCAGGTCAGGCAACCTACATGTCATGGCCAGAAACCTCCTCCTTTGGGCACAAGTCAACCTGCGCTCCCTGAGAGCTGCTCATGTCCCGGGAATCCAGAATCTGGGTGCGGATATGCTGTCTCAAGACAAAACTCCCCCCGGGGAATGGAAGCTCCGCTCTGGAAGACCCAGGTATGGTTCCCAGAGCTGGCACAGATGATGGACACAGCCCCCTGGCCTGTACCAATGAGGAAGGATGTTGTGGGCCCTCCATGTGTGGCCCCTCAACGAGTCCTGATACTATCACTGAGGCTAGGGCGCCGTCTACGAGACGTTTCTATTCCTCGAAGTGGTCGGTGTTCACCAGCTGGTGCACAGCTAGGGACCTCGAACTCCAGTCATGTGAAGTCCAGTCCAGTCATACTCAAGATATATGTGGCGGACATAGCAGCATACCATGCTCCCGTGGCCGGCCATTCATTAGGGAAAAGCGACCTCGTGGTTCGCTTTCTCAAAGGGGTCAAGAGGACAAACCCCCCTCGGCCCCCTTCTATGCCAACGTGGGACCTCTCCACGGTCCTTCGGCCCCTGAAGGGTTCCCCGTTTGAGCCGCTTCAGTCGGCTGATCTTAAGCCACTTCGCTGAAAACTGTGCTCCTGTTTGCCTTGGCATCAGTTAAGCGAGTGGGCGATCTGCAGGCTCTCTCCATGAGTTCATCCTCCCTGGAATTTGGGGTTGGTGAGTCCAGAGTCACTCTCAAACCAAGAGATGGTTATGTACCTAAAGTGCTCTCAACTCCGTTCAGAGCGCAGGTCATTACCTTATCAGCACTTCCACCCTCGGCGAACGACGGGGAAGCTTGATGTGCTCTGTCCTGTCAGAGCTAAATATAAGCTTCAATATTCTCGAGGAAAGGAGCTTCCCCACTGCGTATAAGCTACGCAATACTCGTTCCCTACTCTCAGGGAACCAAGGTTACTACGTTAGTAACAAATTCTGACTTTTTCTCCCTCCGAATTGTAATATCATCTCACAATTGCAAGGAAAAAAATCAAAGTTGTAAGATGTTATGCTTAAATGTTACCTATATAAAACGTTATAGGTTTGAATAGTAGGCTATTTCATGCTTTAACTGTAAAGCTATTATGTCCCTATGAACTGCATATGTGAATATTATGCTTTAATAGCAGACTAATCATCATTTTTGATCAGTCCAGACTGTGGCTGGCAACCAGAACTGTCTGTGTTTATCTGCACAGGGCGTCTTCACGACAGTATTCACTATAAATATGAAGACCATCTTTTTTATATTACATTTCTGACATCTAAAGGCACAGCAAGATTTTTTGATCATTTTCCACTTTTTTTTAATGCATTTTTATAAGAACAAAACATAATTTACATACAGAAGTACACGTCAGGAGGAATAACCATCCATGTCAGGGGGAAACAAAAGGTGGAAAAAACTAAGAAAAAAAAAGAAAAAGAAAAAACTTGTACCTGTTAAACAGCCCCATAGTTTTCCTTGCTTTTAAGTTTTTACTTTTGGATATTGTTTCTAAATATAACCATAAATAAATAACATACATTTTTAATTGTTTAAAATGTGCCATTTTTTCATTCCATTTGAATTTATGAATATAGTAACAAGCAAGTATAATAATTCAATCAAATATAAAGAAAATATTTTTATCACCATCAAATGAAAAACATTACTGAGGTCTTTCCTACGTTTTGGGGTCTTGAGACACTCCCAAAATAGATTAGTATCAATGGATTTTATTGTATTTTACAAAAAAAACACACAAATATCTTCCATGTTCACTTTAAAAAGCTGTACCACAACTGACTTAATAGGGTAAACTCGATGAATTTTTTTTTATTATATGACCTCTTTCACTTTATTTGTGATGCAATACTTATGAGGCTTCATCCAAATTGTACTCAAATCAAGATATTTAAAAAAAAAAAGAAAATCCCAGTGAGTAGTAACAGCAAGTAAACGTTTAGATTGAAGAAGGGAACACAAGAAAACTTGTGAAATCCTTGCCCTGCAGCTTAATATAATTAAATTCTTCAACTGTTTGCGAAGAGTAATTATTGTTATTATATTCTGATAGCCTCTAAAATTCCTTGGGAATTGCATGTAAAACCAAATGTCACTATTTGCTGTGTTATTGTTTTTATTTTTATTCTGTTTGTTGTGTTTATGTTTATTGTGGCTCCCATGAGTGTAAAACAAATTCCCCTCGGGGCAATAAAGGTTTCATTCAAATGGATCAACTGAAAAGTTATAAACAACTTTTGAATGAACAATGTCAGTATAATTATATGAAACACCATCCTTTTGATCAACTGTTTAACCCAAAAAATTCCTTTTTCAAACCAGTTCTTAAAAAATATTGATTTGTTTCTAACCCGTATTTATATTATTCCAAATGGTACATTTATGGAGGGAAAACATGACTATACATAAAGAGTCCATGAAAGTAATGCTTTGTGGAAACTTGTTTACTGGGTATTTTGTTAATATCATATACATATTTCAGTATGAACTCTATACCACCTACTTTTTGAAATATATAGTTAGGTACTGTATACCATACTTTGGTTCATTTTAAAATAAATTTTGAGCCAATTTATTACCACCACAATGCATGCGCATCATTATCTTGGTTTTTTAATAAAATAATCCTTTGTATATTAATTTGTTTGTTGGACATCTATAATATTATTAATAATAATAATGAGTTTCCTGGTAATGTGTATAATAATTCAACTTTTTAACTTGTAATAATTAAACAAGTTTGTTGCAATATATATCTTTCCATTTAAAGACACTCATGATAAATGGCAATGCAGTTTAAATAATAAAACAAGTATTTCGACAAGTTCTTCTGTCACTTCAGTTAATGACAAGTTGACAAATACGGTGAATATTTACTTTTTTTAATAAACTTTATTTGCATTAGTACATGGTATACAGCAAAACAAATACAAAGGCATTTCTCTTTCAGAAGCAACATTGAGGTTTTTATCCCCACATGTGAGAGCTCACGTGAGGACTGATCTACACACCGGCCCTGACCAGCTCGGACTCCTCCAGTGTTTAACAGACTGAAGCCACTGGATCAGCAGGTGTTGCTGCTCTCCTTAATCAGACCCTGATCACAGAAAGCTTTTTTGGCATTCACTGGCTCAGCCTGTCCTTGAAGCAAGAACAACTATTGTGTCCAGTTCAACTATGGCTGAACTGACCACAACACACTTTGCGACCGATTTTTCTTCTCTCAATGTGATGCGAGTCTGAGAGGAACGACTTATTGGACGAGAACAAAATGTAGAGTGGGCATGGAGGCAGATCTGAAAGCATGTCTGCAGTAGGTCATGGATCAAACTTGAATATAATACACACTCTCAGAGAGAAGATGGTGAGACAGACTGACGCCCGTCTCCCACTGGTTGATTAAGCACACCTGCTTTTTGTTGCCCATCACAGTTCGGTACAGGATCAGAATAATCAGATAGGGCAAAAGAGTGTGTTTTTAAAGTCAAATTTAAGGCTTTTTAAGTCCTTTTAAGACATCAAAATTAATACCGTTAGTAGTGCGCAATATTGACAAAAACATATCTCGATATTTTCAAAGTTTTGTCGATAATAATTAGATGATATTTTACTGATTGTGTTTTTGTACTGGTACGGCTGGTTTAGGCCTGTTGTTGACAGCTGACTCACAAATATATTTTTCATATTCTATGCAGTGGTCAGTTCACAGCAGTGACAGAAATTGCAAAAAGCAACCATATACTCCAAGAAGAAGAGACCCAGTGCCCTTCTCTTATCCCACACTCCAGACTCAAGCGTAGAGGGGATCAGAGTTTTCTGTGGTTGGGCCACGGTTGTGGAAAGGCACGGTCTGCCTTTAGAAATTAAGATAGCCCCTCCTTGACCACTTTTAAGTCTCTACTAAAAACACACTTGTTTTCCATGGCTTATATATATACTTTTAATTGTTAATTAACTTTTTTAACTGTGTTTTAGCTGCGATGTTTGTTTACCTTTTTCCTTCCTTCTGAACCTCTGTACAGCACTTTGGTCAGTCGTGTTGACAGAAATTATCATTTTTATGAAAGGGCAATATTTGCCACCTTAAATTGATTTCCTGGGGCATTTTCACCTATATATGGACATTTTCCAAACTTATTTAGATATGCATCACCTTTAAATGTCGACTACTGTTGTCAGTGTCCACTAGTAGCAGCTGTTGTACTATTTTGTCGACTAGTTTACAAAAGAGAAAAGCTCCGAGGAATATCACTGGAAGAAGAAGGTTATGAGCTTTAGGACCTGAGTTAATATTAGAAAAGCTTTTGTCAGAGAGCGGGAAGGCCTGAAAACAGACGCTGAGGTGGCGCTGCTTCTGCTCCGTACGCGAGTAGCATCGGTTTTGCTGTTTCACAGAACCACAGATATGCTGTTGATGTGATGTTAGCTATGTAACAGGACAGAGAGTGTGTTTGCCTGGAGCTGCTGGGACAAACAATCAAATCCTGCTTGTATAAACTTGTTCATTTTATGTTTTTGTCACGAAGCATTATGTTGCTTGGCTTCAGCTCTGATAAAGGCACATCCACTCTTACATTGCGTGTTCATGCATTTTGGGCCCGGAGCAATAACGGGAGGTGTGTGTTTGCTTGGCTTGATTTCAAACATCAACAGTATTTCTCAGAAATCGCTCACTGCAACTTTAACCAAATGTTCACACTTATTTCCGCACAACGAGTGTCTTTAAGACAATCACGTTACAGAATCATAAAGAGGTAGCCAGACGAAGCTAATTGATGTGATTTGAGTCTGTCATTCAGAAATACGTGAAACAACAATTTGACAACTAATGTAGTTCTAGATGTCAAAAGTTTCAAGATTATTCAAGTTTCAGGTTTATTGTCAGTGGCATGCTCATGAAAAGTCACTCAATTAAAAAAAAAAAATCCACTGAATCAAAAAAAAAAAAGGGGTACGTTTTATATCTTTCCCAGTTCCTTCCAGGAAAGCTCAGTAGTCACTCCGCTGCAGTTTTGCTGTGCTTCCTCAGATGCTCTCGGTACAGCAGAAGCCGCTCGGTCGTGTGCTGCGTTAGCTTGCTTCTCCGGGCCCGCACAACACAGCTTGCTAGAGGAAACAGTCTCTTAAACCCCCCGGAAGATGCTGGGACGGCCAACCATTTGCGGCAAATGCTTTGTAGGCGAGGGAAGCGGGTCGCTTCTTTCCAGAAGGTTTGCACGGAAACATCTTCCCCAGACAAGAGCTCAGATAAATACTGAGTCAGCTCAGCGGACTGCAGAGCAACATGTTCTGGGTCATCACGTCCCGTCTCTTTTGCGGCTTCACTCAGTGCCGACTCCACAACTAAAGAGGCACGGTGTTTTGACGGCGTAAACAGTGTGCTAGTCTTGAATTTCTCTTTTCCATTATCAAAGGGTTGAAGCTTGATTCGTGGGTCCAGAACTGTGGCTAGTATCAAATCTCTTCGCAAAATAAGAGGTTGGAAGTAAGAACGGAGACCAGAACGGAGGGATGCGCAGAAAAGGCTGAACTTTGTGGCATTGGTCTCAAGCGTTTTATCAAGTCCAATGATAGTAGGGATGATGAGGGACAAGGTGATGCCGTCTTCCTGAAGCACTTGCACCGCCTCTTCAAAAGGCTCCATTAGACCAACAAACTCCACGACTTGATCACGTGTAACATGAACCACGGGTGGACAAACGTGGCAGCTGTTCGCCTCAGTGTGGGCTTGATCCACAAGGGCCATCACCAAGTCCCACACGGACTCCTGCATGAGCTCACGGATGATGGTGATCGTGGAGTTCCAGGTGTAGCTGCTTGTGCTGAACGTGCCAGAGAGTGAGAGCTTGTATTTCTTTGCAAGAACCTCAAGCCAGTAGGAGCTGCGGCGAAAAAAAGACACCACGCTTAGCACCTCGTGTAGTATACGCTCAACAACTCTGGATCTCTTTATCGCCTCCTTAATCACGCAATGCAGGAGGGTAGTAATACAGTCCAGATGTTTGCTGGAAGATACTTCAGCTATGGAGAAATCCTCTATGGTGACCTGATCGTCCAGAAAACTCAATAATTCCTCTTCATCGGGGTCGCTCTTCTGCGCGGAGTACATGATCTTGTAGTCACAGAAGAGATCATGGGTAGCAAGAGTGTTCTTGGCCTCGTGGATGATACTGTAGCCGATGTTATGGGGGAAAAGCCCATAGCTCAGAAGAACGGACTCGATTTCTGCTCCGATCTGTGTTGTAAACTGTTTACACTGCAAATGGCGAAAAGCCACAGTTCGCCTGTGAACGTTCCAGTCGTCATCAAGGAAATGCATCTGAACGGCAAGAAGAGGTTCTGTATGTTCACTGGCCCAAATATCAGCAGTGATGTGAACCACATTACGGCCTCCGCTCAGCGACACACACCTCCTGAGCTGTTGGATCAGCTGTGGCTTGATGGTTTTCTCCACAGCGCTATACAGTTGTGAAGCGATCGTGCGCTGCGAGAGCTGCGGGTGTTGGGGACCCACTGAAGTCATGAACTTACGAAACCCACAACCTTCAGTGAAGTTTAGCGGCAGCATGTCCTCGGCAATCATTTGCAAAACATCATCTACAAACGCTTTATGTTGCGAGTCCACAATGGAGGGGCTTCTGGAGAAAGCGGGTGAGGATGAACACGGATAGAGGGGTGGACTGGTGGCCTTCAGGGGGTTTTCTGAGGCTTTCCTCTTCATCGGCCTCACCCGGGGCGATGGCTCCGTTGCACATATTGACTGTGGGTTAAAATCAAACATTAAAATCACAAGTGCAGGCAAACACATTTACTTCTAATTTATCCCAATTACAATAGCCGCTTTTCCACAGTCATTCTGTTTGCTTAACCGCTCACTTCCATGCCGATCCAGTCCAGTATAAATAAAACGGACTGTAATACAAATGCCTCAGTCGTTTCCTTAGCACAAGAGTTTTAACGGTCATCAGCATCGTAAATCTTGCTACTTTTTTTGTTTTCATTTTTAAAACTATGTATGTATTTTTATAACACTATACGTAAGCAATAAGGTACGAGAGGCTAGTGCTGTATCGTGAATAAGTCCCGGCTGAAGGGCGTTGTTAGGCACGTGACTTATTCCAGGGTTCTTGCAGGTTTCAGTAAGTCAAATTTAAGACCTTTTTAAGACATTTTAAGACCATAAAGATTTAAATTTAAGACCTACATGACGCATTAACCAACAAATAACAAATAAAATTAGCATCAATATGCACTTTTTGTTTACATAAACATTAAAATAATAACATAAAAAATGATGGCTAGATTTTAAAAGAGTGTCTTGCAACATGTCATCTAATAACATGTACAAGTTCAAATGAAGTTTTGACAAAAAAGGTTTTATAAAAAGATAAACCTCACGTATTTCAGCCTTTAAATATTTTTTTATAGAATTAATGTGTCAAAAAAAGGATAAATTACTGACATTTACAATGCAGATTAGCTTATTTTTTATTATTAATAGTAAGATTTGGTCTGATTTTCCCGTTGCGTCTGTCGTTGCTATGCAACCATGCACTGCGCTCTCCACAACGACAGTAGCTAGCTAATGGATTTCCACCACTGATAAACACTTGCTGTAGCCATTATTTATTTACGGAGAAGAAAAAAACACCTGTAGTGTTTGGGTGCACGGTGCACCCCCATCCTTCATGTTGACTGAGCTTTCAATGTTGTTACGGAAAGGGTGAAGCGGATTGGTTGGTTCTTGTCACACGACCTGCGGTGCGCTTGCAGAATTCTGAAAAGTTTAGGTTTTTTTTTATCTCGCTCCGCCTGGAAAAAACGGCCGCATTGCTTCTAATATGAGTGCGCTTGCCGCGCGCCTAAATTTGAAATAACGAACTTGAGCGCGCAAAAGACGCAATATATGAACGGCCTCTTTGGTATCTACTGCCAATCAGGGCACGAGCTACTGGAGCTCGCGAGCGCCGTGTCGGAGACCCCTGCTACAGCTCCGCTTTGTAGGCTACGACTCGATACTTTTTTGCTACTTTGTAATAACTTTGTGTGGCCAGCATTTCAGGAAATGAACGAGGGTAAAACATTTTTAAGACCTGACTAAATTAAATTTAAGACCTCGGATGAAAATCGGGCCGTTTTTAAGACGTTTAAAGGCCTTAAATTTAAAGTTCAGAATTTTAGACTTTTTAAGACCCTGCGGGAACCTTGTTATTCACGATACAGCACTTTCCTCGAGTACCTTATTGCTTTTATAAAACGGTTACCACACAATACAACAATTAAAGCCAAAAGATATGTATCTATGCAACTTTCATGAAGTAAAAATCACTAAAAGCCTTCCTTCCGCTGGAAAAAATAGTCCCTGACCGTGAACAGCAGCAGAAGTTACACACATTATTTCGCCGTTAGATGGAGACAAAGACTGTGTTTGAGTGAGTCAGTCAGTAAGAAGACTTTTACATTGAAAGGACTCAAACTTGTGATCACGGAGAAGGAAGACGACACTGACAGAAGACTATGGGCTCGGGGAAACCCCTTAACTGTTAAAAGGACAAGATATCACAGCGGACATTCAAACAGATTTTTTTATTATCAATATATAGGACTGAGCTGAAGGAAAATGCTATATCTACTGTAAATGCAGCAGGTACACTCGCTAACTCGATCTCTCATAATACTCTACTATAGCTTCAATGAACAATATCTGTGAGATCAAACATGTGTTTGCGTTGCTAAGAGCAGTTGCTAGGGGTGTTGTGTAGTGATACATAGAGCCGTTGGGTGAAGCGGTCATAGCCGTGTTTTATCGTGAATAAAACACAGCTATTGGCCAATCAGAATCAAGGATTGGAACTAATCGTTTTGTAATTAGTATTATATTACCGTTGCATCAAAATGACAAAAAAACAAGTTATCGCTGTTGTGTGGGAGTTTCTAATACAGTGGCTAAGGGAGTGACGGTAAAGTTGGCATCTTTCTCTCTTCTGACTGCCGTTATCAATCGCTCTCTATTGTTTTACTCTTTTTAAAAGTTGTGAAAACGCTATTGTGGAGTTTTTCTTTAGCTATTTGAGCAAATGGTAACACAAAAACTATATTTAATGTATTCTCTCACTCATCGATATGGAATTTTACCAAATTATGACGACTTTTGCTTCTGATAATCCCGCAAAATATTTCTAAACTATATATATATATTATATCGGCCACGTGCTCTCAAAGGTTTATTGACCATCAAAAAAACTATATTTTTTATAAAAAACCTATACGATACCTGGCATCTCATCCGTAATGCCTTAAATGCTTTCCTTTAACTGACTCAGAGTATCAAAAACACAGTTATGGTAACTACATAGAATATATGTGGCAACTTCCTAGTTTTAACATGTGACATTTTTTCCAGTATCGTTGATAATCTGACTGCTGAAATCAGCATCGGCCACTTGTGAAATATCATCGCTATATACAATAATATCCTCAGATCGCCTAGCCCTACTGACCACAGTCTGACCAAACAGCAAAAGTCAAGAATTCTGCCAGATCGAGTGCTAATCAAACTGGATATTAACACAACAGTACAGGGTAGAGATATACCTTTTCATGACTTGTGGAAGCAGATGTTTCCTTTAGCGTCAGGTAGATCCCCAGATCACTCAAATCCACGTCCTCCATCTTATAGGTGCCCTTGTCCATCTTACGCTTTAAGGTTGAATACCAATGGTTCTTTATGGAGTTATCAGTCCTGTCAAACATCACCAAACATTACCAGTAGGAAACTGAGCTGAGTACAATGCCTAACATTATAACAGTAATCACGTAAGGGATAATGTACAGTGAGGCGGTTGGGGGCGATGTAAAAATTCTAAATATGAATAAACCTAAATCTATTTTTTTAATAACACTCCAGGTTTATGCACCAGTCATGTAACTGAAAACTATGAAAGCTGTGAGACCGGCCAACTGGTAAAAAAAAAAAAAAAAAAACATTAAATAAATGATTCCCTCTGATTTTCTGTTTCATTAATGAAGTTTGACTACTCACAGCAGTCTCGTATAAATTAAACGTATAAAATGAAGTTAACGAACAACCTCGATCCATCAGGAAACGCCACAGGTCGCTGCATTTCACTGATGAGTGTTTCTTTTGCGTGAAGAAGCCGTTCGCCGGAGATGTGTTAAAAGATAGCGGAGTGCATTCATGATTATTAGGCTACCGGTATAATAATCCTCCTGGCGCCGGGTCTGAGTGAGTCATTTACTCTCTTACCTTTGATTAACATTAATGACACTAAGACCGGCCGCTGCTGACAGAGGCGATCTGACACGAGTCACATTTTCTCACAAATCTCTACGTTTATTTTAGACTTTATTAAGACTGCTCTTATGAGGACACTCGACAAAATGGACATTTTGGCATCATTTGTGTGTTATGGTTTGTTCAAGACCGAAAGAGAACTCGATACTGACGCGCGTCTTTTCTGTGTGTGTGTGTGTGTGTGTGTGTGTGTGTGTGTAATAGGCAGGACTTACAGCGTGGTCTCTTTAGTCTTGTCGCGCTTGAACGGTTTAAAAGCATTCACATTAATAAGAGCGTGATCATATAACGCTAGTCAATGGGTGACAGAAAAAAACGGATACTGCGTAATAGTGTTAAATATTTTTAACGCTTTAAACTTTTTTTTGCGGTGCTGCGGTGGGCAAGTGATGAAACTGGTGTTGCGACTGAACACCGTGTAACACCGGTAACACCGACTATCGTAGCAAGCCTAGTTTCAAGTTTGTTATAATAAAGTATTTGTTTAACTTGTTTTTATTCAACAGTCATTTTAACTGATGATAATAATTATAATTGATAATACCGTGAAACCTAATATTTTCTGAGACCGTAATCATATCGTGAAAATCTCGTTCCGTTACAACTAGGGGTGTCACGATTCTCCAAATCCTCGATTCGATTAAATTTTCGATTCTAAGGTCACAGTTCGATTCGATTCTCGGTTTTTACTTTTTCTTCTTTTTTTTTAAAGCACAGGTTGCTATGCCATTTTTAGACCAAATTTAAATTTAGACCAAATGTCAAATTTAAAACATTTATTAAGAACACAATGTAACAATAACTTATATCTTTAGTCAATTGGAAACTTAAGCGAAATAACCTGCGATTTTCTCCTTTGTAACCCCTTCTTCACAGAAGATGACATTCAAGTTCACAACAAAACAAACAAACAAACAGTTTAACAGATAAATCTATCTATTTAAAATTCTAACACTTTATTCTCTGAGTGTACACACACACACACACACACACACACACATTACCGGCGGCGCCATTCGGCGTCTGTCCGCGGCGCCCAGCAACGGCTCGGGACCTTGTTCAAAATTAATCCTGCCGCGCCACAGAGCGCCATTTACATAGTTTTATATTACATTTATTTTAAATTAATACATTTTATATACATTTATTTGTCTCGTGACTTCACACTGTGCTGCAATATAGGCCTACATGTTTTACATTCATTTACAGAAATCAGCTGGTTGAATGAAAATTGCTGATGTTATCTGATTTTCAGGATACATTCAGTTAACGGACGCTCTCTGAGATAAAGTGCTTCAGACTGCAGACTAAGCAACGTATTTAATTGTAGAGTAGCCTCATAACATAGACAAGATCTTAATTCCATAATATTGCAGGTCATAAACTGAGAAAGTGCGCGCGTCAGGTGTGCGATACCTCGAGTTGTCATAGACGCGGCGCTTCTCGTCGGGTGTGCGATACCTCGAGTTGTCATAGACGCGGCGCTTCTCGTCGGGTGTGCGATACCTCGAGTTGTCATAGACGCGGCGCTTCTCGTCCGGTGTGCGATACCTCGAGTTGTCATAGACGCGGCGCTTCTCGTCGGGTGTGCGATACCTCGAGTTGTCATAGACGCGGCGCTTCTCGTCGGGTGTGCGATACCTCGAGTTGTCATAGACGCGGCGCTTCTCGTCCGGTGTGCGATACCTCGAGTTGTCATAGACGCGGCGCTTCTCGTCGGGTGTGCGATACCTCGAGTTGTCATAGACGCGGCGCTTCTCGTCGGGTGTGCGGCTCCCAGAGGAGGTTGACTCGCAGCATTTCAACACGCGTGTTTTTTTCCGCTTGACAAGCCGACCGAACGTGACATGGGGGCGTGGCAGCATCGACGATTCCATTTTTTAATTCGATGATCGAGATTGTGACTTAATTTCGATCGATTTCGATTTAAAATCGAAATCGTGACACCCTTAGTTACAACCCTATTTAACACTAACTATAGCAATACATATCGTCGCTGCCCGATGAAACTCACGTATGTCCAAAACGGTTACTTTTCAGGAAGTGAAAAAAACACTGTAATTTCAAAAGCAGTTGAACGTAGCGTTGTCATACTTGGTACGGCATCTTTAAATGTAACCATATTCTTGCCAGTGTAATGATATAATCCACATTTGACCAAAATCGAGTTTAAATGGACATACGTGCATATTTTACAGTAATAACGGTGGTCGATACGCGTTCTTCCGATCATTAATTAGAGTGGCCGAGTCGCGTTTCATATTGACAAATGAATACGCTCAGTTTATTAAATAGCCTACGTCTCAGATTATTAAATACGTCTCAGTTTATTAAATGTCTACTTTTTACCTCTTAAAATACCTTTAGAATGCCAATACAACCATTATAATGCAGTATTTCACCTGCCAGAAAGTGAATATTTCCCAAAACTGCAATGGAAACAGTTTTTGCACATTTACAGTCACCTGACTTTTGGGGTCCGTGTAAGCAAATAATAATAATTATCATCATTATTTTAACATTTATTAGGCTACATATTTAGAAGACGCTTTTATCCAAAAAATTAACAAAGCAATTCGTCAAATGTCATTCATAATACGGGTGAGACAATAATAATACAGGGCTAAGATTATCACAAATAAACAAGATTTTGACGCATATCCAAGGGTTTGTGGAGCGGAGTGTGGAGCGCGCGCACTACATGGCACGGAGCCGCGGGCAGGAACACTTGCATTTTCCTATCAACAGTGGAAATAACTTCAAATACTCTATCATTTCTGGTCATACAGAAAATAATAATACATTATTCGCAACTACTTTTATTTGTGTAAACTCACAATAACAAGAAAACGTTGTGCTTTTGTAAAATAAAATAAAACAATCAGGCGCGCTTTCATGATCTCCGTGAACTGGAGCGCGAGAACTGAAACTAAATATAGCCTATGTAGCTAAAGCTTGAAATGTCCACTTTAAAACGAACAAATTCGAATCGAAAGCTAATACATTCTGATTATGTAATGCGTATGAAAGGCGCATCCACTTAACAGCGGAGATGGAGATGTGTTTTTAGCCGAGACTGATTTAGAAAACAACAGTTTATTAATAAACAATTAAAATGCCTAGTTATTTTTTCAGACACATTTATTGTCATTAGCCTATAACTCACCTATAAATCACCGGTTTAAGATGAAACTTCACGAGACCGGCGCGGCGAGATGCCTCCACAGGGTAGGAGATACGCGGCATGATTGACAGCTTTGACACCAAAGTGATATACGTGAAAATCAGAAGACATGATTTCACAACTATTTCATTGGTCATTTAGACATGTGAAGCATACTGAATACGGAAATGAACCTGGACATTCTATTATCTAGGGGTGGGCGATATGGCAAAAATATCATATCACGATTTTTTTCAGGAATATCACGATTCACGATTTTATCACGATTCCTTTTCATGTTGGTTTTACTATTTTGCAAGTGACTGAGCATCACAGCCAAACTAATTTCCCTATTTTAAAAACAAAGCCTTAGGTAACAAAATATAAAATAAAAAAGAATGGCAGACATTTAGGCCAAAGTGGCGAAAATAAAAAATATTTGTCATTGTCTTTGTTATTAAAAATTAAGAACAAAGATACACATACACAACTTAATATACAAATAAAAAAAACAGTGCTTTATTTTTTCAGCTACAGGTGTATTTAACAGCATTGAAGAAAGTCATTTAATGAACAAATATGAAAATAAAACACAACATCGACTTCACTATATACATTTTACATTGATTCTTATTAAAGCTACTATTAAAGTTCTCAGTCAAGAGTGAGTGAGATGCTCTTTGTATTTTGTTGTTTTATTAACAGGGATAGTTCTCCCAAAAATTTTAATTCTCTCAAGCCGCTTTAAACCCGAATAAGTCTCCCTCTTCTGTTGAAAATAAAAGTTATTTGGAGGAATGTGGGTAAACAAACAGTTGATGTACCCCAGTGACTTCCATAATAGTTTTTTCCCACTATGGTAGTCAATGGGGACCAGCAACCGTTAGCCACACTCCTCAAAATATCTTCTTTTGTGTTCAGCACAAGATATAAATTAATACAGGTTTGGAACAACATTAGAGTGAGTGAGTAAATAATGACAGAATTTTTATTTTTGGGTAACTGTCCCTTTAAGGACAAGCGGCAGCATGTTTACTATTAGGGCTACTGTCACTTTAAGATCTGCGCGCAACGAGTCTACACGCATTTGACAAGGCAAATTTTTTCTTCATTTTTTCTATTGTTCTTACACTTTAGACATAACCAACTTTGTTTATGTAAACCTTGTGTGTATTTGACAGTATTAGCGCAATAAGATAACTTAGTTCAGTAACGGGTGCTGTTAGACAGGCTTTTAGTGCATGTGCGCGCGTCGGGTCTATTGCGCTCAGAAAAGCGCCCGTTAGAACAGCGCATCAGCAGCGAATGACATGTTTAACCGGCAAGGCTTTAAAGCACATGCAAATAATTCATTTTTATGAACTACAGTGTCCCGTTCCTCTGCATTTCATGTGGATATACGTCGCGCTGTACAGTATGTTGAGACGGAGGCGCCAGAAATGCAAACTGATAAAATGGACGATCCTACGATATTTCTTCAAAAGCAGATCGTGGAGACATTTTAATCGTCCACGATCAAAAATCGTAATATCGCACACCCCTAATTCTATCCGTCGAAAAATCTCAAAATCTGCAAAATGGACATACGCGGTTTTCATCGGACAGCGATGATATATATATTTAACAATACAAACAAGACTATTTAAAAATATATAAAAAATGAAGCTCTAAATTACCTTCCAGGGAGAAACTTTGCAATTTGTGCCCAGCGAGATCCCAGAACACAATGGCACTTTACAATGAGCAGATCCTCGTCTGTCGTCCAGGGTGTCTTGATCACAGAAGGGTCGAGATGATTATGCCACCGCTCTCGGCACTGTTTGCCCCGCCGCCCTTTTAGGTGCTTTGCGATCGTGCTCCACTTCTTGTCACCAAACAAAGACACCAGCTGAATGAGCTACAGAAAGAGAAGACAGCTTTTGACAAGATGATCCCTTCTCTAATCTGATGCCTTCAAGACCAATACTTCTAGGAAAATAATGAGGATATCCATGAATGCTCCAAGCACTTTGAGCAAATCAACACAGAAGCAAACTGTGCCACTCAATCAATGGCATCACATTTAAATGTAGGGCAAGTGACACAAAACCGTGGCCTTTTGTCCAGCTCTGATATTTCCAAATCTCACTAGGACAAGCAATGCTCACCCGTTCATCTTCTTCTTTGGTCCAGGTTCCTTTAATGAGCTCGGGGTCTAAGACAACCGTGAATCTGTTTCTGCATTCCTGTGCAGAGCGCCCCTGCAATAATATACAATTCCAGTTACTACGATCTCTCAAATATGAACAATCACAAATATCCACATAAACATTTGAATATTTATGAGTTAACACTTGAAATTAGACCACTTGCCGGTAGGTAGCCTGCAATCAGTTCCCACTCGTCCCGTCCAAACCTCACCACGAGGGACGCCAGACTTTCGTCCTAAAAGTTAGCCAAACATAAATCACAAACTCAGATTTGTAGCACACTATAAGCTAAATAAATAATAGCACCTCGTCCTTCCCATAACAACGAACTTCGTTACAATCTTATTAATGATGTAAATGCACCTCAGTGCTTCCGCTCACCTCTTTTGAAGTCCATTTGCTCTTCAGCCGCTCGATATCTTCATCAATATCAGACTCCAGATCAGCCACACACTTCGGGTTAAGACTCACCATAGCTTCCATTACACTGCAAACACAGAGAGGAGAATCAGCACACCAAACCTTCCAGCTGTATTTATTTTTGTTGTAATGTTTGAATTTGTCCAGTTCAATTTCCTAGATTTGAATTGAGGGTGCAAACAGGATCCAGAACTGCATTTAAATATCCCTGCATGCAACACTCGAGCTCGGATCTAACTCTGCAGGACGGAGTCGAACGCTATACGCCTCTATCGGCCCGTTAGCAGGCTGGGATGATGCTTTTCCACAGTTCATGCAAATCTAGTCAAACTTTTTTTTAAATTGAATACACATTTTTAATGCTAAACTTTGTTTTAAATGTAAATGACAAAAAACTCTGAAACGAATTAACGCTGCTGAGTGTTTCTGAATATAACAGCGGAGGGATTGACATCTTTCTCTGTCCTGACCAACGCTAATAATCTCTCTATTTTTTTTCCTCTTTTGGAAAGTTGTGGAAACTATCACATATTTTTTCTTTTGCGATTGGAGCAAATGCAAATAATAAAATTATATTTGCTGTCATCTCCCATTCACTGCTATAGAAGTTTACCCAACTATGACGACTATTTTTTACCAGAAATGTAAAAAGGGTCCGTACACAAACTCCAGTGAGAAGCTGTGTGCAGAAAACACACAGTGATAGTGATAGGAATTGTGTTTTTGCAAAATTGACTGAAATATGGTTTTGATAAGACATGCAAACATGTAAAGGAACATAAAGATACAAGTTAGTCATCAGATGGAGATAGTTAAAGCTGTAGTCGGCAAGTCTGGCCAAAATTTGAATGTTTACAACTCTCATGCCTAGGGTTGGGAACCGAAAACCGGTTCTGTTTTTTGGGAAAAAACGAAACCGTTCGAAATTCCTACGTTTCGGTCCAAAAAACGGTTCTTCTGCAATGTGTGTGCAAAATGTACAAACTGCAAACTGCACAGCGCTGGGAGCGTTTCCTTTAATAGATATCTCACCTCATGAATATCAATTTCGTTGTCCGCAACCTCCAGCAGCGCAACCAATTAACGCACTCTCCCTCACACACACACACACACTCAACGTTCACTCGTTAACACGACGCGACGCTATACTCATTTGCGAGAGATATTTTCTTGTTCACAAGCATGGCGAAGAGAACGTCAAAAGTGTGGCTTCATTTCATAAATGATGAAGCAAAACACCTGTGACAAGCTAACATGCAAAGGAGGCTGTACTAAATATGTCTAAACATTTTTTTTCACTATTTTACATAGTTTTGTGTGAATTCATCCATACAAGCGCAAGACGGGAAATACTTCCATTCAGTATTCGCGCGCTGAGACGCTGGTTTTCGGGGCGCGTGCTTTGGATGTTTGAAGTTCATGTAACTTCTTGACCTGCAAATGTCCTGTAATAATGCAGGCAACCACTCGTTAAACATAAATAAGGTAACAGTTCATGTTTTACTTTCATATAAGATTTAGTTTTAATCCAAATAACACGTGCTGAGTGAACGATCAGCAATCAAGAGCATTCAACAGAAGTGCGCTCTCTCTCTCTCTCACTCACTCTCTCTCTCTCTCTCTCAATGGTCAATGGTTATCGTTAATAATAAGCTACATGCCTCGTTTTACTTTCTTTGCCATTGACATCCGACTGAACTACAAACTTTCCACTGACGTCTGATGCGCTCGGACCAGGTCGCTGGGGCGCGCTCAATCCACTGCGCGTTTTTCTCTTATCAGCTCGCGCACCACAGCTATATAGGCGTTACTATATTCTGTTTAATATTTCAATAATAAGATATATTTACTTCATAAACAGCCTTCTTTTTTATCCCCATTATAATTTTTTGTTGTCAGTGTTTCTTTGTCTGGACACAAACACTGTAGGCTTCACACGCTGCCTGGTATCGGTTGTTGGTATCGGGGCATTTTTAAGTACATGAGCTCAATATCGGACCCGATACCCGATACTGGTATCGGGCCATCCCTGATTTCAGTAGTAATAAACTATACCGTATCAATATTATGTAAGATTTTTCCCAGATGTTGAACATAGCGCGCCAAGCGTGGATACCACGCAATGCGCCACACCCACACCCGCTCCTGGAACGTCAGAGACAGTATACTATAACAATAACTCAAATATAAATATTTAGCTTTTATGCAGAGACGGAGAGAGAAAATGTATAATACAGGTTCAGAGGTGTTCATTTAAACATAATATTTAATTTCCATTTAAATTCATTTAACAGTAAGTAATAAACACAAAAAGGATTGTTTCAGTTAAGTATTAAGCATTATTTATTTATTAGTTGTTAAATAATTTTAATGGAACTGGAATCGGACCCGGAATCGTTAGGCGGAACCGGAATCGGAAAATTTCTTACGATTCCCAACCCTACTCATGCCCCTTAAGGTTAGATACAGCAGTTTAAAGGGGTGGTTCAGGATTTTGGACATCGGACCTCATTTTCAAGTTAGCCTAGTTGTTATTCATCAGTGGAGACAGTTTTCAAAAATGTTCATCCAGTCCTTCCAGTTGCTTAGTTCGCCGATGCTAGGCTAGCGCGAGTCAACGGTATAAGCTAGCCTGCCATTAAAAACTGTTTTACCCACTCCACAGTACACCAAAATCAAATAAATTATAACGCCAGACTGTCGATGTAAATGTCTATTGAGAGAATAATGTTAGAAATCAAACTACCCTTTCATTACATTGCAATAGTTACACTTTGTTCCCTGTATTTATAAGCACAGTCTACAGCAGCGGCGGACTGATATTAAGTTACCTAGGCAACCGAGAGTCTCCACATGACGCAAGTGTATTTACCTGCCGCTGACACTCATCACTACAGACGCAGAGTATATTTCACTAAGAAATCAACATAGGACTATGGCCACGTTTGAAAGCCATGCCAATGTTTCAGACTTTGGAGACGAGGAATGTGTTTTATTCAACGAACCGTACATGTATGAGCCGGAATACACAGACGAAGAACTAATCGAGATGGATGCTAAAAGGGCAGAAATTGAACTGTAACGTTACCTCCACTAACGTTGTCATTGTCATTCTATCAGTTATGAAAGGGACTAGCTTCATAGATAGCTTTAGTAGCCTAACAAAAGTTATTACCTGTTCATCTGCTGTTGGTGCTTATGGAAAGACGGCTGGAACTGCATTCCTTGTCAGTGACTTATGAACGTTTCGATTATGGGGTTTTCAAAGTCGTCTGGTCTAAAATAATCACTACAAATTCGCAACTTTAATAGTCTCTGCCGGTGTCTCGTTGTCCAAGCCAGCAGAAAGAAGTCACAGTTGGTTCCTTTCTGGATCAATGGAAATTTGTGGAAACTTTTTGCATGACCATCTATTTGGTTTATTTTTACAATTTCGAAATGCACAACGAATCACCATGTTGCCAATTCCTTAGTTTACAATCAAATGTTTTTCAATATCGTTGTTCATGGCTACTACTAGCTAGCTAGACGTCCCGTCTGTAGTGCGCGCGCTTCTGTTCTGTGTTTACTTTTCGGCGCAGTACTACTAACCGGAGCAAAGTAAAATTCCGCCGCTGCTGAGAAACTAGTTCCTGTAAATGTAATGCGATCATTGAGATGTAAGAGTACCGGTACGGTAGTTTGATTTCTAACATTATTCTCTCAATAGACATTTACATCGACAGTCTGGCGTTATAATTTATTTGATTTTGGTGTACTGTGGAGTGGGTAAAACTGTTTTTAAATGGCAGGCTAGCTTATACCGTTGACTCGCGCTAGCCTAGCATCGGCGAACTAAGCAACTGGAAGGACTGGATGAACATTTTTGAAAACTGTCTCCACTGATGAATAACAACTAGGCTAACTTGAAAATGAGGTCCGATGTCCAAAATCCCGAACCACCCCTTTAATGCACTTCCACTGGTGTGATTATTTACCGCTTCATGTCAAGGAAAAGTTTCATGTTTACCACAGCACAGCTCGCTCGGAGCGCTCAATGTCGGTTCTACATACTGGAAAACTTCAATTAATGTTAATAATATTTGTTTCAATCACTGAATGAAGCCTGCTATATTTGGGACAAGAGTCACGACCTTAAATTGCTTGCACAAAACTCTTGATCAGCACTCAACATTTGTTTATTGTTGTTCATTTAAACCGTTATGCGCAGAGAGCGTGAGGGCGAGAGAGAAAGAGAGCCTGCGAGCGAGAGTGAGGCTGCGGTCTCGGCCATTAGTTGATTTACCTGTTTTTGTGTAGTAATACGTTGTCGAATATGTTTAAACTTAAATAAACTACTTATACAAGTAGTTATGTCTCTTTGTATTAATTTGTCCTATGGTGTGTGCGCAAACTGTGATTGACAGTCAGATCTCACACAGCCCTGCATTGGACCAGAAGAACCGGGAGCGGCTCCAGGTGGAGGTAGAAGCGCAGGGTTTTTCTAAAAGCGGCTGATTTATGTTGCTCTGTCAGAGTATAGTGTCGGTTTCAGTGAATATGATAAAAAAAATCCTGCCGACTTCAGCTTTAAACAAAGAGAACATGCAACATACCTTACTTCCCCTTTTACACAGCTGTGCTTCTGAAGAATGACTCAAGTTAATCGCCAGACTCGTATACCGTACCTGAACATGTGGAAAGAATCACTTTAGTACAATAGATCAAACTCTCCATATCACTTATTTAACACCAGATAACACAACAATAAACTCACACAGAAACATCGATTCGAGACACATGACAAATGCAAACAAAATGTCTGAAGCAAAAAATTTAACAAAAAATAATATATATATATCGGAAACTGACCAAATTCTGCAAGTTGGCTCTGACTTTGGGCAACTAGGGCAGATGACAGGGTTTTACCCTGACTGTAAATCTGGGCATTGTGACGTTATTCCACCCTCAGAACTGTGTGGATTTATCATACCATTCATCTGCCATTACATGAAAATAATGATCCGCTTACGAATATAGGGAACATGTTCAATATCACTGCATCCAAGAGCACCAATACACTACTATTTATTCTAGATACAAATTTATTTTGGTAGAATTAAACAATAATACTATAATAAAGTAATGATAATAATCCTACAGTGTGTACCCATAACGGTGCGCTCATGTCCTCCTGGGAAGGTCGTGTTCACGAGGTGGGAAGTGGAGTTTACGGCAGCATGTGCGGTCAAGCCACTGTTGTCGGAGTAAGATGGCGGTGTACCTTCTTTTAATTAACTACACAACAATACAGCAAGGCTTTTAAACTATAGTTCCACTAAATGAAGAACATAGAAATGTGTATCAGTGTGTTTTGCTTTTGTATGTTTTTAAATAATTTATGAAGCCACTGTAAACTTAAATTTAAACTTAATATTATATTTTATTACATGGCTTGATTGAATCCGCTGGAAAGCCAATCATCTGCTTTCAACAGTCACGCCGGGAAACATTTAAGCCTATCGTCTGGTTCCACTGACGCATGCGCACAGTTGAGGTTTCGCCCGTTGGTGTCGTGAACCCTTGCGCATGCGTAGTAAAAGTATAACCTGTGGGGAAAAAGGCGTTTTAAACCTTATTTTGGGGCAAAGTCATCAAACTTTTTCAGCGATTTATATCATATTTTACTGCTGTTTCTATTCATGCAGTTTTGATGTCCCGGTGACCAGAGAAAGTGCAGTTCTGACTCTCTGCCCATTCATTTAGATAGGAGCCTGGTCTTGTTAGTACGAAATAGCTGCCCGGAGGCGTTGCCAAGATGGCGGCCGAGTGGCACGACTTGCCTAAAAGGACTTTGGTATAACAGAGCGTTGCCATGAAAAACAGAGCGTTGCCATGGACGCAGGATTCTAACCGTAGAGACGGAACAGACTATTTTCTTTAGCAGAAGCCATATAAATCGTTTTAAATCAATAAACTCCTTTTTAAATCAATATTTTGTGTCGAATTATTGATTTATTTGGTAGGTAGCCATGTAATAAGTGGGATAATGTACAGCGAGGCGGTTGTTATAGCGAATACACTCCGCTTCAGGCTCCGCGTCGGGTCGCGATCAGCCCGTCGGGGTTGTGTTCGCTATAACAACCGCCTTGCTGTACATTATCCCTTACGTAATGCTATCATATTCTGAGCAGGAAATTAGCTTACGTCGCTGTAAACAGAAAAGTGTGACAATATCGCCGCTAAATACCTTTTAGTATTGTGGTTTTCCGCCATGTTTCTCACAGACACGCCCACAAATCGTGAAGATCGGGGCTTAGAGAAAATCCAGAGCTTCCCGCTTGTATTTACGACATTGTGGAGGTGTTCATGAGCGTTCAACTCGTAAATACGACTTTCCGACATGACTTCTTCAACACACCAGTGCGGTTCTTCTCGCCCCATTGCATTATGGGCACAACTACGACCGTTGGTGAACATTTTTTGCATATTATACATCAAAAAGATGCGTAGATAAAAAATAGGCAACCTGTATATTAAAGAAAATTGTTCTCAACACGACAAAAGAAAACACACTAACGTTACACATTGGTGAGAGTGAGCGATTTCCGACAGTTAAACTTAACGATTAACGTTAGCATTTCTGGCTAACTTAGTTCTGAACCAAACTAACCACCAACTCACAAAAATACCATTAACCTCACGCTGTAGTAGATGTTTTCGTTTCTAATAATGCATACTTTAATATCAGTCTACTAAAGATCTCTCCTCTGTAAAACTGAAGTTGTTCTCGTTATATTTCAGACACCAAAATAATACGACAAAACTTCGACAGTTGGTTCAACGGCTGCTAACACACACACTCGTGCTGATACACAGACGTTAGGTGATCTGAGCATCAGTTTGTGGACAGACACATTGATAGTCATTTCTTCGGACACAGTGGAGGACATTTCCAGCTATTTTAACAGAACACTTAACGTTATGTTGAAAACTGTTGTTTTTCTTTCTTACCCACACGCTTGCCAGGACATATCTTCGCTGTTTTGCAGAAGTCTTACATTTCTCAGGACGCGCCACACTATTATACGTGTAAGATGTGTGTGTTTGTTATGAATAATCGTCTGCAGACTGTGTGTGTGTTTAATGTTTAGTGTGCGCTCATAACCTCCAACTGCTGCCTGAGCTGAGCTGAGCCCGCGCGCGCGGATCCTGTGTTCACGCGCGTCATGTGTGCGCTCAGCATTGCGCAGTTGCCCCGAGGCCTCTCCTCACACCGCAGACACGTGGGACTGCGTAGACAATACGCAGAAAGGGGCTGTTCACGAACGTTAACTGTCTTGAAAATCTGTACACATAAATTCGATGACACAGAATTTATCTTAATTTTAAGGCAAGACACCCCAGGGTAAAAAAAAAACTAAACTAAAATTAACTTAATAAATATCATCATACTTCACCAGTTGATTGGTTTACATTAATAATTGCAAACATATTTGTATTACATGTACTGAATTTGTATTTTTTAAATATGCAATTGAGGCGTTGTCTAATTGAATATGCACTATTTTGCATACATTTCTAGAACAAAAATCTGAACATGGGATAAAGCCAGATTCAAAATAATACATATATATTAGAGTCGAAGGTTTTTACAGTGGGGGTTTTGGATATCTATTTTTATCACTCCATAAATCAGAAAATACTGTTAACAGCCAGAAATAAATACATTTATTTTTAGGAATAAAAAAATCTGGAAATTGTATATGAACAACCCCTCTGTAAAAAAAACCCCTTCAGAATGTAGATAAGAATAAAACTGTAAAGTACTTTGGTGAATGACTTGCTACAGTGAAGTGGAGATTTCTGGCTCAATGTAGGAGGAAAAACTCATTTTGAGAAAATGGCTTTTAACATTAAAGTCTGATACATTTTTCCCTAAGTTAAGTTCATTCAAAGAAATCGTAAGTCACGTTCATGTAAATTTTACCTTGTTTTACTCTGTTCCTGCTATTTGAGTTATAATGACTCTTGGGTAACAAAGTTTCAAAAGTGTCTAGTGTAAAAAAAGACCAGAGTTATGAATTCGGACCACAGGGTTTGTATTTGGGTTTGTCATTTTCAGAAAATTCTCAAAAATAGGGGCGCTGGTTAAAAGGTTAAAAAAATAAAAACACCTAGCAATGTTTTGTGTCTTGCACTGATTTGGGTTATAGTGACGCCTAGAGGCGTGGAGCAGCATCACACACGGAGCGGGGAGTGTTGTCAAGAAAGTTACCTTTATTTATAGAGCTTTTTACAATACATTGTTTCAAAGCAGCTTTACAGAGATAAGAGGAAATTATTGCAGCAAAGATCGTCTCGGCAGATCTAGAAGAGAGTCAATGTCCAGTTTAAGTTAAACGTTGATTCATTTCCATTGTAGAAATAATTATTTAATAATTTAGGGGCCGTTTACACAACACTATTTTTAGCTGAAAACTTTAATGAGTTCTGGCCATTCATTTACACGACAACAGCGTTTTTGTGGCCTGAGAACGCAAACTTTGAAAGAGGTTTCGAAATATCATCTTTGCGTAAACTTCAAACACGTGAATGTGAAACCGATGGCCGCATGCACATGCGTATTACGTGTTTAGTTTATAGGCATGTGCGCTTATGTGTCAGAGTGACATTGCCAAATACTGTCTGGCACACATAATACAGTGTTTTTAGTTGTTTTCGTTGTTCTCATACAATGTTGTCAATGCAGGCAGATCAATAATATTAATAAATGTCCCTAAGCAAGCCATAGGCAACAGTGGCAAGGAAATAAAACTCCATCAGGGACAGAACGGAGAGAAAAACCTTGGGAGAAACCAGACTCAATCTCAGTTCTCCTCTGGCCGACGAGCGACCAGTGTATGATTATGATTCAGGAGCATTACAGGTCAGAAGTCAGATTGGATCAGAACATTTAGAGTATTTATCCAGTTCCATGGTTGCAGGTCGGAGTCATCGCGCCGGTATGGAGACGAGTTGTTGAGGACCGATGGCGGTCGTGTCCGTTAGGCCTTCACAGGGCCGATGAGGCTGGCACTCCAGGATGCGTCGTGGACATGTACAGGCGCAGGTCCACCGTCTGATCTGGATACGGCCCGGATCCGGCTGACTTCAGTAAACCTCGGAATAAAGACTAACATTAGCGTAGATGCCATTCGTCTTATGATGTAACGAGTACATCAGACGTCGTAGTTTATGCAGCCTAATAATCATTTAACTGATTTGAGTTATAGAAGTCTATAATGCGTTATGTGAATGCTAGGTTACAGAGATGTGTTTTTAATCTAGATTTGAACTGACAGAGTGTGTCTGCTTCCCGGACAATGGTAGGAAGACTGTTCCAAAGTTTTGGTGCTAAATAGGAAAAGGATCTACCGCCAGCAGTCGATTTTGATATTCTAGGTATTATTAACTGGCCGGAGTTTTGAGATCGCAGTAGACGTGAAGGACTATAATGCGTTAAGAGCTCGCTCAAGTACTGCGGAGCTAAACCATTTAGTGCTTTGTAAGTGATCAGCAATATTTTAAAATTTATACGATGTTTAATAGGCAGCCAATGCAGTGTTGACAGAACGGGGCTAATATGGTCATACTTCCTGGTTCTGGTAAGAACTCGAGCTGCTGCGTTTTGAACTAGCTGTAGTTTGTTTATTACAAACTAATAAAGTAATGTCTACACATAACAAAGGATATATTTTAGAACTGATATCTAATTGATCTTTTGTGTCTCAGTTGTCTACCATTGACTTAGGGTTGTCTGATCATCTGGCAATCTTTTTTGATATGCATAGACCTGTTGCCAACATTGCCTCCTTTTCGTATTTTGACATACTGGAGATGGAGATCAGTTGACCCCATAACTTTTCTGTTTATTATTGATTCTTCAGCAAGTAGTTTCTCTTCATCTGATCCTCTGGAGACGAAGGTTTCTTTGTTAACTTCTGTTCTCTTGTCTGGCCTGGACTCATTTGCTCCTCAAAAGTCACGCACTGTTTCATTTGTACGTCCTGCTCCTATAATGAGGATTTGCGTATTGTGAAGTCATCTTGCCGTCAAATGGAGCGTCTCTCAGGTCTGACTGTTTATCATCAAGCATGCAAAGACTGCTTACAAGAATATAAGGTTGGAATTACTTCTGCCAGATCTGATTATTTCTTTACAATTATTAATGACAATCAAGGAAACTCGAGACAACTTTTTAATTCTATTAACAAATTGCTGAATTGTAATTCTGTCTTGTAGGTCACTGCTCCTTTTTGTGATTCTTCTTTATTGTCTTCTTCTGTTGAAATTATTCCTTATTGTTCTGGTATTATTTTTTCTAATTTCTAAATTCTGTCCACTTGTGACTCTTTTTCTCTTTTAGAGGAGGTTTCTTAAATGAAAGCAGACACTTCTCTACTAGATCCCACACCTACTGGTCTGTGTCAGTCATGTTTGCTTCTCTGTGTCCTGTTGTTTTGAGGATTATAAATGACTCTCTGTGTACTGGGGTTGTCCCAACAGCTTTTAAAATAGCTTTACCCCACTACCTAAAAAGACAAATTTTGACTATGAGAACCTTTCTAATTTTCGTCCCATATCTAATCTCCCTTTTCTTGCCAAAATATTAAAGCGAGTTGTTGCTTCTCAGGTAATTTCTCATTTAACAGAAAACAATCTTTTTGAGCCTCTGCAATCTGGCTTTCGTAAATTCCCAGAAACAGCTCTGGTTGAGGTCACTAATGATTTGTTAATTGATTCAGATTCTGGCTGTCTTTCAATTTTGATCCTTCCTGATCTCAGTGCCACTGTAGATCCAACGCATTCTCATCCTTGGGCGTCATATACTGACGCTTTTGACAAATCGTCTACATCCAACGCACATGGCACCCTTTAGCGTCAATATGAGACGCACAGAGCTTTGTTCGGTTATGGTTGGGTTTAGGTCTGGGGTAGAGTTAGGGTTAGACCGCTAGGAGGCGCCTTCTGGCCCATATCTATCTGCGTCTCATATTGACGCTAAAGGGTGCCATGTGCGTTGGATGTAGACGATTTGTCAAAGCGTCAGTATATGACGCCTTAGGACTCGTTTAGAAACTGTTTTTGGGGGTCTCTGATACTGCTTTTAATTGGTTTATGTCCTACCTCAATGATCGTCAGCAACTCATTTTGGTCTGAGGTTGATGTTGTACAATCTGGCGTCCCTCAGGGATCAGTATTGGGCCCTTTGCTTTTTTACATCTATATTTTTCCACCTGGCCAGGTTCTGCGATCACTTGGTCTAAAATAAAAATTGTATGCAGACGATACTCAGATCTACATACATTTTAAACCTAAGGAAACTGTACCTGTTGATTTTTTATTAAATATAGCTAAGATAAAAGAATGGATGACACAAAATGTCCTTTGTCTTAACGGTGAACAGACCGAGATTATCCTCATTGGTTCACCCCACTGACTTCGTAAGACTGGGTCAGTCTCACTAACCGTCCATGGCTCAAATGTGGACTTTCAAACAAAATGGAAGAATTTGGGGGTGATTTTTGATGTCAATCTAACATTTGAGCCTCATGTCCAAAATACTGTTAAAACGTCTTTCTTCCATCTAGAAATATTGCCAGATTGAGTCCAATGCTGTCTTTCCTTGTTGCTGTAGCGTTTTATATGTGATATCCACATAAAATAAGTGGATGGCAAGATAGCTAGTGCCTGAACACACACACACACACACACACACACACACACACACACACACACACACACACACACACACACACACACACACACACAATGGATCTTATTTCATCAAATTAGCTCTTATTGTTACATCTATCCCCAGCCTTAGAGTTACAATGTGTTGTACATGTCCAAGTCAGTTATATTTGCAGCAGACAAATGTAGCTATCATCTCTCTCTCTCTCTCTCTCTCTCTCTCTCTCTCTCTCTCTCTCTCTCTCTCTCTCTCTCTCTCTCTCTCTCTCTCTAAATATAGATTATAATTTATAATATACATTTTAGCAAAGATTTTATTAAACTTTAAACAAAAACATGTAACAATATTAGCAATATATCTGTTTAGCTACAATGAGAAAAAATATATTCTGTATATTTGTCAGTGTTATTACACTTCTCAAGACATGTTAAGCATTAATACATGATTTCATAAAGCACAGTCATATAATGTTCACATTTATGGATCATTCATAATATAGATTTGATTATGTGACATTTTTAACCACAGCAGAAGAGCAAGTTTTGCACAAAACTGTTATTTCCCCCATGATGCTCGTTCCAGTAATCAGATGAAGAACATTAGACGAGGACGTTGCCAACCTGCAGATCCACAATCCCTAAGAGACGAGCAAGATCAGAAATCTAGACTTGTACAGATTTTGCAACAAGCTGCTTTTCCAGTGGTGCAATCAACAAAAACATCTCCTGCAATGTCCTTACACAACGCACACTGATGAAATATTCCCTTTTATTATGAATGCAAATCTCCTCGTTCAACAGCTCCTTTTATGCTCCTGCTCCACAACTTTTACCCTGATTTCAGTCCAGTGTTTTTCCAGAGTCGTCCAGAAGCACGTACTCTCGATGAGCTGAAGGTAGAAGCCGCCCCGGTCAGAGGAAGCCGTCCTCCCCGGAGATGTAGGAGAAGCCGGTGAACGCGCCGGAGCTGCTGGTGGCCAGGCTGGGCGTGGGCTCTGGCGTTCGGCCCACTGAGTTCGGCACCATCTCTCTGGTGAACTCGGGGTCAATGTGCTGAAGGTCTGCAGGCCCTCTCTGGAGAAGCACAACACATGGTTTTATACACAGATCGCCTTTAGTGCCAGACGGGACAGAACTGAGTATGTCCATAAGGTAAAGAGGAGCACTTAGGCCACGTGTCCACCATAGCTTAGCTGTGGGCGCTGGAGAACGTTTTCTTTCAGTTGAGACGCTTTGCTTGCTATGATATTTGACTCAGAATATCTGCGAAAGTGTTACTTGTATCTCATTTCACAGATACAATGTAAATTATTGGTGCGTTCAAGTCCTTCTGGGAAGTTCGTATTTACGAGGTGGGAAGTCGAGTTCACGACGCCATTTAGACGCCATCACGACGCCATTCGCCGGAGTAAGATGGCGGTGTACTTTCTCTTAATTAAATACACAAAAATACAACAAGGTTCTTAAAATCTACTTCCAGAAAAGGAAGAGCAAGAAATGTGCATCAGTGTGTTTTGCTTTTTTATGTTTTTAATTAATTTATGAAGAGACTGTAAACTTTATTGTTACATATTATATTGTTATATTACAGTATAATGCTATCATATTCTGTGCAGGCAATTTGCTCACTGCGCTGTAAATAGAAAAGCGTGACAATATCACTGCTAAATACCTTTTAGTATTGTGGTATCCACCATGTTTCTCACAACTTCATACTGAAAATGCCCACAACTTGTACAGATCAGGTCTTAAAAGAAAATCCAGAGCTTCCCACTAGTTTTTACGACATTGTGGTGCCGTTCATGTGGCATTCATCAACACGATGTTTACGGCATGACTTGAACGCTCCATATTTGCTCTGGCTCTTGTTTTAAATTATTTTGCTCTGTTTTTCTGCTTGTTGTTGTCATCTGTTGACGTTGTACGAGCATAATGTGGCGGTTGGCTGGTGTGGTATTAGTCCCGCCCCTCCTCTGCTGTGATTGGACGGCTGGGTAAAAAGTGACAGGGATGAGCGCTGCGTTTCGGCGACCGGTAAAAACGCTGAGTAACGCTCTGTGCCTCGTTACGCTCCTGGCGTTTTAAAAACGTGGCGCTTTCATTGAAAACAATTGGAAAAACATCCCAGCTGCGCTTTGGTGGACACAATGGACTAATAATCTCTGTATTTGATGCAGTAGCCCCTCACTGCAGTACACGAGATCCAAGGGGGCGGAGTTGGATCCAGATCTAAGGGGTGGAGATTGGTAGGTTGAGGGGTGGGTTTAGGGATCAGGGGTGGAGATTGGGAGGTTTAGGGATCAGGGGGTGAAGATTGGGAGGTTTAGGGATCAGGGGGTGAAGATTGGGAGGTTTAGGGATCAGGGGGTGGAGATGGGTTGGTTTAGAGGTGGGTTTAGGGATCAGGGGGTGGAGATTGGTTGGTTTAGAGGTGGGTTTAGGGATCAGGGAGTGGAGATGGGTTGGTTTAGGGGTGGGTTTAGGGATCAGGGGGTGGAGATTGGGAGGTTTAGGGGTGGGTTTAGAGATCAGGGGTGGAGATTGGGAGGTTTAGGGATCAGGGGGTGAAGATTGGGAGGTTTAGGGGTGGGTTTAGGGATCAGGGGTGGAGATTGGTAGGTTGAGGGGTGGGTTTAGGGATCAGGGGTGGAGATTGGGAGGTTTAGGGATCAGGGGGTGAAGATTGGGAGGTTTAGGGATCAGGGAGTGGAGATTGGGAGGTTTAGGGATCAGGGGGTGAAGATTGGGAGGTTTAGGGATCAGGGGGTGGAGATGGGTTGGTTTAGAGGTGGGTTTAGGGATCAGGGGGTGTAGATTGGTTGGTTTAGAGGTGGGTTTAGGGATCAGTGAGTGGAGATGGGTTGGTTTAGGGGTGGGTTTAGGGATCAGGGGGTGGAGATTGGGAGGTTTAGGGGTGGGTTTAGGGATCAGGGGTGGAGATTGGGAGGTTTAGGGATCAGGGGGTGAAGATTGGGAGGTTTAGGGATCAGGGGGTGGAGATGGGTTGGTTTAGGGGTGGGTTTAGGGATCAGGGGGTGGAGATGGGTAGGTTTAGGGGTGGGTTTAGGGATCAGGGGGTGGAGATGGGTTGGTTTAGGGGTGGGTTTAGGGATCAGGGAGTGGAGATGGGTTGGTTTAGAGGTGGGTTTAGGGATCAGGGGGTGGAGATGGGTTGGTTTAGAGGTGGGTTTAGGGATCAGGGGGTGGAGATGGGTAGGTTTAGGGGTGGGTTTAGGGATCAGGGGGTGGAGATTGGTAGGTTTAGGGGTGGGTTTAGGGATCAGGGGGTGGAGATTGTTAGGTTTAGAGGTGGGTTTAGGGATCAGGAGGTGGAGATGGGTTGGTTTAGAGGTGGGTTTAGGGATCAGGGGGTGGAGATGGGTTGGTTTAGAGGTGGGTTTAGGGATCAGGGGGTGGAGATGGGTAGGTTTAGGGTGGGTTTAGGGATCAGGGGGTGGAGATTGGTAGGTTTAGGGGTGGGTTTAGGGATCAGGGGGTGGAGATTGTTAGGTTTAGAGGTGGGTTTAGGGATCAGGAGGTGGAGATTGTTAGGTTTAGGGGTGGGTTTAGGGATCAGGGGGTGGAGATTGTTAGGTTTAGGGGTGGGTTTAGGGATCAGGGGGTGGAGATGGGTAGGTTTAGGGATGGGTTTAGGGATCAGGGGGTGGAGATGGGTAGGTTTAGGGGTGGGTTTGGGGATCAGGGGGTGGAGATGGGTAGGTTTAGGGGTGGGTTTGGGGATCAGGGGGTGGAGATGGGTAGGTTTAGGGGTGGGTTTGGGGATCAGGGGGTGGAGATGGGTAGGTTTAGGGATGGGTTTAGGGATCAGGGGGTGCAGATTGGCAGGTTTATGGGTGGGATTAGGGATCAGGGGGTGGAGATGGGTAGGTTTAGGTATATGTAAGGTGGGAGGAGTTGGTTCTGGATCTCAACTCCTCCCCCTGGATTTCGTGTTCTGCAGTGAGGACCATCTTATTTGATGCCCAATAAAGACGGAAAGCCCAGAGGGAGTTTGTAAGAGCCTACCACATTGGGGTTATACGGAGGCGTGATTCGCTTGTGGTACAGGTCATCCCAGTTTATGGGGCCAAAGAACAGATGATTTTTAATCTCCAACTGCAAAACAACAACAGTTGACACATTAACTGTGACTCTTTGCCTGATAAACAGTTTCACAATGACAAAGACATCCAGATGGTCACTCACAAAATCCGCAATGGCTCCAATGCGGCGACGCTGGTCTTTCTGCAGCAGCCCGTGGAGCAGGTGGCACGAGGCCTCGGACTTGCCCGGGGGCATGTGGAGCGGCTTGTGCAGGATCGCGTCGTACATCTCAGACACATCCCGGCTGTAGAACGGAGGCTGTTTGTCACAATAATCCAAAAAGAAATTACATTAAGTTTGGGCTAAGCTAAAGTAAATACGTTGAGCCGATCAGTAAACTTACCAAGCTGTAGAGCATCTCATAGAGCACAGCTCCAAGACACCACCAGTCCACCGTCCGGTCATACGGCTCTTTCCGGAGGACCTCGGGTGCCAGATACTAAGAGTGAGAGAGTACCACATGACTTTGGGTCACGTTAAAGTCCCAGTAAGGCAAGTCATTTCAGTTGGCCTCAGAAACGCCTCAGCCAGCTGCTCCTAGACCTTGTTCACAGCAGAGCATCTTTGAGGTTTAACGGGAATGAAAGCGAAGCTGTGAGGGATAGACATTCATATCTTCCGTGGATACTGGTATTTAATGGGGTTTTGGATTGGTCTGCTGATGAAACACTGCAAAAATATCTTTCATAGAAATTTCAGTTGACAAAAAAAAAAAAACCCTCAAAAACAATATGATCTCTGTAAAATTAGTGATCTGGGATCTTTTTTACAGTAGATGCTTTTGAAAAGACAGTAAGTCTATCCCTCACAGCCTTGCTTTCATACAGTCATGGTGTCGCTATGAATAAGGTCTATCTCTGATATGAATGGGGAAGCTGTTCACTAAGCTTATGATTAAATTTCATATTTGAAATCACTAATGAAATCAGACAAAACCCTAAGGCTCAAAATACTTAATTGGTTTGAGTCGGACAAACTTAAATTAAACTAATTAGTTAAGTCAAATTAACTTTTATGAGTGTTTAGCACTTTCTTTTTCTTTCAAGTTCACAGAACTGATATATTTTAAGTAAACTGAACTGTTTCATTGTTTTGAGTTTTATGAAATTATTTATTTTAATTTGGACGAACTTAAGTTTCACTGAAACGGCTGGGATGTCTATTTCCCAGCATGCTTTGCCGATAGCACTCGAAAGGGAGAATAAATGCTAAAATTAAGTGTAATATGTGTTTTTTGTGCAAGATTAATGTTAAGTGGGAGATTTAGTAGTGATTAATGTGTTGTTAAATGGACTGCATTTATATAGCGCTTTCACAGACCCAATGGCCACCAAAGCGCTTTACATATTGCCTCACATTCACCCATTCATACACCGACGGCGGTGTCAGCCATGCAAGGCGCCACCCAGCTCGTCGGGAGCAGCTGGGGTTAGGTGTCTTGCTCATGGACATCTCGACACTTGGTCAAGTGGAACCGGGGATTGAACCACCAACCTTCCGGTTTGTAGACAACCTACATGAACCACTGAGCCACTGCCGCCCATTGTTATGCTAATTTAGAAGAATTTCTGTTAATGTTGGTTTTAGGAGAGTTACCCTCATGGTGACGAGTGGAGCATGAGAGCAAATAATCCCTTTATATTGTTGCGCTCATACAGCAAGTGCTTCTGTATAGCATACTATTGCTAATATGTTAGCCAATTAGTATGTTAGCGAATTAGCTTGCTAAAGCTAAATAAGTTTATACTAATAAAAGTGTTCACATTGAGATTACATGAAAGCTTTAAGTTAATTGTATGAATTATTCATACATTTTAATTGTTCTTAACTTGAAATGTTTAAGTACAAAATAAAAATCTGCTAGTTCTGCTTACTTCAACTTTGAATTTCAGAACTTAAAAAACGTGAGGCAATCGATTGCCTTAAATGTTTTGAGTTCTGCCAACTTATTCGGGTTTACAGTGTTCATAAATGTAGTTGTGACGTGTGTAAGGTGTGGCAGAGGTTAATTTTCACAACGAGTGAGAAAGGCTGAATCTCCAACCTCCGAATCATCCGTTTTACACAAACCCTGAACAGGAGAGTTTTCTGGCAAAAAGAGAAAAAGCGTAATAAAAAGCTCGTAATAAAACAAGAATCAACATTGGCTTGGCTTTTCTGAGATGTTGAGAACTGAGGGATTTGAAGTGTTGGTAAAAGCGACGCAGAGATGGCGTTTTTATTACTCACCAGCTGATGAAGGTATTTTATTGAGCAGATAAATGTAGCTCTCTAACAGAGTTGATTGTAAAGCATTATTTATTGTGAAGGGTCATATTCATCGGCTCAGACACGCAGAGCTGAAGCACAACCAAAATATTCTCCCACAAAATGCATGTGTTTTGTTTTTAACTGCTAGAGGGCCAGAAGTTACAAACTGTCCAGGAACCGCAACTTTCAGACGCCATCTTTATTTTTCTAGTATGGAAAGCACAGGATTGTGGGAAATCAAAGTTAGCGACGGATACATCTACGCTGCCTTCAAAAATCGATCAGATGACGGTTTCTCAGGAGCTAACATTGGATTCGTCCTCCGAAGGCGTTTTCAGACGCAGCCGAGTGTATTAACTCGGGATAAATAGGATTAGACGGTTATATACATCTTGATTCATACCTCTGGAGTGCCGCAAAAAGTTGTGGTGGTTCCTTCTGGTTCTATGCCTTCTTTACACAAACCAAAATCTGTTAACACCACATGGCCCTGGAAGAGATACAAAAATATACACTGTCAAAATTTATTTACCATTGTACATAAACTACGTGAAATCAATATTCATGTTCGTTTACCTGGTAGTCTAATAGAATGTTTTCTGGCTTGAGATCTCTAGGCGGGAGCATGAAGATATGAAAGTGAGGTCAGGTTATCTGTGAATGGGATTATACTGAGAAGCGTCCCAGTGACTGACCTGTAAACTATATTGAGAGAGTGCAGGTACCCGATGGCGCTGGCCACCTCGGCCGAGTAGAAGCGCGCGCGCGCCTCGGAGAAACAGCGCTCTCGCTGCAGGTGATAAAACAGCTGGAAGATGACCAGAGAAGAGCTGCTGTTACACACTCAGCACATTACGCTGCTTAAAGATAAAGTCTGTCTGTTAACATAAGGCCCCATCTACACTGCATGGTTCAACTGACCCAATTCCGATGTTTTCCTCTCGTGTGGCTCAGATCGGATATGACCGGCGAACGTATTAAGCAGGAAAAATCACATGGATTCTGATTTTCTCAGATCAGTTTCAGGCCTCACTCATATGTGGAAATAAATCAGATATGAATCGGATACGTGCATTTGCGTGTGCCATGTAAGCAGACAAATCGGATATTCCCCAGTAAATGAGTCGTACGTCATCAAAAAGGGGTCAACTCAGATAACTGTGATCACATGACTTATCAATGTTGAGCCTTCGATGGAGGACGAAGGCTCAACACTGGAATTTTTCTCCACCTTACGAGAGCAATGTTTTGCTAACCTTTGAAAATAGTGCGGAAAGTAAAACACCGGATAATTAGAGATGTACGGATGCGCTCCAACATCACCCGAATCCACAGCCAAACAGATCATCCACCCGCCACTCACCCGCACCAATACTTTTCTCTGATTTAAGTATCCGCACCCGTTGGTCAAATACTACATTTATTATCATCTCCTTATACGACGGACTCGGCAACGGTTGATGCGCACATCTCTGGTATAATACACTGATGAGTGAGCGCTGCTTTTAAATGAACATTTCTTTAAAACAAAATTTATTTGCCAGAATTTCATTTTCTTAATGGCATTAACAGGCTTTACTCCCTTGAAACTTATCAACTTATGATCTGGAACATGCTCATATTTGAGAGAATGTAGTTCATATTTTTACTTAATTTTCTGGGTCAGAACGTCTACATTGGGTTGTTTCGGCAGTGTAGTGTAAATGCAAATATCGGATACGGGTCACTTTTAAAAAATGATGTAAGCGGGTCGTCAAAAAAATCGAAAAAAGTTTTGCGGTGTAATCCTGCCTTTTTTGTGTTGAGTTTTTCTCAAATAAGTTTTAAATCACTATCAGCTTTCTTCCCATACCTCTCCACCATTGACATAATCCAGCACAAAGTAAAGCTTCTCGCTGGTCTGGAAGGAGTAGTGCAGGCCGACCAGGAACGGGTGCTTCAGACTCTTGAGCAGTACGTTCCTCTCGGCCATGATGTTCTTCTGCTGTCGTACACGAGAGGGAACGAGGGAATACACACGTCAGCTGACGCCATCCAAGAGCAACCACAGCGGTACAGCCGCAAGCTTTCCTATCACATACCATCATCTGCCAGCAACTTACCTTTATACACACTGGGATCATCGGTAACACTTTATAATAACGGCACGCTATTAATCATTAATTAAGCATTAGTAAACAGTTAATTCATCATTTATAAAGCATTCATAGCAGTTTATAAATACAGCTATAAATGTGTCATTCTTGATTTAAAAGCATATCTTTAATGTGTTTAATAATTGTATTTTCATACTTTATTAATGATAAATGTATCATTTCTAAATGAAGTATTGCATTATTTACACACCAGTTATTTAGGAGCTGTCAGTGGTTCACAAGATCACTTAGAAAGTGTAAGTAAATGATTAATAAACTATTTAAATGTACATCCATACATCTTATTCAGACATATAGCAATAGTTACTTAGTGTGTTAGTAAATGCTTTACTAACATCTATTTCTACTGTAATTCATGGTTAATTCGGGTAGTTATAAAGCATTTAGTAGTGGTCAGTTAACTAATGTAGTGAGCTCATGTAAAGTGAGGACTAGTTATGCTAGTTATTTAAATGCTGTTAATATTTATATGTTCTGTATCACTGTGTTGTGTTTGTTTATTTTTTCAGTTTAGAAGAAAAATGAGCATTTAAATCTCCTTTATAAATGCTTTATAAGACATAACTAGTCTTCACTTTAGATGAGCTCACTACATTAGTTAACTGACCACTACTAAATGCTTTATAACTGCCTGAATTTACTACATTTACTTACACTTTCTAAGTGATCTTATGAATAAATGACAACTCCTAAAGGATTGGTTTGTAAATTATTTATAAATGATAAATTAATCAGTAATAAAGTATGACAATACAATTATTAAATACATTATAGATATGCTTATAAATCAAGAATGACACATTTATAGCTGTATTTATCAACTGCTTATTTATGTATATTAATGCTTTATAAATGATGAATTAACTGTTTACTAATGCTTAGTTAATGATTAATAGTGTGCAGTTATTATAAAGTGTTACCGGATCATTTTCATTAATTATATTCCAACATCAAAACAAGTGGTAAATATCAGTCCCTGCTACGACTCCTGTACTGAATAAAAGCCGGTCTTTGGGCCAGCGAGGAACAGATCAGCACGGTACAAAGGACAGAGTAAAGGGAGATTAGATTAGATTCATTATCAGAGCAACGGGGTGTTTTGATCTGACATAGTCATGCAAGGGCTGGTTATATGGACAAATAAGCTAAAAAAAAACAAATACTAACCTCTTTTTTCTTCAATATAACCTTCTTCTGCAAAACCTTCACGGCATAAAATTTCCCGTCTGCTTTCAGTTTTGCTAACAGCACCTGCAACCCACATGATATCTCAGACGCTGTTTAGGATAAAATAGCTTTTTTCCTTGTAGGTCACTCATGCCCAGTGCAAAACACAACACCACGTTCATCAAGGTAACCTTCCTGGGCTTCCTTCTGACGTGTTAATCATTCGTGAAGTCATAAGGCACACAGTTAATCAGACAGTGCATGGGACGCCTCACCTTCCCAAATGTTCCTTTACCAATCACAGCCAGAAAGTCAAAGTCAGTGGGTTTGGCACTGAAGCAAACAAGACACAATAATGTCAGCAGTCGAGTCTCATCACTCTCTAAGCACATTAACTGGGTTCATTTGCACATATGAAAGGTTTATTCTTTAGACAAATGACTAATAAAACAGGGATCTTACTGAGGATTGACCGACACACCCAGATTGACCTCGTCTGATGGAGACGACGTGAGCGGCTGAGGGGACATGGACATGTGTTAATCTAGAAGCTGAAGATCTAACAGCGAAGAATAAAAAGTTCTTACTGGGTTATAGTGAGCCATCCTCTGTCCCGCGGTGTGTCCAGACTCACTCACACAGGTGCTGTCCTGAACGTGCAGATGAGAAGTGTCCACCAGCACTGCGCTCTTATGCTGGCCCGACTGTGCAAAACTGGATGTTCAGGTTTGGGTGACACAGACCCATGAAGGACGTTTGGTAACTCAGCATTAACGAGTGTACACAGTAAATACAGCTTTGCAATTCTCCTGCAAATCAGGACTATGAATAACCACTGTGCTCTAAGGTCATCTCTACTCGCCAGTTACAGGACTGACTAAATGTGTTGTTTGTTTGATACACACAACGAGTAAAACAAAAAGATAACTTCGTAAGTGATTAATCATTAATCATAATCATTAAGTTATTCATGTTTTTATTAATCTTATTCAACTGTTCATTGGATGGAAAATTATGACCTTTATTAATAATAATAATATTAATAATAATAACTCACATAATAATAAAAGTATATATGCACTGACAAACTGTTTGAATGCTATAGTTTCTAATAAGACAAAAAATAAATAAACAAACAAAGTGTAAAGATGATGTCAGACAAAAACATGCATTTAAAATAATTTGTTAAAAATTAAACAGCTCTGAGAAACAACTTACCTGTCAGCGTTACATATATAGTTTATGAAGTTTTGCTGATAAAGTGTTGTTGAAGTGCATCATTTTCTGCCCGTGTCTCAGAAGCATGGCGTTACACAGCTGAGTTTGGCTGAAGGCCCGGGTGAATGATCAACCCATGTGTGCATGACACTAGATATGAGAGTATGTGTGTGTGTGTGTGTGTGTGTGTGTGTGTGTGTGTGTGTGTGTGTGGGAGGGGGGGTAATTTGTTATGCTCTGGACACAAATATGTCTCCAGAAATGACTTAAATCGGACAAAACTTCCATCTGGGGACATTCTCATTTGTAAAAACAATAAATAAAGTAGTAATAATCTTAAAAAATAATAATCTTTTGTTTATGATTTTATTATGAAAATGTAGAACTGTTAGGGTGTGGCTTTGGGTTAGTCAGTATTTATTAACTGCATATAAAAACAATAGAAGATAACGTGTGTGTGTGTGTGTGTGTGTGTGTGTGTGTGTGTGTGTGTGTGTGTGTGTGTGTGTAGAGGTTTGGCTATATTGCCAGGGCAGAATGTCCTCACAAGTAAAATATGATAACCAACTTTATATTATAATGATAATCAAAAATTAAGTTTCACCTGCACTTCATTTTGCTCCTTTTGTTTGCCCTGTGTATTTATACCCTGTGTTTTAATTATTTAATTATTAATTATTTAATTATTATTGCTCCATCTATAATATTGTTGAGTATTAAATTAAATGTCCCTTAAAAAGCAAGCCAAAAGCCAAAGGCGACAGGAACCAAACCTCCACCAGTGACAGAATAGAGAAAAATCCTTGGGAGAACCCAGGATCAGTTGCTCAGTTCTCCTCTGGCCAAGTGTTTGTTCTGAGAATGTAAAGTTTAATAAAGACTGTTATTGTAATCTCCTTTGTCTTCATCGTGCACTACTACCACACAATACGTGATGGAGGAACCAACCCAAACTAAATGGATTTAACAGCAGTTCGAGGATCACTCCACACATTTTCAGGATTTAACGTTTCATTGGCTCCAGCGCTGGTGGTCAGATTTGACTCCTGAGCAGAGCAAGCAGGGCCCTTGTCCTGGCTCTGCTGCGGGTCATCATCTGGCTCCTCGCTCCATCGGTCCCGCTGTGGGCCCTTGTCCTGGCTCTGCTGCGGGTCATCATCTGGCTCCTCGCTCCATCGGTCCCGCTGTGGGCCCTTGTCCTGGCTCTGCTGCGGGTCATCATCTGGCTCCTCGCTCCATCGGTCCCGCTGTGGGCCCTTGTCCTGGCCCTGCTCCGGGTCATCATCTGGCTCCTCGCTCCATCGGTCCCGCTGTGGGCCCTTGTCCTGGCTCTGCTCCGGGTCATCATCTGGCTCCTCGCTCCATTGTTCCCATTGTGGGCCCTTGTCCTGGCTCTGCTCCGGGTCATCATCTGGCTCCTCTGAACATCGGTCCCGCTGTGGGCCCTTGTCCTGGCTCTGCTCCGGGTCATCACCTGGCTCCTCGCTCCATCGTTCCCGCTGTGGGCCCTTGTCCTGGCTCTGCTCCGGGTCATCATCTGGCTCCCCGCTCCATCGTTCCCGCTGTGGGCCCTTGTCCTGGCTCTGCTCCGGGTCATCATCTGGCTCCTTGCTCCATTGGTCCCACTGTGGGCCCTTGTCCTGGCTCTGCTCCAGGTCATCATCTGGCTCCTTGCTCCATCGGTCCCGCTGTGGGCCCTTGTCCTGGCTCTGCTCCGGGTCATCATCTGGCTCCTCGCTCCATTGGTCCCGCTGTGGGCCCTTGTCCTGGCTCTGCTCCGGTTCATCATCTGGCTCCTCGCTCCATTGGTCCCGCTGTGGGCCCTTGTCCTGGCTCTGCTCCGGGTCATCATCTGGCTCCTCGCTCCATTGGTCCCGCTGTGGGCCCTTGTCCTGGCTCTGCTCCGGTTCATCATCTGGCTCCTCGCTCCATTGGTCCCGCTGTGGGCCCTTGTCCTGGCTCTGCTCCTGGTCGTCATCTGGCTCCTCGCTCCATTGGTCCCGCTGTGGGCCCTTGTCCTGGCTCTGCTCCGGGTCATCATCTGGCTCCTCGCTCCATTGGTCCCGCTGTGGGCCCTTGTCCTGGCTCTGCTCCGGGTCATCATATGGCTCCTCGCTCCATTGGTCCCGCTGTGGGCCCTTGTCCTGGCTCTGCTGCGGGTCATCATCTGGCTCCTTGCTCCATCGGTCCCGCTGTGGGCCCTTGTCCTGGCTCTGCTCCGGGTCATCATCTGGCTCCTCGCTCCATTGGTCCCGCTGTGGGCCCTTGTCCTGGCTCTGCTGCGGGTCATCATCTGGCTCCTTGCTCCATCGGTCCCGCTGTGGGCCCTTGTCCTGGCTCTGCTCCGGGTCATCATCTGACTCCTCGCTCCATCGGTCCCGCTGTGGGCCCTTGTCCTGGCCCTGCTCCGGGTCATCATCTGGCTCCTCGCACCATCGTTCCTGCTGTGGGCCCTTGTCCTGACTCTGCTGCGGGTCATCATCTGGCTCCTTCATCCTCCTTCTCCATCTGTCTTCCTCTGTGCACTCCTCCAGACCCTCTCTCTGCTTTTGGACTGTATTACAGCACACAGATTGTTTAGATTATTTGTGCTTTAGTTTAGTTGTGTTGTTCATGCCCTAGTTTGTTTCCATAGTTTTTGATTAGTTTCACCTGCGTTTCATTTAGCTCCGTTTGTTTGCCCTGTGTATTTATACCCTGTGTTTTAGTTATTCCTGGTCGTTTCTCACTAATATATGGGGTCATTTTTGTTCCTCAGTTTATTCTAGTGTTTGTCCTGAGTTTGTAAAGCTTATGAAGACTGTTAATGTTATTTCCTTCGTCTTCATCTTGTGATGCTACCACACAATATGTGATATTTGGTGAAAGGGAGATAATTTGATTAGCAGTCTGGAGACAGTAAAGTCACATCTCAGGAAGAAATCAATTCCACCCTATTATCTAAATATATCTGCTAATGCATAATCAAAATTAGTGCACAGGTTTTCTCCATTCAAAATTGAAATTAGATTGGTTAATGTTCTTAATAGATCGAGCAATAATTTCTAGTCATTGTCCCTGCGACACTATAGGACACGCGCTTCGGAGAACGGATGGATGGATGATCCGCAATGATTCTCTCTTCATACTCCGACCCCCTGCTACAGCACACTTCAGAAACTGGACTTTCTTTAAACACCAGAATGAAATATATGTGGAACAAAATTGTGCTGCATGTTAGCTTGCTTATATTCCTGAAGAACATGAAGTCCACATGTCATATAGTAACAAGAAAATGGTTCAGTCATGAAATATAGATGGCACAGGCTGTTAGGTACATGCAACCTGCCAGCAAACACAACATTTGAACATTTACTATAGTGCACTCTTTGCCTCCATTTATGCAAATAGATTAAAACTATGCTTAAAATAAATGAGGCTACCTCTGTTTCCCAATCTGGCTTTATGAGAGGAATATAGCGAATAATATTAGCCTTGTGTTGGATATATTAGATTAATCAGTCCACTAACTGTCATGCTTTGTGTGGCAGCGGTGCACGATAAAGATGAAGGAGATCAAAATAACAGTCTTTATTAAGCTTTACAATCTCAGAACAAACACTAGAATAAACCCAGGAACAATAATGACACCATATATTAACTAGAACCGAACAGGAGTCACTAAAACAAAGGTTATAAATACACTGGGCAAACAAACTAATCAGTAACTATGGAAAAACTGTGTTCTGATTCAAGAACACAGAAACAGAACAAAACCAAACTCAAGCACAAACAGACTGAACATAAATCTCACCAGCCTTTTCTTTTTACACTTTTATAAGACCTTCGATAAGGTTGCACGTGTGTTTATGAATCTTTGCGTAGGGTTGGATTGGGTTCATCTTTTGTTCAAATATTTCAAACATTTAAAAAAAAAAAATATTAATAGCAATGTGTCTTTGGAGAATGGGGTTTCTCCATGATCCCCTTATGTTTTTTATTGGTTGTTGAGTTTCTCAATATTTTTATAACTCGAAGTATAAATGAAAACACACTTTTCTAATCATTCAGCTGGCGAGATTAAATAAAAATAAAATAGATTCATTAAATAAACACCAGTTTATTTAAAAGACGAGAAACCAGTTCCAGTTATTTTGGATGCTTGACATTTATTTTGAAATGCGTCTGGACTCTCGGCCAATCAAAACTAAAGTAATTTAATGCCTGTTGACAGACTTGATAAAGAACATATAGAAGATATTGAGTTAAAAAAGAAGGTGTTAGATATTTGGCCATTTTAATAAGTAGCCTAAATCACCCACTGATGGAAGTTTTTAGTAGACCGTTGCTTATAGTCAGCATAATGTCTTTTGATGGAGCATCAAAATAAAGAGTTAGCAGATATTAAGCAGACAGTCTAATACTCTAAGAGGGTTAGTTGACATGGAGTTACAAAATTACTTAAAGTTAGTAGAAAGTGGACTATCAAAATAAAGCCACGCTGTTGCTAAGAAGATTTAGTGTGATTCCTGTTGTATTTGTCGGCCAGATGAGAATTGCGAATCAGTAGTTCAGAATAGCACTACTCTTCTACAAGCACAAGACTTCATGTATCATTCACACAAACACAAGCAGAAACCAGACTTGAATTAAACATTTATTCATGTTGATGAACTGAACGACATTGTTACTCAACTGTACATTATTAAAATTTCCCATCAGAGAGAGAAACATAGATCACCTAAAACCTTCCTCGGTTACTATTTACCCCTCGGGGTTTCCATTCATACAAAAATAACAACACTGACATGACAATCCAAACTCGGTAAAATAGTTCATTTAATCTCATTTAACACCACAATGTCAGTAGCACTTTGTTACTGAGGGCAAATATAGTTAACAGTCCCCAAACAATTGGTTTAGTTGGCTCAGATTGTCTAAAGGACAGCTCCCTCTAGTGGCTCCTCAGGTAAAGTGCATAAACATCATCAGGGCTCTAATAAAGGGGACAGTAGCACCAATCAACTGAAATCTGCCCTGATATTTCACTTCACACACTGAGAACAAATGTAGATTTCAGTTAACACTCCAAATACAAAAAATCCTGCGGGGTGGTTTCAGATCAGGTTGTTCTTTATCAGAACGTGTCATTTCGCTTTTGAAATAAAGCAGCATTGAAGCTCAGCTAGGCTGTACTTTCATGTTTAGTTCATCCTGCTCTGGTTTTCTCTCTCTCTCTCTGGTGGGTTCAGACGCTAAACACCAAACACGTGATTAGATGTCGGATTCTGAATGGGTTGTTACGGCATGAGAAGCTTGGAGATGAGTTGGTCACTTCAGGCCTTCATCTGTGCTCTTGAACACTAAAATGGCGTTGTGTATCTTCAGTGCTGGTCCTAGCTTTATATTCATGATCTTCACAATATCATTTTGAGTCAGAAGAAGGAAGGCCTCTCCATCGATCATCTGCAGAGAAAAGTGATGCTGTATCAGTGACCAATTGGAACAAGAAACTTCAAATGACATGTAACCACTCAACCAACCAACCAACCAACCAACCAACCAACCAACCAACCAACCAACCAACCAACCAACCAATCAACCAACCACTCAACCAACCAACCAACAAACCAACCAACCAACCAACCAACCAACCAACCAACCAACCAACCAACCAACCAACCAACCAACCAACCACTCAACCAACCAACCAACCAACCAACCAACCAACCAACCAACCAACCACTCAACCAACCAACCACTCAACCAACCAACCACTCAACCAACCAACCAACCAACCAACCAACCAACCAACCAACCAACCAACCAACCAACCAACCAACCAACCACTCAACCAACCAACCAACCAACCAACCACTCAACCAACCAACCAACCAACCAATCAACCGACCGACCGACCGACCGACCGACCGACACCACTCAACCGACCGACACCACTCAATGATATACCTGAAATCTTTTTACAATTTCATAGTTTGGATTTTATTTCTAAAAATGTAATATAATATATAGAAAAAAATTTCTAAGAAAATGTGAGTGGTGTTGTTGTTGTAGTGTGTTGGCTGGTTGCCAGGGTGTTGCTAAGCATAATTGCTATGCTGTCCAGAATGTTGTGCTTCTTGCTAGGCTATTCTGCATCTAAGTTCTTTTATAAATTCTATTCTATTCTATAATAAACATTGATCAGTGAATGTACGCATTCAAATTTGGTAAACTGAAGCTTAAAGGGATAATTCACTCTGGAAAGATGAATGTGTATTTAAAATGGGTCATTTATGTAGAAGAAATGTGAAATAATTTTTGAATTTGGAGCCTTCTAGACTGAGAAAAGTCAGAAAATTTATTTTTGGCTCATGTGGATGAAAGACAACAACTCCCAGAATGCACTTGCTTCGCTGCCCTACGAGGACACTCCCAAGCCACGCCTACCGGTAAGAGCGCAGTTAAACAACTAGGCTAGGCTACTTAAAACTTAACTTAAACTTTAACTTAAAAGACGCCGTTTTATCTCGAGTCTCCGTGACGAGTCTGCCCGGGATTTCGAGATCGCCCAAAAGGTCCGGGATTCAGCTTTTGCGTTCAGCCGCCTCTTAGAGGGCAAGAAGAAGATCTCTAGGACCAAGCTTGGGAAGGACAGGGCTTCTTGGAAAGTGTGAAATGCATTGGTAAACTTTAAACACACTTTTAAGACTTCCAACTTTGTGGTTTATGCAAATGAGTTCCACAGGGGAAAGAAGGGTGGGCCAAACTGCGTGTGTCGTCTCTGATGCCAGCAGCCAATCACTGCACTGGAATGGAGAAGTGCCAAACTACTATCTCCTCCTCATCGGAAAGGGATAATGTTTCAACAGACACTCCTTGTTCTGAGACTGTCCTGTAGGGATAGACAGAAACAGATCAACCAAGTTCTGAGTCCCGGCCTGCGAAGCTGAGACTGTAACAAATCAAACACGTTCTGAGCCTGCGGCCTGTTAAAGGGAAAGCAGCAACAGAGACATGTTCTGAGTCTCCCATCAGGTGAGACATAATAGATTCACTGTACCATTGTGAGCCTCTGATTCGTCCAGAGACACAACAACAGATTCCATGATCTGGGTCTACAGTTTATGAGGCAGCAACAGATACGACCACGTTCTGAGCCTCCCGTCTGTGAGGAAAGAGACATTACCAAACACTACGTTCAGAGTCTTCTTCGAGCGAGTAATGATTACAGCATGTCCCAAGTCTCCATGCCAGAGAGACAAAAGAGGTTTGACCAAAGTCTGAATGTCTGGCCTAGAGAGGCAGAAGACAAACAGATATTTGCAACAAAGTTAAGCTCCGGAGAGCAAACCTTCACTTCAAGGTTTCTTCATCTGCGGGTTTCAAGAAATAGTAAATATCACTTCACCAACTTTCCAGAGACCTTGGCATTGTTGTATATTATCAGTATATGATTTTCAAAGTTACATTAGAGGTAGTATAGCTGATGATAGTTAATAACAAATAATCATTCATTTATTTGAAGCACAATAAGGTTCTTCACCAGTTTATCTTTACATAAGTTAATGTAACACTTCCATAGCCACAGTCAACTTAATCACTTGTATTTTATGCATCTTATGCACTTTATTCCTTTATCATTCATGGTATTCATTTAGTAGTTAGTGGTATTCATTTAGTAGTTAAAGGCGAGGCATCACTATTGTTATTGCTCATACTTAAACTTCGTCACGCTACTCCTCCCGCAACGTTTCCCGTAGACCCATGAATGAGGTGTCAAATCGACCGGGTTATTAAGGAGAGGTGTGCTATGTCTTTTATAAGCGATCGGGTGTACGATGTTCGTCCTGCGGGCGATAAATTGTCTGGAGGGGCTTCACTTTATCTTTTGAAAGGGAGCCAACCATATGTTAAATTATTGTTTAATAATATAATTTAACATTCCAAGTAAATTAAATCCAGAACAATATCATTGACTATTTGTTATGGATTTAGTATTTATAGGCTTTAATGACCTTCACAGAATGTTTTCAACTTTTTTAGTTAAAATAAATTCAATTTACATGATATAATACAGCTTCTAGAACAAAAGACAATTCATGTTTTTGATTAGAATAATGATATGATTATTTAAAATATTTCATATGAGATAGACGTTCTTTATTTTATTTCCACATGTGAATTGAACACATATTTTATGTAAATGTGTTCAATGTGTTGTGTTCGCCGGGAGGCGTTGAGTTAACCCTATTTCATTATTAATAGAAATGTACTTACTTCATCTTTGAAAATTTGGGCCTGCTCCTCACAACCAATAAGATTATTAACAAATCCAAAGACCTGGAAATCAAACAGAGATATGAATAGAGCCATCATTCTAGCGGCTGTTTGTTTGGTGCGTCCAGACATCAATTTAATATCCAGAAGTTCAGAACTGTGCGGCTGTATTCTTGAGTTTTCAGCCTATCGTATTGCATGTTTTGTTCAGTGTTTTATTTTTCAATTTAAAATAAAGGAAACAATTTACAATAAGGTTCATTAGTTACAGTTTTTTTTTACAGTCGCTAGGACACATTTCTCAATACTTAGGTCACTTTTTCAAAACTCTTCACAGAGTGAGCACAACATAAGTTTATGTGGGCTAAACTGTGGATCATATATCATTGCTTTGGCACAAAATGCATTCAATGACTACATCTTTCAAATTACATTAATTATTTTCTCATTTCGACACAACAACCTCCGCAACTCTGTGTACAGGCCGATCTGCACACGCTTACACACTGATTTCAGAACTGCTAAACTTAAGTTCAAAACAATAACACAATACAAAACTTTATACGACAGCAATTTTCAACATTTCTACAGAAAATATTGTAATGAAATACATTTTGAATCTAAAAATTAAATTATATAAAAACAATTGGACCAACCACAACTGATTCCTGTCTCTGTATCGATGGATGGTGTGAAGACAAATGTTTGTATTTTGGAATTAGAGTAGAGAGGTGTCCTTGTTTTACAGAAGAACACATTGTGTAATGCCCCTGTTGTCAGTGTTTTTTAGGTAATTGTTTTGTGGGTGATAAAGTGTGTTTGTTGGCTGTCAACCTTTGCAAGTGTTATGGAAGAATATGTTGATTTGTATAAAGTGATTTGGTAGTTTTAGTGCAGTTTGATTGTGAAATGAACTGCTGTGCCGAGCTGGAAGTTGGTCAGGAGAATTGTGTGAAGAGTTTTGAAAAAGTGACCTACGTATTGAGAAATCCTAGCGACTGTAAAAAATGGTAACATTAGTTAATGTATTAACTAACATGAACTAACCATGAGCAATACATTTGTTACTGTATTTGTTAACTTTTTTTTAAATGTTAGTTAATAAAAATAAAAATACTAAATGTTGTATTAGTGCAGTACATTATTAGTTCATGCTAACTATTGAAGTTAACTAATGCTAACTAATGAACCTTATTGTAAAGTGTTACCAAAATAAAAGTATTCTAAACATATAAGTGATATACAGTATAATAATAACTGGATGTTATCTTGTACTCTAAAATGCACCCATTAATTTAACTTGTAAACCAAGAGATATCAATGATATGACGTGATTATTACCTCCTCTATAGTCCAGGAAGCTACTTGACTGGCATGAACTCCTGCAACACCCGGCAGTAGTTTACAGTGCTGCTCCCAGCAGAGAGACAGGGTTCGATCAGAGTTGGCAGTAAATGCCGTCATGAAGAGAGAAGGGTACATCCCTTCCGCCGTCATATCTGAAACGCAGACACAATCACCACATTTACATCTGCATGACCATTTGAGCTCCATATTCTGGTGAGAGATCATTTCTAATCTAAAAAGAGGTTTACATACTTGACAGCAACTGAAATACTTAAAGAGATGCTTGCACTTGTCACTAGCTATGTTTCAATCCCCCTTTTTATGCACATTGTGGGATATTGAAAAAAGTTGAGGCAGATAAATGTTTTATCTGATAAGAAACCCTGATTATAAACTACGATGGAAACACTTTACCGAATAAATTCCTCGATACGCATCAAAAAAATGGTGTGACTTTGCTATGTGACGGCATAAGTGGACCAACCAGCGGACCGATCTCGTTGCGCAGCATCTGAAATGCTGATATGGTCAAAGTGGTTTGGTATAATTACCTCCCATAGCTGTCCTACATGCTTTACACCACTGCATCCCACGCTTTACACCACTGCATCCCACGCTTTACACCACTGCATCCCACGCTTTACACCACTGCATCTCATGCTTTACACCACTGCATCCCACGCTTTACACCACTGCATCCCACGCTTTACACCACTGCATCCCACGCTTTACACCACTGCATCCAACGCTTTACACCACTGCATCCCACGCTTTACACCACTGCATCCCACGCTTTACACCACTGCATCTCATGCTTTACACCACTGCATCCCACGCTTTACACCACTGCATCCCACGCTTTACACCACTGCATCCCACGCTTTACACCACTGCATCCCACGCTTTACACCACTGCATCCCACGCTTTACACCACTGCATCCCACGCTTTACACCACTGCATCTCACGCTTTACACCACTGCATCTCACGCTTTACACCACTGCATCCCACGCTTTACACCACTGCATCCCACACTTTACACCGCTGCATCCCACGCTTTACACCGCTGCATCCCACACTTTACACCACTGCATCCCACACTTTACACCGCTGCATCCCACACTTTACACCACTGCATCCCACACTTTACACCACTGCATCCCACACTTTACACCACTGCATCCCACGCTTTACACCACTGCATCCCACGCTTTACACCACTGCATCCCACACTTTACCGCTGCATCCCACGCTTTACACCACTTCATCCCACGCTTTACACCACTGCATCCCACGCTTTACACCACTGCATCCCACACTTTACACCACTGCATCCCACACTTTACACCACTGCATCCCACACTTTACACCGCTGCATCCCACGCTTTACACCGCTGCATCCCACGCTTTACACCACTGCATCCCACACTTTACACCGCTGCATCCCACACTTTACACCACTGCATCCCACACTTTACACCGCTGCATCCCACACTTTACACCACTGCATCCCACACTTTACACCACTGCATCCCACACTTTACACCACTGCATCCCACACTTTACACCACTGCATCCCACACTTTACACCACTGCATCCCACGCTTTACACCACTGCATCCCACGCTTTGCACCACTGCATCCCACGCTTTACACCACTGCATCCCACGCTTCACACCACTGCATCCAACGCTTCACACCACTGCATCCCACGCTTTTCACCACTGCATCCCACGCTTTTCGCTACTGCATCAAACGCTTTACGCCACTGCATCCCACGCTTTACACCACTGCATCCCACGCTTTACACCACTGCATCCCACGCTTTACACCACTGCATCCCACGCTTTACACCACTGCATCCCACGCTTTACACCACTGCATCCCACGCTTTACACCACTGCATCCCACGCTTTACACCACTGCATCCCACGCTTTACACCACTGCATCCCACGCTTTACACCACTGCATCCAACGCTTTACACCACTTCATCCAACGCTTCACACCGCTGCATCCCACGCTTTTCACCACTGCATCCCACGCTTTACACCACTGCATCCCACGCTTTACACCACTGCATCCCACGCTTTACACCACTGCATCCCACGCTTTACACCACTGCATCCCACGCTTTACACCACTGCATCCCACGCTTTACACCACTGCATCCCACGCTTTACACCACTGCATCCCACGCTGTACACCACTGCATCCCACACTTTACACCACTGCATCCCAGCTGGTCGGCCATGGAAATCCATTCTATGAAGCTCTACACACTGTTCTTGAGCTAATCTGAAGGCCACACAAAGTTTGGAGTTATGTAGCTATTGACTCTGCAGAAAGTTGCCGACTTCTGCGCACTGTGAGCCTCAGCATGCGCTGACCCCGCTCTGTGATTTTACGTGGCCTACCACTTCGTGGCTGAGTTTCTCTTGTTCCCAATTGCTTCCACTGTTATAATACCACTAACAGTTGACCGTGGAATATTTATTAGTGACGGAATTTCATGAATAGAATTATTGCACAGGTGGCAACCTATCACGGTACCACGCTTGAATTTACTGAGCTCCTGAGACCCATTCTTGCGCAAATGTTTGTAGAAGTGTCTGCATGCCTAGGTGCTTGATTTTATACAACTGTGGCCATGGAAGTGATTGGAACACCTGAATTCAATGATTTGGAGGGGTGTCCCAATACTTTTGTCAATATAGTGTACACACATTATCGGAATACGACTACTATTATTAAAAATATACTTGTGCATTTAAACACAGTAACTGATAAAAAAAAACATTTGAAAATTTCAACTTTCAAATATAGAAAATATAGGAAAGTAAAACTCACTCTGACAATTTCTTTGCTGACTTTTACGATATTTAGGGGGGCGACCGATCCTGCGAACAGCAAAGAAAGGTGACTTTTAATTTAATGTTTACATAACTGCAATATTGTTAATTTTACAAATATGCAATTCACTGTAAAAAATGCTTTTCTTACTTAGTATGTTTGTCTTGTTTCCATTTCAGTAAAATGCTGATATTATGTCTTGTTTTCTGAAAATAAAAAAATAAATAAAAAAAATCTAAATGACGTGAAAATAAGCTAAATGATCTGCCAATAGGGTACCAAAAAATCTTGTTTCCGTTTGTATTAAGATTATTTATCTTACACCATTGTCAGATAAGTTTGCTTGTTTTAAACTCACTTAATTATTATTATTACTTTTTTTTAGTAAACAAGTCATAATATCTTGTCATTTTACTTATTTTTACATATTTGGACTGGAAACAAGACAGAAATACTTGTGGCAAGCTGGGCGGGGCCGAGAGCCGCGGGAACGGAGCGAGTCTCACAGAGGAGCTCGTAATGATCAAAGCAGGAGTGATGACAGTGAAGGATGAGAGAGGACCAGGTCTGGACTATTTATGTTGTGTTTTTGTTGTGTTTATGTGCGGCAGTCGTCATTGAGCGGCTGCTGCTTTACTTCCGTTTTGTTGTTTGTTTATTTTGATATTAAAGTTCCGTTGAACGTTCACCAGTTCCCGCGTCCTTCTTCCCTGAGCTTTAACTTTGTTACAATACTAAGTAAGAAAAGCATTTTTTTGCAGTGATATACTTGATTAACACAACAAGAGTGAATATTGTCTTGCCTGCCGTGATATCGTGACTTTTTTGCTCTCTGGCCGAAGACCAGCAGGTTACGCCTGGATCCTTCTGTATCAGAGAGATCCGCCTTGAGCCGGCCCTGGTTCCTCTCAGCCAACGGACAGCCAGATAAACAGTGATGCGCTGTAAAACGCCCGGTCACATGACCTGACCCGTCACATCCCGGAGTAGGGCACTTTCTGTTTGACAAACAACGGGTCTGTTCTCAAATCTGCAATCATTTGTTTTTAAAAAACTGTCCCTCGACTGCAAGACAATTTAAAGGATTAGTTCACTTCAGAATTTAAATTTATCACGTCTTGGACGTCATCCAAGATATTCATGTCTTTCTTTCTTCAGTCGAAAAGAAATAAAGGGTTTTTGAGGAAAACATTCCAGGATGTTTCTCCGTATAGTGACTTCACTGGTTATCAACGGGTTGAAGGTCCACATGTGAGTTTTATTCTCCACTGAAACTCACATGTGGACCTTCAACCCGTTGATAACCAGTGAAGTCACTATATGGAGAAAATCCTGGAATGTTTTCCTCAAAAACTTTCATTTCTTTTCCACTGAAGAAAGAAAGACATGAACATCTTGGATGATGTGGGGGAGTAAATTATCAGGATTTTTTTAATTCTGAAGTGAACTACTCCTTTAATCAGAAGACAAACACAAACTGACAATGTGAGTATTTTGCACTGTAAGGGCTCATGAAGGAAGGACCTGTGGTGGAAGCTGTATTTGGAGGGGTTGCGTGGCTGAGGCAGACTTTTATAAGACAAGGAGAAGTTGGGCTGTCGGGCTGTCAGGGTCTCCCTGGGACCTAAAAGACACATATTACTCTGAATTGACAGAGTATTTGGTACATGAGCACATACGAGTCAGGTGGACGAGGAAAGACACTGATCTGGAGGAATCTCACCAGGTTTCTGGGTGATGGGTTGGCAGGGTGGAGGTTTGAGGGGGTGTCCTGTGCCTTCACACCAGCCAGCGGGGTGGACGTCCGGGTGGTCTGAGTCCATCCACTCGTCATACAAGTGGCTCCAACCATCAAAATGGATCTGAGGACAACAGACGAGGCTAACACACCTTCACAAGGACACGGCACTCTTCCACATCCATCCATGCACCACTCAAACGCTCTGATAACATGTTGGTCTCGTTACGGGCGATTGCTTTTCTTTGCTGGATGTGTTTTTTCTATTCGTGTTAATTTCAAACTGATAAAGTTAGTGTAAATTACCGTTTAGCATGTGGTTTCATGTAAGTTAGCATTATTTTTGCTAACTGTATAGCAAAAAATAAAAATATTGTGCTGGGCAACGATTAATTGCGATTAATCGCATCCAAAATTAAAGTTTGTGTTTACATAATATATGTGTGTGTACTGTGTATAATTCTTTTGTATATATAAACACACACATATGCATGTATAAGAAATATTAGCATGTATATATATACAGTATATTTAGACATAATTTATAGAAATATACATATTTTATATATAAATAACACATTTTCTTAAATTTATAAATGCATATGTGTGTATTTATATCTAAAAAATAATTAAACTTTTATTTTGGATGTTGCACAGCACAAAAAAAAAAAAACTTAATAATTTTATCTTGTTTTCCTGTAAAAAAAATCATAGACAAGTCCATTTAAATGTAGCATACCTGCGTAACGTGTTTTTAAAGAATAATATGCACATTAAATGTTTTTTTTTTTTACAAAACTAATAACAAAATGTAGTGAAAAACTCTTTGTCAGTTTGGTGAGAGAAACAAGCTTAAGAATATCCACCTCTTTACTACTGCGGTCTTCAATCTTCCGGTTTGAGGAAGTTCCCCTCAAAAACACTGAAACAAATCATTTCACATCATAAGGTTGTGCTATAAATAACCCTTATCTGTCAGACTGAGCTGTAAACGTTCCTTCATGTTCTCATGTTCAGAAGTGAACAACACAACGCTGGGTAATGTGAGGCTCTTGTTCTTTTCCTCCTGATCACTTTCTTTTTCCCCTTTGTACTCTGCTGTAAAAGTATGACAACATTTGTGGTGTGCTCTCCAGATTTTATTTATGATATCCCATGAATAATTCACTGAGAATCTCTCGTGTTTCTCCCCAATCCTCACGTCTCTTTCCAGGCTTGTTTTCACTTGAATGCTTTAAAATGTAATTATCGCCCATTTTCACTTCTAACCCGTTAGCAAATGTTGACTGAAATGTTTCTAAAAGAGGTAAATCTGTAAAAATGGATCTGTGATGGAAATCACTTTGAAACATTATCAATCAATGTTCCAGTTAATAAGCACTTTTGATATCAACATGTTGCATAAGAGACATATACAGTATTACTACAGTGATCTGCCTATTTAACACATCAGTCATTATTGCTGGGGAAATATCCGGGGTTATTCATGGTCTGTGGCAGTAATTGGTAAATGCTTTTAATGTTTACATGTCCTTTTAATGTTCGATGTTTGAAGGGTTAGAAGAATAATGGCATCTCATTATACCCAGTTTGCTTATTACTGCGTTCATAGAGTGAATAATTTACTGATTGAAATTATAATTCGTGCAAAGCCTCATGAAGCGTAGGAAAAAGGTGGATATATTCACTGGAAACAGTGAATCCTACTATTGTACTCAATTTTGCCTCTCAAAAATCTTGTGTAGAGATTGTAATATTTCTGATGTAAAACAAGGTAATAATAAAGATATTCTGCAGTGTGATTCAGTGAGTGAGCTGTTAGCTGGTGTGTGGATAGAAAATGCTTCAGCAAAAGTTTTTCATACTTTAAATAGTAATTTGGTTTACAAAAATTGCCATTTAAAAGTCAACATTTAGTTAAAAAATCTTTGGCCCCAAACTTCTCACCGGGAGTGTGTGTTTCTACTGGGTTTCTATGAGACATTAAATGAAAGAAAGATAACGTCCTTGATTAACGTACTCGGTTACTAACGTAACCTCGGTTCTCTCTAGAAGAGGAACGAGTACTGCGTCGAAGACGCTGCGGGAAAGATTCTTTCTCGAGATATTGAAGCCAAAAAATGAATCCTTAATTTTGTAATAATGTAAAACGCTTTGCAGCAGCATACAGCCTTAGGCGGAACAGCTTGCGCGCCTATTGGCTGCTCTGCGGCAAAAGCAGCAGCCTATGCGAGGCCTCCATGACGCTTGACCCAATGAGTGCGCTTCGCGCCCTCTACGTCACGTCCCGCCAGAATGGCCATGGCCTAGGCTTATAAATAACCGAGCACAGCTGCCATACTCCGATTTTCATAGCCGAAGCGAACCAGAGCTGGATGCAGGCACAGCACAGAGACGCAGTACTCGTTCCTCTTCTAGAGAGAACCGAGGTTACGTTAGTAACCAAGTACGTTCTCTTACGAGAGATATCTCGTACTGCGTCGAAGACGCTGCGAGAAACCCGTGTAAAAAGCTGTGCATGCTGAGATCCGACACCAGAGACCCAAGGGCGCGCGCGCCCGGGGCACACATAGTGTATGATCACCAGAAAAAACTCACACAGAGTCCCAGGAAAGAGAGGCTAGAATAGCATCATTCCTTTATAATTAGTGCCCCGAGGGGCATTTACAGCATATATATGTATATAAATATATATGGTGGGTCATTACATTGCTCATAGGACATAACTATCAGTGAGCGACGCTTAAAACATTTTGGCAATCTGGGCCGTAATAGAACGGGGCAGAAAACACTATACAGTCTGGCCTCCAAGGCGAGAACCTCTAGGTTATAAAACCTTATAAATGTAGACGAGGAGGCCCAGCCTACCGCCATACAAATATCTTGCAACGAGATTCCACTAGACCAAGCCCACGAGGAGGCCATGCCCCTCGTAGAATGTGCTCTGATGCCCAACGGGCACAGCAGTCCTTTTGATGCGTAGGCTAGCGCTATGGCATCCACTACCCATCTGGACAGGCTCTGTTTCGATGCAGCTCGTCCCTTGGGACGTCCGCTGAACGAAACGAAGAGCTTCTAAAAACAGCGGAGCGGGAAACGTAAGTTCTTAACGCCCTAACCGGGCAAAGAAAGCTAGCGTCATCCTTTTCCTCGGAGGCCGGCAGAGCCGACAGGGAGATAACCTGAGCCCTGAACGGTGTGTTGAGGGACTTAGGCACATACCCATGTTTCGGCTTTAGTACGACTTTATAGTCATTAGGCCCGAACTCCATACACGACGCTCTCACAGAGAGCGCTTGTAAATCCCCCACGCGCTTTACTGAAGTGAGAGCCAGAAGAAACACTGTCTTGAACGACAAGTGCTTCATGTCAACTGAGTGTACAGGCTCAAACGGGGCACCCTTCATGGCATCCAGTACCGTAGAAAGGTCCCAGACGGGGACTGAAGGAGGTCTAGGAGGATTCAATCTCCTAGCTCCTTTAAGGAAACGAACAACCAGGTCGTTCCTACCAAGTGACCGGCCAAGCGTCGGATTGACGAACACTGCTATAGCCGCCACGTAAACTTTGAGCGTGGATGGGGTCCTACCCTTATCCAGCAGCTCCTTTATGTGTGGGAGCCTTTCCCGTTCTGACCACTGGCCAAAGAATGGTCTGCCCTCGAGCAACGCTCCCCAGCCTGAGGTGGATGCGTTCGTAGACAACACCTACACGCTCGAGGAAGTCCCCAGGCTTACACCTGACCGGTACCAGTCTGTCGCACTCCATGGTATCAGAGCTGACACGCATTCCTGATTGACCTTGAGGCGACAAAGACCGGAGACCCATGCTCGGCGCGGCACTCGCGCTTTTAGCCAGAACTGCAGCGGGCGTATGTGCAGTAGGCCCAGCTGTAGCACTGATGACGCTGAGGCCATGAGGCCCAGCATCCTCTGAAACTTCCTGAGCGGAACTATGGAGCCGCTGCGGAAGGATTCTATCATGTGCAGAATACCCAGTCTGTGCTGTGACAACCGCTGTGCTGTCATAGACAGCGAGTCCAGTTCTGTGCCCAGAAAAAATATTTTCTGACTGGGAGACAGTGAACTTTTCGCCCAGTTGACTGAGACCTAAAACCTCGAGGTGATCGAGTATTATGGTCCTGTGCTGTACAAATTCTGATCGCGATTGGGCTAGAATCAGCTAATCGTCCAAGTAATTCAGAATTCGTATGCCTTGGAGTCTCAGGGGTGCCAGCACCATGCACACTGTAAACGTACAAGGTGCTAGAGACAGGCCGAACGGGAGGACTGTATACTGATATGCCTGGCCCTCGAAGGCGAATCTCAAGAATCGCCTGTGACGTGACGCAATTTGTATTTGGAAATACGCGTCTTTCAGATCTATTGACATAAACCAGTCCCCTCGGCGAATCTGCGCGAGGTTTTTTCTGGTCGTGAGCATTCTGAGCTTGCGCTTCACAAGCACTTTGTTCAGATGCCTCAGATCTAAAATGGGTCTGAGACCCCCGTCTTTCTTTGGCACCAGGAAATATCTGCTGTACAAACCCCCTTCGCTCTGAGCTTGAGATAAAAGCTCTATGGCCCCTTTGCTCAATAGCTTCGCTATTTCGGCTCGAAGTAGATGTGCTACTTCTGTTTTTACCATAGTTTCGACCCTCGCCGTGTAACGGTGGGGGCGTCGCGAGAACTGTAGCGAATAGCCTCTTTTTATAATGTTCAGCACCCACTCTGAAAACCCCGGGAAGTTTTTCCCACGCATTCGCATGAGTAACTAGGGGTAGAATGAAATCTGTGCCCTGGTCGCGAAATGGCGGCGACACGAGAGCAACCGTGTGCTGTAACATGGACGCCGTGTTTGCAGCGTTTGAGGCGGGGGGCGCGCTTAATCGAGCGGGCAACCGGCGCGCGCTCAACTCTCTCAGCTGAGAGAGAGTGCACGGGGCGAGCCCCATAGGGCTCGTCATGTCTGGGAATAAATGTGGGTGCGTGATAGCGGGCCAATGCACGGGGCCAATGCACAATCACTACACACTGCATGTCTCACGGTTTCTGTAAAAACGAAACCAATGCACGGTCAGTCAGTTCTAATAGACAGTACTCCCTGTCTATTAGAACTGACTGACCGTGCATTGGTTTCGTTTTTACAGAAACCGTGAGACATGCAGTGTGTAGTGATTGTGGGCACTGAACAGCGGCCACGTTCACGACATGTGATGCACAATCGACAGTCGATTTTATGTGTGCAAGCCCTGTATTGTGTAGGGCTGTGCTTGTGTGTACGAATGGGCACTGAGTTGTGGGCATTACAGTTACACACATTACACCATCGGCCGTGGCCGGGACACCAGAAAATACACTCTTTTCAGATTTACCTGGGACGGATTTACCTTGTGTGCAGGCAAACGGGCCGTGATGCCGGTTAGTTGACTGCAGAATACACTGGCACGGTCACGTGTGTTGGAACTGTGCGAGCGAAAAGTATTGGTGAAAATCCGGCCGCAGCGGGACTTGAACACTGTTGCTTTCCTAGGCGGGCTAGGAAGGCGTGGAGGCCTCGGGCTTGATCGCGATCTTTGGCCGAGGCCCACGCAGCGGAGGGCGGCGTCCAGCTGAGCGTATATTTCGCCCGATGGCATGTGCAGCGGATTTAGTGGCGCGGAGAGTGAGGTCTGTGGCGCTCCGTAAATCCTGCACACAGATCGCTTCCGGGCCTTCCTCGTCAAGCTTACGGAGAAGGGTTGGCCTGGAAGATCTGTAACACCGCCATTGTGTTTGCCATGTCGACGCAGCTTGTCCAGCGGCGGCGTAGGCGCGACTGTTCAAAGCTGAAGACGTGCGGCAGGCTTTAGCACCAGAGGCAGGGACTGGTATCCTCTGTCTCTAGCACCGTCCACCACGGAGAATGCTGCTGAGGCAGAAGTATGCACCCTGGCTGAAAATGGGGCTTCGTGAAGCTCAGGAAGAAAGGGCGCGAGTCGAGAGGGCGGCGAAGTACGGTCCCCTGCAGAAAGCAGCCATCCAGCCGGTTAAGCGCATGCTCCTTGGGCGCCGACCACTCGAATCCGAGGCTCGCGACGGCCTGCGTGAGCAGACGCATCAGCTCTGCTTCGATGCTGGCCTTTCTTCCTCGACGCTCGCGAGCGGCAGGGGCGGGGGCGGGGAGATCCACGGAGCTCGCCCAACCCTTGCTACCCGAAGCGAGGAGAGAACAGTAGTCGTCCTCCACAGACGCGGCTTCACCCTCATCGTCCATAACGGATGCGGCGGCAGACAGCGGCCGTTGTCCGTCGGTCAGAGAGTCCAGCGAAGCGGGCGGAGAAGCTGGCGGCGGAAGCGGCGAGCTCCTCTTGGTGGAGGGAGGTTCCGGGTTCCGCTGAGCACGGCGCTTTTTACGGCGCGGCACTGCAGTGGGCGGAAGAGCAGCTTCAGCGAACGAAGCCAGGCGAGTCCGCAGAGTCACCACAGGCATCGTCTCACAGTGATGGCAGCCGCCATCGGCGAGAGCTTAAAGCTGCGTGGTCCTCACCCAGGCAGGAAACACAAATCACGTGGTGGTCCCCGTCGCTGAGTGGAGCTCGACACGAGCGACAGTTGCGAGGCATCTTTAAAAAGACGCTCGGCTCTTTTAGTGTGGGAGAAAAAATGTGTGATGCAGCAGCGAACACACACACTGTTCAGAAAAGGACATAATATTCCACGCCGGATAGCGATGCAGGGAACGGCGGCTGAAGGCGGCGAGATGTCGACCAGCGGCTTCAGTTGAAAGGCACGTCCTGCAGTGATGCTTCTCGACGACTGTGGCGGCTTCCTCTCAGGATTCAGCGATGCGGGAGCTTCGCTGAAGTAAAGAAAATCGGAGTATGGCAGCTGTGCTCGGTTATTTATAAGCCTAGGCCACGGCCATTCTGGCGGGACGTGACGTAGAGGGCGCGAAGCGTCCTCATTGGGTCAAGCGTCATGGAGGCCTCGCATAGGCTGCTGCTTTTGCCGCAGAGCAGCCAATAGGCGCGCAAGCTGTTCCGCCTAAGGCTATATGCTGCTGCAAAGCGTTTTACATTATTACAAAATTAAGGATTAATTTTTTGGCTTCAATATCTCGAGAAATAATCTTTCCCGCAGCGTCTTCGACGCAGTACGAGAGAACTCTCGTAAGAGAACTTTAGTTATTTGGTTAAAGCAGTTTCTCACACACCTTTACTCTGTAAGTGTCCACTTCCTCCACCGTAGCCACGCGGATCAGGCCCGGACACCTCTTATCCACCGCCTCCAGCTTCATCTGCAACTGGAAGCTGTGGGAAGGACGCTACGCAAACACACAAGAGGAGTCGGCTTTCCAATGCAATCCTAAGCCTGGCTTTATTTTGCTGAAGGAAATGGTTTAAATACAGTTATCAGAGTACTTTATAACAGAATAGTTTCAATCAGACACATTTGTAGATTTCATCAAGTCTGACTAACCTAACAATTAAAGGGGTCATGACCAAGAGTTACATTTTTTTAAATTTTTATATTCCTTGAGGTTCACTGCGGCGAGGAGGCCGAGGTTCAGCGAGGAGAGAGAGAGACAGGAGACCAGTAAGTAGGTCAAGTGCAAATGACAAACACCTGTGTCTTGTTTCAGTCGTTGTCACGGAGAGACAGAATAAAAGCCACCAGGAATATACGTTTTCGTTTGAAAACGTATATTTTTCTCTCCGGTTTGGCCTTCCATCCTCACCTCAGAAGGCGTTTTTATGAATGAAAACAAAGCTTTTTTGAAAACGCCGTTTTCACGCCGACAGGATGCACTCACATTTACTGTCCTGCGGCGATACATGAGAGCAGTCGCGTTTTAGACCAAACACACGGTGACTGCGTGCGACCTGGACGCTTCAGTGGATGGTGAGATATTTTAATAAATTAAATTATCCTGTCAGAAGAATTGCGCGATAACTTCATCATTTATTTCTCCATCGGAATCATCTCAGTGATCTTTTGTGGGGTTTTACGCATGCAGTGAAGGTGAATTTAGCGTTTTCAGGGTTTTTTCAAAAGTTTCTCATCCACACTGAAACGTCCTAAAACCCCTGAAAACGCTAGTCTGGACGGAGAGCGTTTATAAACGAAAACGCACTTTTCAAAAGTGTCCGGATTAATGTAGACGTAGCCTGAGAGAGAGACTGGACTGGGACTTCGTGTGTCTGAGAACTGAGTGACTGGAAACCCAAGTGCTGCAGTGAAAGAGTTTATTCAGTTTTTATTTGTGCAGAGCACAACCTTTGAGATTTCTTTGAATTACTTTTATAAAATGCACAAGTCTCAGTCACCTGACCTTCTTCCTTCCTCACACTGAAATCATCACATTCACAAAAGGAGAATAAAAAAAAAGATGTCCCACTTGCGCTTGTCCATATACTGTAATGGCAGAGGATAGCGAGCAGCATCAAGCTTTACAAAAGTTTTACAGAATGATCTCAAGCAACACATGTCGTATATTCCACATGTTCTGGAGGGATAAGATTAAACAAACCAGAAATGTAATGTATAATTTAATAGAAATCCTGACCTTGGCCTTAGGATCTTGAGTGCCACACTAAACTGGGAACACTAGTTGTTTCTGCTCCATGCGTGAGGAACATGAGGAACACGTGAGGCTTTGCTGTGTTTCACAGAAGCAAGGTAAGCTGTTGTTGTAATGTTAGCTCTTGTAACAGGACAGTTTTGAGTGTCATTGAAGCATTATTTTGCTTCCGCTATGATAAAGAGACATCCACTCTTGCGTTGCGTGTTCGTGTTTTTTGGGCGGCGGAACAATGGCAGGGAGGGATGTGTGTGTTTAGCTCGACTCTATCAACCATCAACAGGGTTTCTCAGAATCGCCCACTGCACCTGTAAGAGACCGAACGGCAGTGGACATGATGTGGATCTTGCTCTGGAGGCAGTCCTATGCACATGCATTTGCCCGTGTGACGCCACAAATCAAGCAACGTCAACACGAGCTGTTTATGGAGCTTGATTAAATAAATACTTTGTTTATAATGTGGAAGATGTTTTACACTATGTTTTAAATGCCTCTTACGTGTCGAAAGTGCAAGGCAAACCTGATTTCTCATGTCATGACCCCTTTCATTTATTGACTGACAGATTTAAAGCAAAGATCATTTAAACTCTTCTAAAGGATTGAGAGATTTAACACACCACTCTGAACGCTTCAGCAGCGACCGCCGTTGAGCCCGTCTCCTCCAAATATCTCTCCCACGAGAACCTGTCAGGGTCAGGATAATCTGCCGGCAGAAGAACACGTTGAGCCAGTGTTATAGAAAACATAGGCAGACTTCAGTATTACAGGTTAAAAGATTGGGGTCGGTAAGATTTGTTATGTTTATGAAAGAAGTCTCTTATGCTTATCAAGGCTACACTTATTTGATCAAACAAACAGTAAAAACATCACTAATGTGAAACAAATTGTACATCCCTAACACTGAGACATTTATGGGTGTGATGGGTGTGATGGGTATGATGGGTGTGATGGGTGAGATGGGTGTGATGGGTGAGATGGGTGAGATGGGTGTGATGGGTGTGATGGGCATGATGGGTGTGATGGGCATGATGGGTGTGATGGGCATGATGGGTGTGAGGGTCGTGATGGGTGTGAGGGTCGTGATGGGTGTGATGGGCATGATGGGCATGATGGGTGTGATGGGTATGATGGGCATGATGGGTGTGAGGGTCGTGATGGGCATGATGGGTGTGATGGGCATGATGGGTGTGATGGGCATGATGGGTGTGATGGGCATGATGGGTGTGAGGGTCGTGATGGGTGTGATGGGTGAGATGGGTATGATGGGTGAGATGGGTATGATGGGTGTGATGGGTATTATGGGTGAGATGGGCAAGATGGGTGTGATGGGTGTGATGGGTGTGTTGGGTATGATGGGTGTGATGGGCATGATGGGTATTATGGGTGAGATGGGCAAGATGGGTGTGATGGGTGTGTTGGGTATGATGGGTGTGATGGGCATGATGGTATTATGGGTGAGATGGGCAAGATGGGTGTGATGGGTGTGATGGGTGTGATGGGCATGATGGGTGTGATGGGTATGATGGGCATGATGGGTATGATGGGTGAGATGGGTGTGATGGGCATGATGGGTATGATGGGTGAGATGGGCAAGATGGGTGTGTTGGGTATGATGGGTATGATGGGTGAGATGGGTGTGATGGGCATGATGGGTATGATGGGTGAGATGGGCGTGATGGGTGTGATGGGCATGATGGGTGAGATGGGTGTGATGGGCATGATGGATGGTGTGATGGGTGTGATGGGTATGATGGGTGTGTTGGGTGTGATGGTGTGATGGGTGTGATGGGTATGATGGGTATGATGGGTATGATGGGTGTGATGGTGTGATGGGTGTGATGGGTATGATGGGTGTGATGGGTGTGATGGGTGTGATGGGTGTGATGGGTATGATGGGTATGATGGGTGTGATGGTGTGATGGGTGTGATGGGTATGATGGGTGAGATGGGTGTGATGGGCATGATGGGTGAGATGGGCAAGATGGGTGTGTTGGGCATGATGGGTATGATGGGTGAGATGGGTGTGATGGGCATGATGGGTATGATGGGTGAGATGGGCGTGATGGGTGTGATGGGCATGATGGGTGAGATGGGTGTGATGGGCATGATGGATGGTGTGATGGGTATGATGGGTGTGATGGGTGTGTTGGGTGTGATGGTGTGATGGGTATGATGGGTATGATGGGTATGATGGGTGTGATGGTGTGATGGGTGTGATGGGTATGATGGGTATGATGGGTGTGATGGTATGATGGGTGTGATGGTATGATGGGTGTGATGGGTATTGGGTGTGATAGGTATGATGGGTGTGATGGGTATGATGGGTGTGATGGGTATGATGGGTGTGATGGTGTGATGGGTGTGATGGGTATGATGGGTGTGATGGGTGTGATGGGTGTGATGGGTGTATTGGGTATGATGGGTGTGATGGTTATGATGGGTGTGATGGGTATGATGGTGTGATGGGTGTGATGGGTGTATTGGGTATGATGGGTGTGATGGGTGTGATGGTGTGATGGTGTGATGGTGTGTTGGGTGTGATGGGTGTGATGGGTGTGATGGGTATGATGGGTATGATGGGTGTGATGGGTGTGATGGGTGTGATGGTTGTGATGGGTGTGATGGGTGTGATGGGTGTATTGGGTATGATGGGTGTGTTGGGTGTGATGTCTCTGTGATTTACCCTGCGGGGGAGTCAGGGGGAGGCTTCTCTCATGACACCAGCCAGTGGGATGAATGTACGGGCTGCGGGAATCACACCTATGACATAAGGAAACTCAAAATATTACAACTTCATTTTGAATAACAAACCTATTAATTCACACAGGACTATCATATCTTGGGCCCTATCATACACCCGGCACAATGCGGCACCAGGCACGACGCAAGTGTTTTTTTCTAGTTTCAGCCTGACGCAGTTTTCATTTTTACGTCCTGCGCCACGTTGTTTAAATAGCAAATGCATTTGTGCAAGGCATAATAAATCCGTTTAGAAATCATTTGGATGGTTAAATAATCTGTTCTGGTGAGAATGGTTACTTTCCCCGCTCCCCCCAGCGTTCCCAGGCGGAAAACCAGCCTTGCATCATTGGGACTAACGTCCCGGTAAGTTGAAAATAGGAAGTCTCGTGAGAAGCGAGAACGAGCGAGAAAGAGCGAGAAACACGAACTGCTTTACGGAATACAAAATGTACATGTCAATGTTAAATGATACTGTGTATGATGTATTACCCACCTCGGTAGACATGCTCCACACGATAAAGTTGGTGCGTCTGGGACTCATTTGCACATGAGCAGCGGTAAAAAGGGGGAGGAGTGCGCCGGCGCGCCGCAAGTGACTTTACGACAGTGATGTGAAAAATATACGCACCGCAGCTGTAGGGGAGCTCGTTGAGAAAATCAGCAAAGCGGTGGCTAGAGTTACCGAGTGCCGCTTTAAAGAGCACGTTAGTAATGTGCGCCTATAGGCGGGTCCACAACGCGCTTACAATCTGCTTATTACACACACAGGGACGCAGCAGCACCACACAAACATGCCAAATTAAAATAAAAGGATTACAGTGTAAAAGATTATTATTGTGTACATAAAGATATGGTGGAATCAGGTTTGTCCCGTAGATGGTCTCGCTTTAACCTCGCGCACGAGCAGATCCGTTTCCTCGCTAGAGAAGCGCTCAGTTTTTCTGCTTGCAAATTCCTTCATGTAAATAACGAATCCACCATGACACGAGCCCAACTGTCTTTTAAAGGGAATGGGAGTTGATACTCTGATTGGTTTATTGCACTTTACACCCAAAACACGCCCATTCCTCATTAAGAGAATAGGGACGACCCTTTTAGAGCATGCGCCGGGAGCGCAGATCGTTCTCCCCGTCGTTAAACTAGCAAAAGTGGATTCAGACACGACCTAAGTGCACTTGCGCCAGGGAGCTTTAGACCATGTGCTTAGATCTGTAAAATAGGGCCCAAAGACTTGAGTCGCCGCTGTAACTCACCAGTAGTCATACGTGTCATCCCAGTTATCAAAATGAACCAGAAAACGGTTGCCCACTTTGTCTGTTACTGTTGCAACACAGATGAGAGAGGGATTCATGCGGTCGACAGCCTCCAACTTCATCCCCACCTCAAACCCACAGTCCGTCTCCGACTGCACAACGAGAAGACAAGGCCTTTGTTCAGACCGTTGTTGGTTTTGTAGGAAATTACAATATATGTAGATTCAGTCAACGATTTTATGACTTACTTTGATTGAGCTAAAAAACAACTCTTTCGGTGCAGCTTGTGATCTGGTGATTTTTAGGTAGTTGGGCCAAGAAAACTCTTCTTCTTTACATCCTGAAAGGGAACAGTGTTGAATGGTAGTGAAGTTAAAGAACCTTTACACAAACTATAACATAAGATAATTTACAATATAACTGTATTTTAGTACACGGTTCTTTGTTGATTCTAGACTGGAACAAGAAAGCAATTGAGATACTGTCACGGTGTCTGTCATTGTTAACTATATTCCCCACAATCCTGGTCTGCACTTATCTCTGTTCATTGCACTCAGCTGTTCCCATCATCCCGTCATTGGGGGAGGAGGAGGAGGAAGACCTCCAGTCTCCCTAAGAACTAAGAACTCCCTAAGACAGGGGTGGGCAATTCATTTGCCCAAGGGGCCACATGAGAAACTGGGGCGGTTATAGAGGGCCGGACCAATACACTTAACTCAGTTCTGCCCAATATATTACATCTCTCTCAAAAAAGAAAAACAGTAAATAAAAATTCATTAAATTAACACAACACACAATTATATAACTATTTAATTAACATTCACAAAAACTTTCTTTTTTTAGCTGACATATTTAAGGGCTAACGGTAAACTCGCATTTCTTGAACGCTGTCCTGCATGAGCGCGAATACAGTTGAGTGAAGGTGCATGTCACATATGGAAGGTATATTCTGACATAATTAAATTAATCAATTAAATGATAAAAATGAAAACTAAAACCAGATTAACTTTTTAATTACAGGAAATTGTACGCAAAATATGTGACAAAATTGAGAATGAAATTAAATGATTTCATTTTCATTTTCACGGGGACAGCGCATCATCCCTGTCAAATTTTAAAATAAAATGCAATTGGTGATTTCACTTTTCATTTTCACTACAATCTCGAGGCAAGACTGCCAATTTTAAAATGAAAAGGCAAACATGAAAAGAAACTGCAATTACAGTTTTTTACAAAGCTTTTTATTAACGCTCACGCAACTTTTGGCACTCTAGCGGTTATTAAACAGAACTGCATGCGTATTGCGGAAGAACATTGCAGCCGGAACTACTTCTCTCATGTCTATGACGAGTCACTCAGGGACAGTGTTACTCTGCAGCGGTGCCGACTCGACCGGCCTAAAATAGTCCGAATATAAACACTGATTATAGGTGTACCATAGTGATTCAGGATAAGACACAAACACAGTTTGGAACATTGATTCATGATGTACACACTCAATATCTAATTTTTTATATATTGAGAAAAAAAAAAATTACGGACTCCAGCTTTTATTTACCAATTACATTACGTGGGCCGGTCAAGGATAGCCAGAGGGCCTGATGTGGCCCGGGGGCCGTACAATGCCCAGGTCTGCCCTAAGAGGTCGTCCTCTACAAGATACAGGCAAGAACAGACAACCGAAGTGGTGTGATACTAAATAAGGAATCCGTGACAAACCAAGAAACAACCAGGGTATATAAACACACAGAACTAACAATAATAACGAGAGACAGCTGGAAACAATGATGGGAACATTGCTGAGTGCAATGAACAGAGATAAGTGCAGACCAGGATTGTGAGGAATGTAGTTAACAATGACAGACACCGTGACAGATACATCATAGATCTTCTTATTAACATAGATCTGTTTTTACATAGTTCCTTTTTTAACATAATCTTTTTTTTGAACTTCAAGTGTCACAGTGATTTCCCCACAATTAAGGGATTTTCTTGACATGGTAAAATCGCTATAACCCGACAGCAATATTCAATAAATATCATTATTAATATTATTCACAGAAACCTTTTCAGGCAAATAATATAGTTTATTAGCCAACTGTAGGTGATACTGTAGAAAAGTTACTTGTGATTTTAAAGGGTTAGTTCACCCAAAAATAAATATAACAATAAACACAATCCGAAAAACTCTTCCAAGCTTTATAATGGCAGTGAATGGAGGATGAGATTTTGAAGCCCAAAAAAGCGCATCTATCCATGATAAAAGTGCTCCACATGTCTCCAGGGGTTAATAAAGGCCTTCTGAAGTGAAGCCATGCATTTGTGTAAGAAAAACATCCATATTTCTAATTTTATCAACTTAAATAAATGAAGCTCTAGCGCAAGTTCTGCCAGGAAGACTCAATTGTTACGTAACTTATTACCTTCTCATCTATCCAATCATATCCTAATACTTTTGGTATAAAAGGTTGGTACTTACACACATCTGAGTTCGCAGATGCTGTCGCTCCATTCACCTCCACCCTCCCCACCACCTCCAAGACGGGTCCTTCCCTCCATCCTCCACATAACACCAAGATGTCTTTCTCCTCCATCCACCCCACCACCACCAGATGGCCTCTTCCCTTACTCCGCAGGGGGTCGGCTGCGCCTCTGCCTTCGTCTTCAGGCAGGATATGCAGAGTCCGAACCCTAGGATTGCAAGCTACGGACGGGGCCTACTGTACGCCAAAGAACTTGATTGCTTGCTGAGCTCTTAATAAATGTTCATTGTCACAGTATTTATTCTCCCGAGTCTTTCTGGTAGAACTAGCTTCCGACAGACGGCCTACGCATTGGTTTAGGGTGAAAGAGTAACACTTGACTCGACGCATGACACACATGGTTTCGCATGGTTTCGCTTCAGAAGGCCTTTATTAACCCCCAGAGCTTCAAAATCTCATCCTCCATTCACTGCCATCCAAGCTTGGAAGAGCCAGGATATTTTTTTATATAACTCCGATTATATTCTTCTGAAAGAAGAGTCATATACACCTAAGAAGACTTTTTGGGTGAAGAATCCCTTTAATACAATTAAATACAGAATTTGGTGTGTGTGTGTGTGTGTGTGTGTGTGTAACACCTATTTGAACTATTTTCCTCACCCGAACAGATTTCAAATGTATAATTCACCTTTGGGTGTGTATAACTTGTGTCCTGTGCTCTCACACCATCCAGCTGGGTGAATATCAGGGCAGTTGGCGTTGACCCAGAAGTCATGGCAGTCAGAATAGCCATCAAAATGAAGGCGTAATCTGAAGCCACACACCTAGAGACAAGCATTTCAAGAGAGTGACTTTCTCCACATTGATTATAGTCATAGCAGTCAGAAAGTCAAATGTGAAGAGCCGTCACGATGTACCTCAGCCACCGTCAGGACGAAATACATAGAGGGATGCTGGGGGTCAATGCCTTCTAACTTCATACCCTGTCGAAAGTTGTTCTTAATCATGGGAACCCTTTGTGTCTAGAGCGGTTACATGGATAAATATTAATATTGAAAAAAGAAGAAAAAATCCATAAATGACCTGTTTGTAATCTGTACTCTGTATTGAAATAAATCACATAAATGTTCTGTGCTATGATAACACATCACAGCTGCAGAATCAAAAGCACATCATAAAAATGTCATTGAAGGAAGGAGTTTTAGATTAAAATCACTAGCAAAGAGGCATTCTTCCCTTCCTGTGGTGAAATAAAGAAGTCAAACCTCCTGGAAGAGTCTGGCTGGAGCGGCCACAGCTTTCTGTTGCTCTAGGTACTGCGGCCAGGACCACAACTCCAGTTTAGCCTCTGTCGCACCCACAGACATGTGTTACACAGTCATATATGCAAAGCACACTGTTCTGATGTCATCTCATTATGTGTTCATGTGTATGTAAAGTAGTTTTAAAGTATTATTCTTTTGGGATAGACACTGATACAAACAATATCAATATGCATGCAAATCCCTGGTTTATACAAACATTTCACAAGCATAATAATTACACCACATTTGAAACATTTGTACATCTCTAATGTTGTAAGCATATGTAAAGGCAAGCTTACATTTTGGAAGCTGTCCATGCATTGGTATCGTTCATATCAGCGTCTATCACTTTACATTCGAATACCTGCAAATACTAATGAGATTGCATTGGTTAGGAACACAAAACCTGCATTTCTGCAGTTTGGGCAACATCATTGAAGCAGTGATTGACATTTGTGTGGATGCACAGTGCAAGTGTGTGAAATCTAACTTTAGATTTAATTTGTGATGATTTTATAAAGTAATACTGTGTTTTGTATGAGTGTGAGTAAGTACCTGCTTTGTTGTGTCTGTCATCAATTTTTAAAGCCTCTATTTTTTCCTCCTTTAATGACAAAAGTGCATTTCCTTGCATTAGAACTCCATATGAAATACAATATAATGTAAAAATACACACCAAACACAGCAATTCAATTAATTGAAAGAACTGCACCATTGGTTCAGCATCGGACTCCTCATCTGATGGGCTGTTGTATTCTCTCCTCTTCCTCTTCTTCATTGGCTTCAACATTTCATGCTCATGATAGGCCATCTGTGCTTCTGCAATCCCTGCAGGACTAAAGTACAAGACTTGAAAAATACAAGAAATCTCACACAAATAACACACACTGTACTTGTATATTGCATGAGTAGAATAGATATGTAAGTCTAGTAGTTCATTTACTTTTTAGACATTGGTTCTCCATGTAGGTAAGTCTGTTTGGCCGATATCTCACTGCACTTGCTATGAACTGGATTGTCTCGAACTTCTATATGTCCTCTCTGAAGTCTGTCGGCCTCCACAAAGACAGCTGGCCTGCTATTCCCACTTGCTGAGATGCCTGGAATAAAAAAAAATACTGTTTGTGATGATGGCATTGGAAAGACAATATTTGACACGCTAGATTTATACTGATTACAGGCTCCAGAATTATCTTTTCACATCTGCCAATTAAAAAATGTTACCGCTCACAAAATTATTCTGAACTTGTCATTGAACTGCTGTTATTCCAGCTCGGGTTTAACTGTAATCAAGTTTACATCCACTTTTTGCACTGTTCTGTTATCAACAAAGTTTAAAAAAAGTCTATTTCTATACAATTGTCGTTTTATGGATAAAAAGGTGTGCGTAGTGTGTAGTAGTGTATTTTGTGTATATACTCTAGGCCCAGCACTTTTAGAAAACTGGTATCTCTATTTCCATTCATTGCAAAAGCTCTTGAGCAAGTCCCGTTCAACCAAGTCTCTGCCTTTCTCACACAGAACAACCTCCTAGAGAGCAACCAAACTGGCGTCAAACACGGTCACTCAACTGAGACTGCCCTGCTCCCGGTCACCGAAGCTCTGAGACTGGCAAGAGCAGCTTCCAAATCCTCAGTTCTACCGCTTTTGAGAGTTAACCACCAGATCCTCTTGTCAATCCTCAAGACGAGTGGCATAAGTCGCAACATCTAGATACTGGGGTGCATCAGGGCTCAGTGCTGGGACCACTTCTCTTCTCTATCTATATGTCATCACTAGGCTCTGTCATTCAGAAACATGGATTTACCTTTCACTGCTATGCAGACGACACACAACTCTACCTCTCATTTAATCCAAATGATGCTGATTCCTGCTTACATCTCAGCCTGCCTGACAGACATTTCTTGCTGGATGAAGGACTATCACCTTCAACTCAACTCAACCATGCGAAGACCGAAGCTGCCTGTGGTTTCGGCCAACCCAACACTACACCACAACTTCTTCATTCAGTTGGGTTTGTCAACCGTAACTCTTTCCAGGACAGCCAGGAACCTTGGAGTTGTGATTGATGATCAGCTAAACTTTACAAACCACATTGTTAGAACTGCCCGGTCCTACAGATGTGCCTATAACATTAGGAAGATTGGGCCCTTCCTATCGGAGAAACACAACTACGTTGTAGCAAACCCCCCTTTATAGTAGCACATATTGGTACCACAATCTTTTCTACAACAGTTATATCTACATCTCAGTGTTTCCCACACATAGACTAATTTGTGGCGGTGCGCCATAGAATCAACACCGGTCGCCACATATTGCGTTTCGTTATTTTTTTTATTTTTTAATGCCTATTTAAAACACGCAGCGTATTCGTTCAGCTGCATTTCCTTTTGAAATTTTGAAATTTACCTTTCATGTAGTGTGTAACATAGATCTAAGTGAACAAAAACATCCTGCAAAGTTTGAAATATGAAAGTGCACCGTATATAAAGTTATTGTCTTTCAAAAGTAAGAGTCGACTCTGAGTCATTTTTATGAATCGTTAGAAGACCGAAGCTTTTTCTCTGACTAGATGACGTCAACTTGTCAAGTTATTTTAATACGATACGCCCACTTATTGCGCTCCAAGGCCAGGGAAAATATCATGGCGACGAGACGCTGTGTTCTGAAGTGCGACTCAAAAGCCAACTTTTTTCATCTGCCCGAGGAGCATTTGAAGACTAAGTGGCTACAATTCATATATACAACTATACCACAGAAGTATAGTCTGAGCCTTGTGCTTTGTTCGCGCCATTTTGAAGACGATTGCTTTTTAAATGCAATCAAACTTGGATTCGCGAGCCGGCTGATATTGAAGGAAGGTTCATTTCTAAGTGTATTTGCATCAGCTTCCTCCTCCGTATCACAACCTGTAAGTGTTATTAATAATTGTTGCTTTTATGTTTTATGTAGCATGCTTAATTATTATTTTGTTTGTTGTGTAAGCACCGTTTAGCATCTAGGTCTTCAATGACAATTGTATTGAGATATGTGAAGTGTTTGTCGTTGTTTTCGGAGTTGTCTTAAAGAATAGAGTAATACTTCGTAGTAACGTAACTGCATTTTTTTTTTTTTTGTAAAAACGTTATGTTTATTGCATCGGGCTAATGCAAACAAAGACTGATTGTGCTTTTACAATATGAACTCTGGGCTATGCTCGCTAACATAACATTAAATTCTTTATTTTTAGTTTTTTACTACAAACTACAAAGCAGTGGACTATAATCATTATTATAACATGATTTAATTGATAAAAGCATCATTGTACTCCGTGTTAAACAATAAGTATTCTCTCTGTAAACACTGCTGGGTCATCTGACCAATCAACGCAGATTAGCGTCGCGCAAAGGAGGGGTTTGGAAAAATGAGTCGTTGAACGAATCATTTGGGAGTCGGTGAGCAAATCAGGTAAAAATAAATGCATATTATACGACAACAAAAGTGTTTTTTTGACATTGCATGCACGTAAAACTGTTGTTGGGGACTCCCAAAACAACATTAGGAACATTTTAAATGTCATAATAGGTGCCCTTTAATATTTAATATAATAAAGTTCTGTGTAACAAATTATTAACAAAGGAATTACTTTGAATCACCCCGTTTCATCGCTTTGCTTTTGGTCTTTGTTGCCCAGGTGCTCCACTTGGCCACCTTTCGCTTTATAGAGTTATGCTGTCTCCGTCCTTAGATGCTAGGTTGTTAGGCTCTCTGTGAGCCTCCTTGGCTACTGTCTTTACAATACTGGCGTTATAGAGGGTCATTCTTCTAGGCTTCCGCTCCCTAGAGCTCTGCCCAGACAGCGAGTTTGAGTTGCTAGGCTTTGAGAAGCCTCCTTGGTAAGCTGTTCTGTGTAGGAAGTCATTAGACCGCCTCTTGCTTGAGAGAGTCGTCATGCTGAGGTCTTTGTCCTCAGAGTTTAGCTAGACAGTACGCTAGGTTAATAGGCTCTCTGTGAGCCCCCTTGGCTACTGCCTACTGCGTGGAGAGTTATAGAGAGTCACTCTTTTCAGGCCTTCACTCCCTAGAGCTCCGCCTGAATAGCAGATCTGAGTTAGGCTTTGAGAAGCCTCATTGGTAAGCTGTTCTGAGCATAGGATGGCGATAGACCTCCTCTCACTTTAGAGAGTCACCATATTCAGGCCTCCGTCCCCAGAGCTCGGCAGGTAGAAAAGTGCATTTGTGCTATTTGCGAGCCTTCTTAGCCACTGCTTTCAGAAGAAAGTTGGTTGTGAAAGCATTGTATGGCTCTCAGTGAGCCCCCTTAGTTACTGCTTCCTTTTGAGCAGCCCTGAGTATAGAACGTAGTTAGGCCTCCTCTCGTCCAAAAGAGTCAGCATATTGAGCCAGAATTGGGCTGTAGCTCTAAGTTGTAGGCTCTTTTCCTGAGCCTCCTCTGGTTCATCTAGTTTGGGTGTACTTTAACCATTGTTTGTTCCCTGAGCTCCGTCTGTTATAATAGTGTCAAGTGAGTCTCCTTGGTCACTGCTCTTGAACTAGAGCGTTGTTAGTCCTCCTCTTGCTTCGTTCTATTAGAGGCCTCCGCTCCTCTGAGCTCCTTCTATTATTGTGTCAGGCTGCTAGCCCTGTTATGTAGCTTCCTTGACCAGCTAGGATGTAGTGTACTCGGACAAGGTACACAAGATGTCCTGAGTGTGGGGCGTTGTCAGGTCTCCTCTCGAGAGTCGTCATACTGTGGCCTCCGCTCCTAGAGCTCGGCTAGGTGGTAGGGTAATATGCTAGGTTGTTAGGCTCTCTGGGAGCCTTCTTGGCTACTGAGCTTAGTGTAGGGTTTTGCTAGGCCTCTCATTATGAGAGTCATTGAGGCATCCACTCTGCAGGCCAGTTAGACAGAGATTTTAGCTCTTTCTGAGCTTTTTCGGTACTGCTCTTGGGTTAGAGTGTTCCCTGGGCCTCTTGTTTGAGGCCTCCACTCTTCAGGGCTCTCTGTGAGCCTCCTTGGACGATGGCCTGAATATGAACATAGTTAGGCTTCCTGTCTCTAGAGTCATCCTGTTGAGGCCTCCATTCTTGCGAAGCTCCAGTCTATGATCACGTTGCTGGTGTGCACCTTAGGGAGGATGACTCCCTTTGAGTCCTTTGACTTAGCTCTGTCAATCGGGCACGCATTACTTCAGCACAAGTTCCCTTTCGATAAGGTCTCAATTTATGTCTCAAGTTACGCATATACAGTAACCATGAATTCCTGAGAAGGGGAACAAGATGCTGCTTCCCTTTGCCATGCTTCTGGTATTCCTGCACACATCTCCTTCAGTCAAGAAGTGGATTACATATTTCACAGGTGGCCTTTTATACTCAGTCGTAAGAGTGATAACATCTCAGGCCAATGTCAAGACTCATGCTTCAGACACCGGTCACGCCGGAGGCATTCCCCCATAGTGACCCCTAGGGGATGCAGTGTCTCGTTCCCCTTCTCAGGGAGCCATGGTCACATGCATAACTTGAGACGATATACTGCTGTAATTACAATAATCAATACGGGTCTGCGGTTTACTGCAATGTACATGCATTCGCTCTGCGCTGTTCAGTGTGTTGCATAGCTTTGCCACACATATTTTGATAGCTGGACAGATAAATAAAACCAGGGAAGGGTTAACTGTGTGTGCAGATGCAAGGTATATTTAATATTTCTAAAATAAACAACTAATAATATTTCTCTGGCACCTGTAAGTTGCATGGCATTCCTTGGTCCAGTTGTTTGGTTAGTGAGAGATTATACTGTATGTAGTTGCAATAAACTGTCACGATGCACTCCACAACGCCTCCTCCTGGCTTCACCAGATCACTCTGTCCTGAGTTCTAGGACTTCACTTCCCATCACCCCCGTCACTCATCACCTCCTTCCATCCCTGTCTCATTCCCATTATCTCTGCCACCTGTTCCCACTTAGCTCCTCTTTATCAGGACCTCGCTTCCCTTGTTCCCTGCGAGGTCTTGATACTGCCACTACGTGCTACTCTGAGCTATTCTCCATATTCCCGTGCATTCCTGGTTCCTCGATTCAAGCCTGTATCCCCATCTACTCTGTGAACGTTTGCTGCCTGCCCACGACCCTTGCCTGGTAACCACTCTGAGTTTGGTCTGCCCCTGTATATTCAACAGCCCTGTTGCTGCCTTTGTTTCTGTCTGTTTGTGTTAATCATTAAAGTTATTGCACATGGATCCAAACGCCTCTGAGTCTTCATCACAGAAGACCTCGCCTACACAGGATCCAGCAACCTTGCATCGTCTAACATCAGAAGTCACAAATCAAGCTTCCGTACTGGTCGTTCATCAACAGCAGCTAGAAAAATTAACTTCACTTATCGAGGAACTGGTGAGATCCATGCGGTCCCTCACGACGCAAACCGCCGCCGCTCAAACCATTGCACCTCCGGATCAACCACCGTCCAGCGTGAGTAACTTTTCATCTTCCAATAATCCTCGTTTGTCACTACCCGACAAATACGACGGCTCGTCAGCAACGTGTAAGGGTTTTCTTCTGCAAAGCACTCTGTATATTAACCAGCAGTCCCACCTCTTTGTAAACGACGACAGCCGCGTCTCTTTCATCTGCTCGCTACTGACTGGAAAGGCTCTGGAGTGGGCGACAGCGCTTTGGGCAGGTGGTCACCTTGTGTTTCCCTCTTATAATGACTTTCTCGCCCAATTCAGAGAGGTTTTCGAGCATCCAGCCGGCGGAAAGGAACCGGGCGAGCTGCTACTGGCTCTTCATCAAGGAGGATCTTCCGCGGCGGATTACACCCTCACCTTCCGCACTCTCGCTGCTCAGACAGGCTGGGAGGAGGATCCGCTGAAACTACTCTACCGCAAGGGCCTAAATTCCGATTTACAAGGAGAACTAGCTTGCCGTGATGAGGGTAAAACGCTCAATCAGCTGATGAACTTAACCATTCGCCTAGATAATCTGATGCGAGCGCGGCGCACCCCGCTCAAACACCGGGTCTTTTTAAATCCTTCCGCCAGTTCTGAGCCTGAACCCATGCAAATCGGCTTCACGCGCTTAACCACTGAGGAGCGTGAGCGAAGAATGCGCAACAACCTCTGTCTGTACTACGCCCGAACTGGTCACATGAGGTCGACATGTCCCGTAAGACCCACTTCGAGAGATTCAACTGCGGTGAGTTCCTGTGTTCGTTCTCCCAGTTCTCTTACTTTAGAAGTGTCTTTCTGCTCTGATAAAGGGATTGTTAATATAAATGCATTAATTGATTCGGGGGCAGCAGGAAATTTTATTGACCTGGCTTTCGCTAAAGCTCATAATTTCTCTCTCAATCCATGTGAACCCCGGGTGACAGTGGCAGCATTAGACGAACGACCTCTGGGATCAGGCAAGATACAGTATACCACTCAGCAGTTAACCCTTAATGTCGGCACTCAGCACTCGGAGACGATTCAACTCTTCACCATCAATTCACCACTGCACCCTGTGATTCTGGGTTTCCCCTGGCTGGAGAAGCACAACCCCCACATTTCGTGGCCCGAGAGGAAGGTAATCCAGTGGTCATCTCTCTGTTTATCTAATTGTCAACCCGCTGTCCTAGGTCCTGAAACTGTTTCCAGCCACTCCAAAGATCCTGACCTATTGGGGGTTCCCACTGAATACCATGATCTTGCTCTGGCCTTTAGTGAAGGAGAGGCCTCTCAACTTCCTCCACATCGACCTTGGGATTGCGCCATTGAGTTTCTTCCTGGAGCTGCACCGCCCCGTGGGAGGGTCTATCCGTTGTCTCAACCTGAGACCGACACGATGAAGTCTTACATTGAGGAACAACTCGCTAAGGCCTTCATTACTCCTTCCACTTCTCCTGCCTCTGCTGGGTTTTTCTTTGTCAAGAAGAAGGATGGAGGTCTCCGCCCTTGTATTGACTATCGCAGTCTCAACGAGATCACGGTCAAGTACCGCTATCCTCTGCCACTGGTCCCCGCAGCTCTGGAGATGCTCCGCACTGCCAAGTTCTTCACCAAACTGGACCTGCGGAACGACTACAACCTGATTCGTATTCGAGAGGGTGACGAGTGGAAGACGGCTTTCTCTACGACCACCGGGCACTACGAATACCGGGTTATGCCGTTCGGGCTTTCTAACAGTCCTCCTGTCTTTCAGGCCTTCGTAAATGAGATCTTCCGTGACATGCTGAACCAGCGAGTCATTGTCTACATCGACGACATTCTCATCTACTCTGAGACCCTCGAAGCACACGTCCGGGATGTGCGAGCCGTACTTCAGCGCCTCATCGAGAACCAGCTGTATACCAAGGTCCAGAAGTGTGAGTTTCACCAGTCCAGAATCGCGTTCCTGGGGTATGTCATCAGTGCTGAGGGAGTCATCATGGACGACATTAAGGTCAGAGCAGTGGTTGCTTGGCCTCGACCCACCACTGTGAAAGAATTGCAGCGTTTCCTGGGCTTTGCCAATTTCTACCGTAGATTTATTCGGAATTTCAGCACCACGGCGGCACCTCTCACATCCCTCCTACAGGGGGGGGGGGGCAACGTTTGAGGTGGTCTCCAGAATGCTCTTCCGCGTTCGAACGGCTCAAGGAGAAGTTCACTACGGCTCCCATCCTTCATCATCCGGATCCCGAGCGTGAGTTCATCGTGGAAGTAGACGCTTCGAATTCCGGATTCGGCGCCATTCTGTCCCAGCGACACGGTAGTCCTGCCAAGATGTTTCCTTGCGCCTTCCACTCTCGTAAGCTCACTCCGGCTGAACGTAACTACGATGTGGGAGACAGGGAGCTTCTGGCCATGAAGGCTGCCTTCGAGGAGTGGAGACATTGGCTGGAGGGTGCTCGTCTGCCTTTTACTGTTTTCACCGATCATCGCAACCTCGAGTACATCAGGTCAGCAAAACGTCTGAATGCCCGACAGGCGAGGTGGTCTCTCTTCTTCTCGAGGTTCAACTTTAAGATCACGTATCGCCCAGGATCTAAGAACGGCAAGGCTGACGCCCTATCTCGCCAGTTTGACGGTAAATCCGATCATACCAAGTCCGAGTACATTTTGCCGTCTACCCTCATCGTGGCCCCTGTTCAGTGGGACATCATGACTGAGATCTCTACAGCACAGGGGAATCATCCAACCCCTCCGGAATGCTCCCCTGACCAAGTCTTCGTACCACAGGTTCTTCGCACTCGTGTTCTTCAGTCGGTACATTGCACACCCAGCGCTGGTCACCCCGGGATTGCAGCCACACAACTGCTGGTCAGTAACCGTTTCTGGTGGTCCACTCTTCACGCAGACGTAGTCAAATTCATTCATCAGTGTTCCACATGCAACATCGCAAAGGCCTCCCACTTAAAGCCGGCCGGACTTCTTCAGCCACTTCCCGTTCCTCAACGGCCATGGTCCCACATTGCAGTGGATTTCGTCACTGATCTGCCTTCCTCTCAGGGTTTTACTACCATCCCCTCAGTGGTTGACCGATTTTCCAAGGCCTGCAGGTTCGTCCCCCTGACTGGCCTACCCACAGCACTTCAAACCACCGAAGCTCTTCTTCACCATGTCTTCCGTCTGTATGGGTTGCCCGAGGATATCGTCTCTGACAGAGGACCCCAGTTCACCTCCCGGGTATGGAAAGCTCTCTGCAGTAAATTGAACATTAATGTCAGTCTCACTTCTGGTTACCACCCACAGGCCAACGGACAGGTGGAGAGGCTTAACCAGGACCTCATCCGCTTCCTCCGAACTTACTGCCACCGAAATCAACAAGACTGGAGTCGTTTCCTTGTGTGGGCAGAGTACGCCCAGAATTCTCTCCGCAAGCCGTCGACAGGTCTCACGCCCTTCCAGTGTGTGCTCGGGTTCCAACCTCCATTGTTTCCCTGGTCTGGTGAGCCTACGGATCTCCCTGCGGTGGACGCATAGTTGCGGAGGAGTGAGGAGACCTGGAACACCGCCCACATCCATCTCCAGCGTGCTGTAGGACGGTTCAGGCAGCAGGCTGACCGACGCAGAAGAGGCGGCCCCATCTTCAGACCAGGCCAGTGGGCATGGTTGTCCACTCGCGATCTACGTCTCCGATTCCCCTGCAAAAAGTTGTCTCCACGTTTCACTGGACCTTTCCGGATCCTGAGACAAATCACCCCTGTCTCCTACAGGTTAGCTCTTCCCTCCACTTACTGTATTTCACCCACTTTTCATGTCTCTCTCCTCAGACCCGCTGCAACACCCAGGAGAGAGGAGGACCAGGAGGAGGTCGTGACGAGGAATGCTCCCCCCATTGACATCGGAGGTGAGGAGGTCTTCCGTGTGCGAGAGATCCTGGACTCCAGGCGCCGTAGAGGGGTCCTCCAGTACCTAATTGACTGGGAGGGGTGCGGTCCGGAGGAACGCTCCTGGGAAAGGTCCCAAGACATCCTTGACCCGGCTCTTCTCACCACCTTCCACCAGAATCACCCTGATCGTCCTGCTCCCAGACCCCGTGAAAGACCCCGTCGCCGTTTAGGTCCTCGCTTCGGGAGCCGCTCGCAGGAGGGGGGCTCTGTCACGATGCACTCCACAACGCCTCCTCCTGGCTTCACCAGATCACTCTCTCCTGAGTTCTAGGACTTCACTTCCCATCACCCCCGTCACTCATCACCTCCTTCCATCCCTGTCTCATTCCCATTATCTCTGCCACCTGTTCCCACTTAGCTCCTCTTTATCAGGACCTCGCTTCCCTTTGTTCCCTGTGAGGTCTTGATACTGCCACTACGTGCTACTCTGAGCTATTCTCCATATTCCCGTGCATTCCTGGTTCCTCGATTCAAGCCTGTATCCCCATCTACTCTGTGAACGTTTGCTGCCTGCCCACAACCCTTGCCTGGTAACCACTCTGAGTTTGGTCTGCCCCTGTATATTCAACAGCCCTGTTGCTGCCTTTGTTTCTGTCTGTTTGTGTTATCATTAAAGTTATTGCACATGGATCCGAATGCCTCTGAGTCTTCATCACATAAACGCTTTAAGAATATGAACAAATATTACAGAGGATAATTTAGGATATTTGGTTGACCAATCAGTGGAAAGGGGCGGGGCATTTTGTTCCAGCCCACATGTGAAAACTAATAATCAAGCTGTTTTTCCATTTACTACCCTTGAACCTAAAAACTAAAAATCCATCCAAGTTCTTGTGAAAAAACAAATAAAAGTTCAGTTTTATAGTTTCCACTTATTTCATGTCAAATTGTAAAGCAAACTAACAAAGTGTACACGGGACCATCATGATGTGCTGAGAAAAAAAAATCCTTGGATGGAAACTTGTGTGTTTGGTTGTGGGTTCTAATAAAGAGACTAGCCAACTGTTAAGTAGCTAAATTTTATATATTCGTCATACCCAAATTTTATTCATTTTTGGCTCCTGGATAGTGTTAGTTATTGGCCTGACTGACTATACTTCCAGTTATAGATATCTATAATTGACAGCCAGACTTCAAAACATCATAAAGCCATGAGCTAAAGATGTAATAATCCAGAGGCATCTAATGAAAAATTACCTGATTTTTCCCCCTGTTTGAGCTCCATATCAGCTGATTTTGTCTGAACTCCTCCGGTGGTCAGGTTAGCAGAGCCTATTTTCCCTTCACTGATCACTTCCAGCGAACCAGTATCACTAACACATAGCTGCAAAAAGTAGAATAGTGTTACTGTTATTCAGTAATAAAAAGTAATATACAGTGCCTTCAGGAAGCATTCGACACACTAAATGATTATGTATGTGTATTTAAAGTAAAAATAATATTTTTTCCACTCAAGTGATAAAAACAAAAGACTAGCCATCACTGAAATTCTTCAACTGGTGATAGAGTGACCTCCAGATTATTCTTTATTCTTCTTCTGGATCTGTTTGCAGCTTTTGACAATTTAAATCACAAGATCTACCCTCTCCACACTGCTCATCATGGGAACGGCACTCCACTGGCTTGGTACTAAGACAGACAGATCCTTCAGGGTATCTTGGAGGCGAACAGTGTGTAAATCAGTTTGGCTAACCTATGGGGTGCCTCAGGGTTCGGTGTTTGGCCCTCCCCTTTTCTCAATATACTCAAAATCACAGGGCCCTATTATGCGAGCACATGGATTTCTTAGCACTGTTATGGTAACAACACACCTCTGCATGCCTGGTAGAAAGAATATCATCTTCAGCTCACTCTTTTTATAATGCCATCCATTTCAGTCAAGTCAACTTTTGTCACAGTCAAGGACTTGAGGACTTGACTTAAATTCATGTGCATTGTAATAGTAAAAAAAAATATTGATGCTTTTCACTTTATTTAAATAATTCCTTTTGATTTAACACCTGTAACGGTCACCAGCTGGAGTGCCCTTGAGAGCCACATGAGGGCACTCCACATCAAGACTATTATCATTCACTCACAGACTACATCTCCCATCATTCTCTGCCCGGACTCATCATCACTTGTCACTGATCACATTAACCTGTACCTCATTCACTGATTGCATTTCACCTGTGTCTCATTCTGTTAGTCTGTCTATTTATACCTTGTTCATTCATTCACTCACCGCGAAGTCTTGTCTAGTGTTTCACTGCAATTCCGAGCGTTTTCCCTGGTTTCTTGTCTTTTGGTTTTTGGATATCATTCTCTGGTCCCTGGATTACTCTCCTGCCTCTGGTCCCTGGATTACTCTCTTTAGTGATGGGCAGATCGAGGCTTCGTGAAGCAATGAAACAGTTGAACCAAATGGTCCATATTGTTTCGAGGCTTCGAATCAATCCGACACCCGTCTCCACGGTGACACCTAGTGGTCACTTGCAGGTGTTGATCTGAAACAACCTTGACGAGCCATTAATTTTATTTTATTTTATTATTATTGTACTTTTCTAATATGTGAATCTTGTAACATATAGGCTCATCACTGTGCATAATGTTATTTTGGTCCTGCAAAATGAATATTAATAAAATAAATCAAGCCACAATGTCTCACTTTTTTAGATATTTTTATTCAAAAATATTAATTTCTCTGCTGTGGAAGGACTAGCCTACTTCTTTTTTTACAGATAATTTCTCCAGCCTTTGAAAAAATCCTCTCACAAGGGACACTTGTTGCTGGAATGCAAAGATATTTTTTAGCCATGACATACAAATGAGGAAAGATTACTGCTCTCTCTTTCCAGTAAGTTAGTGGATCATGAGTTCTGGACAAATACGCATCGTTGATGTATTTTTTCGGGTTTGATGGATACGAGTATCAAAAAGTTCCCATAAACTGCCCTGTGTTTCTACTGGTGTTGATGTTGATGATGTTGATGGGTCTGATGTTGACATTTCTATCCCTATCTTTAATCTATCTATGTAGACTATCTATCTATCTATTAATCTAGCTGTCTATATATATTTATATCTATGTATCTATTAATGTGTCACTATATGTATACTCTGTGTCTCTAGCCTATCAGTCAATGTGTTGTGTAAATTTAAATGTAAGCCTAAATATAACTAAACAAATCGCACTATAAATGTCGTTACATCACCAAAAATCGGCTATCTCAATATCAAACTCCTCTCACAAAAACCCACGAGGTCAATATGCGTTGATTTCACTTTTATACAGATGTGCGATCGTGTGGTCTGTTCCCGACCGTGTCAATCAAACGCTGATTCGGCGGATCACACCTGATGAAACACTTGTGAAACACTTCGAGGCTTCGTTTGGCCATAGTCACGTGACATGGTTGTTTTGAATCACGCTTCGGATCAGTGTTTCGAAACATCTGCGCTTGGGGATCTCGCAAAGCTTCGGAACGAGTGTTTCGCGTCAGCCATCCCTAACTCTCTTGCCTCTGGTCCCTGCCTGTTTTGTTTCTCTGTTATGAACTGCTCCGAGACTAGGTTTGAAATCCAGACGCAGCTTTATTGTATGGGACAATCCAGAGGCGTAATCCAATGTACAGGCAAGGGTCATACACAGATAGGCAGTCAAACAAAACAGGCAGGGACCAGAGGCAAGAGTGTAATCCAGGGACCAGAGAATGATATCCAAAAACCAAAAGACAAGAAACCAGGGAAAACGCTCGGAATTGCAGTGAAACACTAGACAAGACTTTGCGGTGAGTGAATGAATGAACAAGGTATAAATAGACAGACTAACAGGATGAGACACAGGTGAAATGCAATCAGTGAATGAGGTACAGGTGAATGTGATCAGTGACAAGTGATGATGAGTCCGGGCAGAGAATGATGGGAGATGTAGTCTGTGAGTGAATGATAATAGTCTTGATGTGGAGTGCCCTCAGGTGGCTCTCAAGGGCACTCCAGCTGGTGACCGTTACAACACCATTGTATCAGGTTTCTTGTTCAAACATGATTGCTTTATGTTAAACTTTGGCTTAAATTGATGTTTTTCTGTTGAAAGAACATGTTCAAATTAAGTAGTTCAATCAAATATATGGAAACTGGATTTCCACTTCCCATCATGCTTTGTACAGGGTTGGATAGGGAGAGTAAATGTTGAAATGTGTTATTTTGTGCATTTTTAGCAAGACGAGCAAACAGAGATTGTTAATGTAAATGTTATTTTCTGATGGTATTTAAAAGAGTTTCTGTTATGTCAATGTTTTTTTTTAGGGGCATTGTGGTGACGTGTCGAGTGTGTGTTTGGGTTGAGGACCTGTTTCCCAAAAACAATGGGAATGCCATGGATGTAACCAGTACCATCTTCTAGATGTCAACACCTAAAACGTGTGTAAGCTTTAATTAGCTATAATTGTTCACAGTTGATTTATTGTTTTAGTATCAGATGTGAATCATTTAGGAGGTCATTTCATGTTTTGACTTATCTTTTGAATTCTGTTAGAAAAAACCTTTCATTTTAATGCATTCTTAGTCTGAAATGCTTATGTTGCTGCAGTCCTCATTAAGTTGCTTTGCATAAAATCATCTGCTAAATTAATTCATGTTTTTAGACATCTATTAAATTTGATTAGAAATTAAAATGCAAAAAAATACTTAATTGATGAGTATTCAGTGATGCTGTTTCACAATTATCTTCAGCAATCATGTTGGTTAACTCTTCAAATAAATATCACTGATTTTGTCAGATGTGGAGAACATGTTGTAATCTGATCTGACTAGCTCTTCGTTCTGACAACAAAGGGCCGTGTTGAGCACAAGAAACACACAGACCAGCTCCCACTGTAACATCAGCTCAGAGGTGTCTGCTTTGCACTTCAGGGCTGGGTTTTGAACAAGCTCGTTGCCGTCAAGATCAGCACGGATGGATTTCTCTCCAAGCTTCATGAGATGTTGTGTACTGGCATTACACAAAGGCTGCTAGAAAGGCCCTGCGGGACCAGTTATGAGATGCCTTCACAGTTCACACACTGTGGTCAACATGAAGATCCTCCGATCAGCACGTCACTTCAAACCCTTGAGGTCATGACCTTCAAGTAATGCTGACTGAACACAGCTTTCCGGAGTCTTGAAACACTCTTTCCAGATTGGACATTCAAATATAACTAGTTAATGAACAATGTTCTGCTCACCTTCAAATTGCTTCCAGGGAGGATCGCGACTCCCTCCTTCCAGCCCAGAACATGGACAATAGTCCCTCCAACCTGAGCAGGAAGTGATGCGGCCTCCAGGTCACTGCCTTTAATTGCCCTGATTGCATTTTGAGGCAGCTCCACTTTTGGCAACGAATGAGCAGAAGCTATGGAGAAATACAAGCTTTTTCAAAATAAATCAAATAAAATTGCTCCAAAAGTAGGCCTAAATAGATTTTATGTTCATGCCAGTTGCATCTACAATTTTCCACTCTTTTATTTGGAGTTCTGAACAATAGTTTAGTAAGATTTAATTATCCATCCATCCATCCATCTTCTTCCGCTTATCCGGGGCCGGGTCGCGGGGGCAGCAGTCTAAGCAGAGATGCCCAGACTTCCCTTTCCCTAGCCACTTCCTCTAGCTCTTCCGGGGGGACACCGAGGCGTTCCCAGGCCAGCCGAGAGACATAGTCTCTCCAGCGTGTCCTAGGTCTTCCCCGGGGTCTCCTCCCGGTGGGACGTGCCTGGAACACCTTCCAGGGAAGGCGTCCAGGAGGCATCCGGAACAGATGCCCGAGCCACCTCAGCTGACCCCTCTCGATGTGGAGGAGCAGCGGCTCTACTCTGAGCTCCTCCCGAGTGACCGAGCTCCTCACCCTATCTCTAAGGGATCGCCCAGCCACTCTGCGGAGAAAGCTCATTTCGGCCGCCTGTATCCGGGATCTTGTCCTTTCGGTCATGACCCAAAGCTCATGACCATAGGTGAGAGTAGGAACGTAGATTGACCGGTAAATCGAGAGCTTCGCCTTGCGGCTCAGCTCCTTCTTCACCACGACAGACCGGTACATCGACCGCATTACTGCTGAAGCTGCACCGATCCGTCTGTCAATCTCCCGTTCCATCCTTCCCTCACTCGTGAACAAGACCCCAAGATACTTAAACTCCTCCACTTGAGGCAGGAACTCTCCACCAACCTGAAGTAGGCAAGCCACCTTTTTCCGACTGAGGACCATGGCCTCGGATTTGGAGGTGCTGATTCTCATCCCAGCCGCTTCACACTCGGCTGCAAACCGTCCCAGTGCATGCTGAAGGTCCTGGTCTGATGGGGCCAACACGACAACATCATCCGCAAAGAGCAGAGACGAAATCGTGTTGTTCCCAAACCAGACACCCTCCGGCCCCTGGCTGCGCCTAGAAATTCTGTCCATAAAAATTATGAACAGAACCGGCGACAAAGGGCAGCCCTGCCGGAGTCCAACATGCACCGGGAAGAAGTCTGACTTACTGCCGGCAATGCGAACCAAGCTCCTGCTTCGATCGTACAGGGACCGGACAGCCCTTAGCAAAGGACCCCGGACCCCATACTCCCGGAGCACCCTCCACAGGCCGCCACGAGGGACACAGTCGAATGCCTTCTCCAAATCCACAAAGCACATGTGGATTGGTTGGGCAAACTCCCATGAACCCTCCAGCACCCTGTAGAGGGTATAGAGCTGGTCCAGTGTTCCACGGCCCGGACGAAAACCGCACTGTTCCTCCTGAATCCGAGGTTCTACTATCGGCCGTATTCTCCTCTCCAGTACCCTGGCATAGACTTTCCCGGGGAGGCTGAGAAGTGTGATCCCCCTGTAGTTGGAACACACCCTCCGGTCCCCCTTCTTAAAAAGAGGGACCACCACCCCGGTCTGCCATCCCAGAGGCACTGTCCCCGACTGCCACGCGATGCTGCAGAGGCGTGTCAGCCAAGACAGCCCCGCAACATCCAGAGACTTGAGGTACTCAGGGCGGATCTCATCCACCCCCGGTGCCTTGCCACCGAGGAGTTTTTTGACTACCCCGGTGACTTCAGCTTGGGTGATGGGCGAGTCCACCTCTGAGACCTCAGCCTCTGCTTCCTCCATGGAAGACGTGACAGCAGGATTGAGGAGATCCTCGAAGTATTCCTTCCACCGTCCGACAACATCCCCAGTTGAGGTCAACAGCTGCCCACCTCCACTGTAAACAGCGTTGGTGGGGCACTGCTTCCCTCTCCTGAGTCGCCGGACGGTTTGCCAGAATCTCTTCGAGGCCAGCCGATAGTCCTTTTCCATGGCCTCACCGAACTCCTCCCAGGCCCGAGTTTTTGCCTCCACAACCACCCGGGCTGCAGTTCGCTTGGCCTGCCGGTACCCGTCGGCTGCCTCCGGAGTCCCACAAGCCAACCAGGCCAGATAGGACTCCTTCTTCAGCTTGACGGCATCCCTTACTTCCGGTGTCCACCACCGGGTTCGGGGATTGCCGCCTCGACAGGCACCGGAGACCTTACGGCCACAGCTCCGAGCGGCCGCTTCGACAATGGAGGTGGAGAACATGGTCCACTCGGACTCAATATCTCCAGCCTCCCTCGGGATCCGGTCGAAGCTCCGCCGGAGGTGGGAGTTGAAGATCTCTCTGACAGGAGACTCGGCCAAACGTTCCCAGCAGACCCTTACAGTACGCTTGGGTCTGCCGAGTCTGTCCAGCAAATATTAAAAACAATATTTTTCAAAGTTTTAAATGGCATTAATGTCATGAATCAATTACGTAATGATCTAAGTACCTGGAAGAATGACCGTGGCAGTCTCGTGGGGTTTGAGGCGGTCGCTGCTTTCAGGAGGAGCGTCTGCATCGCGCGGCGGGACGTCCGGCTCGGCTTTGGCACTCATAGCTCAGTACCACTAGCCAGAGAGAAATAAGGACATCATTTAGTTATTTAGCAACAGTGTTTATTGTTTATTACAACAGTTAACTTATTTAGGGTATGCAGTGTTCGGCAAATTACTCTAAAAAACTATCAATTATCCTCAACAGTGTAATTAGATTAATAATCTCTCTAAAATTGTATTACTCACTAATTACATCATAAATCCCATATTCACCTGAAGTATAAGAAACGGCTCTTTTAATTCTTTCAAATAAATAATATCAAATTGTATTATTTATTCTTGAACTGACCAAAGTATTTAAAGGGAGAAGGTTAGAATAAAAACATCAGATGTTAAATCCACTATTGTTTTATATATAATTATTCTATGTCTATACAGTATTTAATGCAATTGCATCAGAAGTAACTCATTAAATTACAGAAAATTAAGAGCAATCTATTACTTTCCTTTTTTCCAAGGGAAATGTATTTAAATTACTGTTATTAATTACTCGGTCTTTAAAAAATAATTACAAATGATATTAATAGTTATGACAATGTATAGTTATTAAAATGCTGCTGTTTATCAGAAGTTTTAATAGGAATCGTCATTCACAAAAGTGAAAAATGATAACAAAGATGAAGCACAAATGATGATGATGCTCATGCAGCCAAATTGATGCACAAGACAAACTGATGGTTATTATGATAGAGATGCATAATCCATAATCTGACGGTGTTGATCATAATCCATAAACTAATGGTGGTGATGAAGCATGAGTGATGGTGTAAATGCTCAACACATAAACCGATGGTGCTGATGATGCTGATGATTAGGGGTTATGCATAAACTGGTGGTGATGATGCTCGAACCATACAGAGATAGTGGTAGGGAATAGGGATGTGATGGCATAATCAATTCCCATTCAGAAAGCATAATTCCCAGCGCATCCCTCATCTGCCACAACACGCTCGACTCCAGCAGTGTAAAATGGCGCTGTGGTCAGCGAACTAAAGTAGGCGAACCGTTGAGCCATTCATTACTCCATCCGATCTGCACACACACTGCTCTATGAGGAGCATCCGATCCCCGAGCATTCAGGAGCAACACACAGACGCGCTCAGTCAAAATGGTGTTTTAATTCCATGGCAACCTCATCTTAATTGCTAATTATAGGGTTTATTTAATCATTTTATTAGGAAAAATGCGATAAAACGCGCGTCCTAAGCCTATAAGTGTCCATATATGTTTGCCAAGCAAAATCTTTATATTTCGATCGTGTCTTAATAACATGACATGAATTGTGCGTAATGTGAAGGCGATAAGATAATGCATTTATTCTCACCAGTGCTGGTCTTGCTCGGGAGGAATATGATCTGCGCATGCGCGCATCATAAGCGCACAATCCTTTGATGTTTGAAAGTGTTGCATTTACACACGCGATAGCGTGCAGTGTGTGTGTGTGTGTGTGTGTTATCAGTTTATTCGCTATGGTTTAGAAAATAGTAATAACATATTACGAGAACTCAGAGTTATGAACGCAGCTGATATTTGACAGGTTTTGTCCGTCCTTCTGTCTCACACATGAATTATGTTGAATATCTGTCAGCTGTTAAATCTAACTACACAATTACATAATACCAGTTTAGCTCAACCAGTGACCAAGCAATGCCTCATTGTGTTCAGTGTGTGTGTAAAAAGAGCATTAGCAATTAAAGTCAAAACACTTCAGCAAAACAGTCAGGTCAAAATGTCCCAATTTTTTGTATACATTTACTGGTAGTCCACTGTAATATGTGTGTATAATATGTCACAGTTTGCTTTATTTTGCTCTCCTCACTTACATAAATGAACTATAGTGTCCTGCACACACTAGTAAAAAAATATCAAAAATGATATCTGGTGTCTGAATAATTATTGGGTTGACTGTATGTAATTAATAACATGACGAAAGACAGACTTTGCACCAATTGACTAAATTCCTGAAATATATTTAAATATAAATAAATGACCTTCACTGTCACTGGACTGCCACAGTTATGGTGTCTTGTTGTAATAAGTGATTGTTACAGAATGTCTTCAGACGTCACGAGAACGAGAAACAAAGTGAAATGGACACAACTGACATGTTCTCTTAGCTCCGTTCTCCATCCTGATCCTGATCCAGCTTTTGACCTTACCTTGAACCAGGAATATACTGCATAAAGCTTAGCATCCACTGAAGCCCGTACTCCTTCAATGTCTTTATTATAGACCTTGCTCTCCAAATATAGATAAACATGCAAAGTAAAATGCTAATACTGAACATCATTTACATAGAGTAGTGTAAAATCTGACCAAACTAAACCAGGGCATTTATAAAGTTCAGTGCATCAATGCTTCTCGTTAGAACGGGCGCATGACATTATGTCACATAATGCTCAGGATTTACAAGGCCTAGATTTGAGGTTTACTGAAATTGTTATTGGACTTGGCCTTGGAAGTATCACCACACATTTCGTCACAAACATTGTGTGTAATCAGATTTAAATCTCATAAAAACCTTTTTCACCACAAATGTAACATATATTAAAGGGATAGTTCACCCAAAAAGGAAAATAAGCCCATGATTTACTCTCCCTGAAGCCGTCCTTGGTGTGTATGACCTTCTTCTTTTAGAGTCCTGCTCTTCCAAGCTTTATAATGGCAGTGAATGGGTATATTTGAAATATATATTTTATTTGAAAGTCCATCAAAGTGCATCTATCCATCATAAAAGTGCTGGAACTGGCTCTGCGTGGGTTAATAAAGGCCTTCTGAAGTCAAGCGATGTGTTTATGTAAGAAAAATATCCATAAAATATCCGCCGTGCACAAGTGGAGTTCCGGCAGAAGAGCAACACTGGACGCTGGCGCTGTGGTGTAGATGTGGGAGTGGCGTACGCTTTGGCGACTCTCGCGGTTCAAACACAGGACTGGGCGACCGCGTTCATCTTTACGTTTCTGCGTAAACGGAATAGATGATAGATGCACTTTCATCATGGATAGATGCACTTTTATGATGGATAGATGCACTTTTATCATGGATAGATGCACTTTTATCATGGATAGATGCACTTTTATCATGGATAGATGCACTTTTATGATGATAGATGCACTTTTATCATGGACAGATGCACTTTTATGATGATAGATGCACTTTTATGATGGATAGATGCACTTTTATGATGGATAGATGCACTTTTATGATGATAGATGCACTTTTATCATGGATAGATGCACTTTTATGATGATAGATGCACTTTTATGATGGATAGATGCACTTTTATGATGGATAGATGCACTTTTATGATGATAGATGCACTTTTATGATGGATAGACACTTTTATGATGGATAGATGCACTTTTATCATGGATAGATGCACTTTTATCATGGATAGATGCACTTTTATGATGGATAGATGCACTTTTATGATGATAGATGCACTTTTATGATGATAGATGCACTTTTATGATGGATAGATGCACTTTTATGATGATAGATGCACTTTTATGATGGATAGATGCACTTTTATGATGGATAGATGCACTTTTATGATGGATAGACACTTTTATGATGGATAGATGCACTTTTATTATGGATAGATGCACTTTTATGATGGATAGATGCACTTTTATGATGGACAGATGCACTTTTATGATGATAGATGCACTTTTATGATGGATAGATGCACTTTTATGATGGACAGATGCACTTTTATGATGATAGATGCACTTTTATGATGTACAGATGCACTTTTATGATGTACAGATGCACTTTTATGATGATAGATGCACTTTTATGATGATAGATGCACTTTTATGATGATAGATGCACTTTTATGATGGATAGATGCACTTTTATCATGGATAGATGCACTTTTATGATGGATAGATGCACTTTTATGATGGATAGATGCACTTTTATGATGGATAGACACACTTTTATGATGGATAGATGCACTTTTATCATGGATAGATGCACTTTTATGATGATAGATGCACTTTTATGATGGACAGATGCACTTTTATGATGATAGATGCACTTTTATGATGGATAGATGCACTTTTATGATGGACAGATGCACTTTTATGATGTACAGATGCACTTTTATGATGTACAGATGCACTTTTATGATGATAGATGCACTTTTATGATGGATAGATGCACTTTTATCATGGATAGATGCACTTTTATGATGGATAGATGCACTTTTATGATGGACAGATGCACTTTTATGATGATAGATGCACTTTTATGATGGATAGATGCACTTTTATGATGGACAGATGCACTTTTATGATGATAGATGCACTTTTATGATGTACAGATGCACTTTTATGATGATAGATGCACTTTTATGATGGATAGATGCACTTTTATAATGGACAGATGCACTTTTATGATGGACAGATCCACTTTTATGATGGATAGATGCACTTTTATGATGGATAGATGCACTTTTATGATGGATAGATGCACTTTTATGATGGACAGATCCACTTTTATGATGGATAGATGCACTTTTATGATGGACAGATCCACTTTTATGATGATAGATGCATTTTATGATGGATAGATGCACTTTTATGATGGACAGATCCACTTTTATGATGGATAGATGCACTTTTATGATGGACAGATCCACTTTTATGATGATAGATGCACTTTTATGATGGATAGATGCACTTTTATGATGATAGATGCACTTTTATGATGGATAGATGCACTTTTATGATGACAGATCCACTTTTATGATGGATAGATGCACTTTTATGATGGATAGATGCACTTTTATGATGGACAGATCCACTTTTATGATGGATAGATGCACTTTTATGATGGACAGATCCACTTTTATGATGATAGATGCACTTTTATGATGGACAGATCCACTTTTATGATGGATAGATGCACTTTTATGATGGACAGATCCACTTTTATGATGATAGATGCATTTTATGATGGATAGATGCACTTTTATGATGGACAGATCCACTTTTATGATGGATAGATGCACTTTTATGATGGACAGATCCACTTTTATGATGATAGATGCACTTTTATGATGGATAGATGCACTTTTATGATGATAGATGCACTTTTATGATGGATAGATGCACTTTTATGATGACAGATCCACTTTTATGATGGATAGATGCACTTTTATGATGATAGATGCACTTTTATGATGGACAGATCCACTTTTATGATGGATAGATGCACTTTTATGATGGACAGATCCACTTTTATGATGGATAGATGCACTTTTATGATGGATAGATGCACTTTTATGATGGATAGATGCACTTTTATGATAGAGATGCACTTTTATGATAGAGATGCACTTTTATGATGGATAGATCCACTTTTATGATGGAGATGCACTTTTATGATGGAGAGATGCACTTTTATGATGGATAGATGCACTTTTATGATGGATAGATGCACTTTTATGATGGATAGATGCACTTTAATGGACTTCCAAAAACAAAAACCCATTCACTGCCATTATAAAGCTTGGAAGAGCCAGGACATGTTTAATATAACTCTGATTATATTCGTCTGAAAGAAGAAGGTCGTATACACCTAGGATGGCTTCAGGGTGAGTAAATCATGGGCTAATTTTCATTTTTGGGTGAACTATCCCTTTAAGAATTGAGTGTAGCAACATCATAAACATAGCACAGTACATGAGTTTTTACGAACCAACCGTTAACAAAATACGAGGGTATGGCCAGAGCTTTTATTGCCTGAAGACACGAGACTGTTGTGTAGTTGACGGATGACACTAGCAGATGTCGTCCCCCTCCTCTGGACACAGTTTATCCCCGTCCTCCTCCTCCTCCAGCTCCTCCACACCATCAGCGCTCATGTCCAGGGCGTTCCCCAGCAGCTCGGGGCGCTCCTGGAACAGCCACCACATGGACAAGCACTTGTGCACGCAGAGGCTTCTCCTGAACTCACACAGACACTTCCAGTTGCCGGACCGGGAGTCGAACGACACGTGTGTCCTCCCAAACTGACACCATTTGTCCTTGAAGCCGGTGTACACCGAGAAGTACACGCATCTCTCGGAGAGCTCGTGCTCCCCCCACAGAACAGGGTACACACAGTCCACCCCGTCCAAACCCGCCCGGGAGTGAATCTCCTGGCACTGCTGTGTGCGGGTCCCGGACAGCAGGCGGCGGCGGGCCATGTCCTCCAGAGAGCGCACACACAGCGGAGGCGGGGGGGTGTAGGGGCGAGCGTGGCTCGTCCGGATCAGGTGACGGCACTCTCTCCCTGGGTTTCCTCTCTGCGCCTGCGCCTTCATGAAGTCCCAGCATTCCTCCAGCTCACACAGCAGAATCTGTAAGGAGAAGGACTTGCGGATGTGAACGGGCACTCGCGGGCCGTGCGGGTCCTTGGGTGTGACATAGATGGCGTTTTTGGCATCGACGCACAACACGGGCATGACGTGGACCTGGCAGTGCTGGAGCCTCTGGTGCCGCCTCAGGTTAGATGTGGTGGTGAAGTGGACGCCACACTTCTGGCACGAGGACTTGTCCCCCGTCGTCCTGTCGTCAGTGTCGGTCTGCAGGGTCTCCAGCAGGACGCTTGTGGGTTGAAGCTCAACTGGAAAAGGGGAAAATGGTTTAGACCGGGGGTGTTTGTCCAATCCTGCTTCTGGAGGCACAACGGGTCTCATTCAATAATTATTGCTTGGATTATTTCCTATTTGTACGCACAGGAGAACTTCTCACGAAAAAATCTCCGCCTAATTCACAACACGTTCGTACGCACGTGAATTTGTTTGGCACCACAGCCATTACATATTTAAAACAGTAATATCCTATACTAAACCTAAACTAATCCTGACAAACTATATATCATTTGAAATCTTCCAATCTCTAGTTTACATATTTGGTGACTGATTTTCTAAATAAATTACAGAGGAACCGTAATTTATCAATTTGCAACAAGAATATGTTCATACTCCTAAGGCGTGTTCAGGGGTCTCATTTATAAAACTGTGCGTAGGATCCTTACTAAAAGTGTACGTGCGCCCGAAAGCCCAAAATGGCGTACGCATAAAAATATTCAGACTTACAAAACCGTGCGTACGCCAGAACCTGCGCAGGATTCACTTTAGAAATCCCAGTCAGCGGACGACTGTGCGCACATGCGTCTCCTCCCCGAAATAACCATATATGGAGCTTACAACGCCTAGTTTTACTATGCATATCCTCATCTGCATATCATTTGCATATGATTATTCACCGACGTGATAACATGTTTAATGGTACAAGACATTAGGAAAATATGAAATACGGATGTGTCGTCACATTACATTAATAAAAATAATTTAGTAGTCTATCCTTGCCTTGTTTTTGAATAAATAAATCAAATAGTGTAAAATACATTCCAGAGAAAGTTTTTCTCAATCTTTTCCACTGACCAAATAGTATTTTTAATTAATTTATATTTTTAATGGAAACCGATCGACCTTGTTGTGCATTATATTTGCACAATCTGCTATTATCATTGGCAGCAATTATCTCTGTAGTTAAAACACAGCATGCCAAAGGAAAAGTGTTCAAAAGCATTGCATCCACGACAAATATTTATAGGCTATTTATATATATAGGCTATTTGAACTTTTCAGTAAATTTCATGTAGCTAGTTTAAGTGTTTAACTCCATTAATGAGAATGGCAAATTTAATCTAAATGTTTATATCGGAAGTAAAACATATTTTAAATCATTATTTTATTTAAACTGTTATTGTGAACATGCACTGTAGCCTATTTATGATTAGGACTCATAATGAAGATTTACAGTTTTACTTCATCTGCCGTTATATAGGCTATGCGTCAGTTTCACTAACGGCCCAGAGCGCTCGCTGGCGCGCACATTTAAGGTGTGGATATTTGCTTCAAGTGATAGGCTTGGTGAGTGAAATTATATTTGAATTATATTTCTGTATATGTATAATTTTATTTCGATTTTCTGTCTAAAAGTGACCAAAAAGACATTTAACTCCAGCTCACCATCGGTGTCGCCAATTCCCTTTGTCTCCAGAATGTGCGTACGCACGGCTCAAAGTTTGCTTAAAGGTGCGCACATTCTCCCGTCAAGTTAGTTTTTTATAGATCACAACCTTTGCGTGGGAACTGGCGTACGTACGCTTTATAAATGAGACCCCAGACCTTTATTTTGAAATAGTGATGAACATGAAAAATCATGAAAGAATGGTAGAAACCTCAGTTTGTTTTCATGCCAAGAGTTCAAAAGATAGCATCCATTCAATTCTTTTAGAAAAAAGAAAATGTGTTAAATATAAAGAAATAATAATAGATTCAGCATTAGTGATGTGGCAGCGAGCTATAATGCACATACGTGATCTTTCTGTTTCTTAGAGGTTGAGTTCATTTCAAAATCTGCCAAACTTACAACACTACTTCTGAATAGGATGTCTACTTCATAAATTGTATGAAAATTTTTTAAATAATGGTTCAGATCACTCAAACAACATATGGAAATGGAGGCGCTCTTATATGGGCAGTAATGTCAACTAGTGGAGAAGTGTGGTACTGCGCCCAAACTAAATCTCACTGAACGCTTATTTTTTTGCCTTTTTAGGGTCCACCAGGTTTTGAAAATATTTATTTTATATAAAATATGAATAATTACATTTTTAACGTTGTACATTTTCATAAACTCAAACTTCTATAACTTTTTTTCTGTTTAACTTTCTTAATTTATTCCAAAATCTGCCAAATGTCTTCTTTAAAACAAGACCAATCTTACATCCATATTCCAAAGCATTCTTGAATTACAACCATTTAAGTTTGGGATGTGCATTTTCATGTCTATAAAAAAAAAAGGGGGGCGCTTGATAAGGGGTTAAAGGGGTCATCGGATGCCCTTTCCACAGTTAGTGTGATTCTTTAGGGTCTTCATGTACAGTTTGTAACATACTTTGGTTAAATTCCTCAATGGTTGTGTAAAAAACACGCTTTTACCTCCTCAAAAACAGCTCTGTTCACAGCGACCCGTTTCTGTCTCTTTATATGATAATGAGCGACTGCTCCCGCAACTACACTCCGCCTGATCCTCGAGCGACGCCAGTGTGCCAGTCTCACCAGTTCTCCCAATAAACTCCTTTAGCCCCAGATTACAGCGCTCTCCAGCCGTACACACACACACACGTGCATCTGTTATTCTGAGAAACCACTCTTTAACTGCATATGATGGAATTTAGTTAAGATGCAATTAAATTGTATTATTTAAGAATTTTATTATATAATTAGGGCTGGGCAATGATTAATCGCATCCAAAATAAAAGTTTTTACATAATAATTACACACACACACACACACACACACACACACACACACACACACACACACACACACACACACACACACACACACACACACACACACACACACACACACACACACACACACACACACACACACACACACACAAATTATATTTATATATAATATAGGCTACATTATGTATAAATAGAGTATATACATGCAAAATGTCTTAAATACTTGCATGTACACCGGTAATGCATTAAAGATTTGTGTAACGTTACGAAGAGCGAAACGAGGCCGAGAGCAGTGGAGCTTTTATCATGTGCAGGCGCCGGTCTGCTAAATATGGTACTCGCTGTAAATCCACAAAACCAGATTTAAACAATTAGACTAACTCTGTTGAGTTTATAACAATGACTAGTTTTCTTGTCGATGAATGTATGCAAACAGTTGGACCTGTCACACAAATGTTTAGTCACTAAATGTTTATACTCTCTTTTGCAAAGTACTTGCATTTTAATTATGTATTGGTATATAAAGACAGTTTAAGCCAATTTGAAAAAAAAGTTCTTTAGACAATTCTGACCTACACAACCTTTAACATTGACCGGAGTTCTCCTTTAAGTGTCAGCGCTCTCCGTGTTCTCTCTGTGCCGCGCGCTGCCTCACCAGTTAACATAAACAACTTAGCCAGTGTTATTTGTCCTCTAGAGGGCGCTCTCGCTCTAATGCCAGCAGTCTCTCCTCAGCGCTCTCGTGCTGTGTAATGACAGCGCTTCTCAGCCGCTCCAGCAACAGACGCAACCCTGAAAAACTATCGGTGGGGATTTTTTTCCGATAACTATAGTTCCACCAATCAACTATCGGCACCGATATATCAGCAAAACCGATTAATCGGTCGACCTCTAGTGGGTATGATGTCATTGATGTACAGTCCGTGTCCTGATTAAAACTGCGTATTTCTCTGGATTTAAACATTTGGAAAATAAGTACACAAATAAACAAAATATATAACATTGTTCTAGTGGTTTTGGGATATTTGATCCAAAAATCTTCCATAGTGTGCCTTTAACCGCGCGCCTGACCCCGGAAGCGGCCGCGCAGCCACAGCTCGAGTCGTGGCTAATGCATCGGTTCAGAAGCTGCTTGAGCGCTTGAAGTTCAGCAGAAGAAGAGCGGACATTAGTTTACTGTCGCACAGCATCACTGATTATAATGGTTGTCTTTTGTCAGGCCGCTCGCGTCAGGTGTGGTGGACATTGTGCAAGCCGCGGTCATTCACATTAGCGACATGTCACAGGCATTTACCATTTCTGTTGCTCAGCACACTGAACGTACATGCATCTATTAAACCTGGATCTGTGTGGGAAACATTCATGTGACTTGTAATCTCTAATCTAAATAACTTCCCGTTCCTCTGCTTCTCTTCTCTGATGACGGGGGCGGGGCTATAACCTGTCACTCACAACAGATCCACCAATAGCAAACCACAACCATCCAATAAATTCCCCACGGACAAAATCAAGCCCCGCCCACACGTGTTCTCCTCCCAGAAGCCGTTTGATATAGCATATATTCGGATATACGGCACACGGGCACAGTTAAGCAGAAAAGACTTCGGCTCAATGTGACATTTAGTCACTACTGAGCGACTGGGCAGTTGCTGTGGTTTTGAGCACAGCCATTAATTAAATCAATGTATAAACATCACTGAACATGATTAAATGCCATTTCTCACCTGTGGATTTGTCTGTCATCTCAACACCTGCAATTGCATGAAACAGAACATAATTGAAGGATGTTAATAAGTGCAGGCTTATACTCAGAGAACAGAGAAATGACAAAAGTTACAGTTATACAGTCAACCCAAGATTATTCAGACACCGGGTATCATTTGTATATATTTTCACTAGTGTGTGCAGGACACTATAGTTAATTTATGTAAGAGAGGAGAGCAAAATAAAGCAAACTGTGACATATTATACCCAAATATTATTCATACAGTGACTAACAGTGAAATTTATACAAATTTGGGACCAAAAATGATTCAGACACTTTGAGCTGATCATGTTTTCTTCAGTGTTTCTTCTTTAATTGCTAATGCTCTTTTTACACACACACTGAACACAATGAAGCATTGCTTGGTCACTGGTTGAGCTAAACTGGTATTATGTAATTGTGTAGTTAGATTTACCAGCTGACAGATATTCAGCATAATTCATGTGTGAGACAGAAGGACGGACAAAACATCAACTGATAACTCTGGTCATGTGTTATTACTATTTTCTAAACTATAGTGAATAAACTGATAATGTGAGAAATGTTGAAGGTGTCTGAATAAAATTTGGTTTGATATATTGAAGGAAAAATATCCTTTCAGTGCACATTTGAACTCAATTCAATAATGTTAACACATCCCAGAATGCAATGAGAGAAACAGTGAACAGAATGTAGACAGAGTGTAGTTGATAAACTAAAATCTTAGAAAGTTTGCTTTATTCTATAATAGGGCCAGCCCCAATAATGATAAACAAGTAAGTCCAAAACTTATGAGAACAATATAGAGACATGTGTTTACACCCATATTCAGATAATATATTCCAGGCCTAAAACATGTTTTTGTTTGGTTCTGGTTTCCGACCAACCCTGTCGATTTGTGTGCGACCCAAAAATTTTTTATGAGCTTGGGGAAAATGATGCAATTTAAATTAAATCTCTTTTTCAAAACTAATAAAAAAATAAGTTTGTGATGTCATTTAGCTGTGTACTGACTCTATTCACTGCTCCTAAACGTCTCATGCCAAACCGCAATATTTCCTTGTTTAAAATGTAGGCCTGCAGTTTCTTTCCAAACCGCCGAACCTATTTTTAGCCTAAACGCGATACATCCTCTCCACTAATCAGAATTCGTTGAACGTTCTACGCAATCCAACTTGGCGGCGCTGTTAAAGGGATAGTTCACTTTGAAATTAAATGTTGGTATGTTTTATCTTACCTGAAGTGCATCCAAGATGTAGGTGTCTTTGTCTCCGCAGTAGTTTCAATTGTGATATTTTTAGGTCAAACTGTTCTTGTCTGTCAGTCATATAATGCAGGTGTATAGGCACTGTCTCAAAGAGCATGCAGAGAAAAGTCCAAATTACACAATTCCCCATCGTAAGTGCACATTGATGGCCTAAGACACGAAACAAGCGGTTTGTGTGATAAAACGAACAGTATTTATATCGTTTTTATCTCTTTTACACAACCACGTCCAAGTGATCTGTTTACACCGGATTTCTTCCCCGGAAACTAATCTAACCGCCTTCGATTGGACGTTGCATTTTTAAACTCAGCAGAAACGCGTGTGATTGGCTGTACGGCTCAACGTATGCCTTTGATTGGCCTGAACAATGAAGCGAGTCGTGCGTCAAGATAGAAGGCTTACAAATTGGGAATAAGTGAAAACTCAACACTCCCGGATGAGTTCGGGCGAGCTTAGGCCATCAATGTGCACTTACGATGGGGAATGTTTAATTTGGACTTTTCTCTGCATGCTCTTTGAGACAGTGCCTATAGACCTGCATTATATGACTGACAGACAAGAACGGTTTGACCTAAAAATATCAACATTGAAACTACTGCGGAGACAAAGACACCTACATCTTGGATGCACTTCAGGTAAGCTAAAACATACCAACATTTAATTTCAAAGTGAACTAACCCTTTAACAGCGGTTTGTTTGTGTAATTCCTCAAAATAAGTAAAACAATTCTTATTCTCTCTCTCTCCATGTTTTCGGTGCTGATGCAGTAGTGACGCGTTCATGTAAACGGCACCTAAAAGCTGTCACAAAGAACCAGCAAAAGTAATGATTATGAATATGTAAAATATTGCAATGAGACATTTTAATTGTTTATTATTAATAAACAAGTGTTTTCTGTGTCGGCTGCCTGCAGTTGACGATACTGACGTGACTCATGATCTTCGCAGTAGTGAACGCGCCGGAGAGAAATGCACATTTCATACGGATTACATAGTTTTATTTTGTTTTGAATGGTTCTGTTTAAAAGTAGAGATTTCAAGCTTTCTTTAAATAATATATATATTTCTAATTTGTTTAGGTCTGTGAGGCGAGTAGTCTACCTTATACACTGAGTTTCGGTTCATGGATGAAAGCTTAAGCTCCAGTTCAGGCGCCGGCGCCTCCGTGTCGTGATTATCTGCTATTGTCTGCTATATTTACTTTTTATTTATTAAATCCAGGGAATTGGTTAATGAAACATTGATTAAAATTAAGATACAATTAATACAAAACAAAATTCGCTTTAAAGAAAGGCTTTGTGCTTTCTGTTTGAGTTCTCTGTGAAAGTTCTAAAGTCTTTTAGTGCCGCTTTCAGAGCGGTCGCGTCCGTAACCGAGAACTGTCACGTCCGTAACATCGTTATTTCCTCATAAATGTGAACACGAAAAATAAAAGACAAAATACTTAAAAAAAAAAAAAAGACAAACCATAAAATTTGGGAAAAAATGGATGGAGTTATAGCGTTTTGAAAAAAAAAGAGGATTTACAGCGTTTTGAAAAGAAAAAAAAATACTTTGAATTTATCATCAACAATATTGTTGTTTGATTTAATAATCATTGTTCAACATGTTCAGACTGAGCCAAAACATTTTTTTAACAGAATAAATTGAATATTCACAAAATGTGTGGGTCTAGGTAATTTTTTTTATTATGTCATGAAAAAATAGAGTATCCATCGCTACTGTAAAGTAAAATAAAAAAATTAAAAAAAATCCCTACCGACCCATGACCTCAACTGACAACCAACCAGAACCAAACGTTTATTTTTTTATTTTTATGCCCCATTAATTTTCAATTATACAATTTATTGAGTAAAAGTAATTCCACTCCTATAAGATAATTCAAAAGAAATGTATGTAAAAAGGCACAAACCATGGTTGGTGACATGGATTTTGTAGTCCTTCGTCCTCTGCAGTATTTTGGTGCACATCGGGCAATGCCAGTGGCTCCGGCCGTGGCCTCCGTCCGCACAGTAGCAGGGGATGGAGAACTTCCCTGTCACAACAACACACGCGTTAGAGACCGGCGTCAGCACATCACGACCTCTGCACACAACAGCTGATCAGGAAATGCTCAATTACCAATGCCAGAATCCTTATAATATATAGCAAATCTGAGGTGTCTTTTTTTGATGTGATGTTTCGATGCAGCCACTGGATTCCTACAGTAGAGACAGTCCAGGTCCTTCATCACACTGAAGAGCTCCTCTTCATCAGCAAACACAAACACTCTCTCTGGGGACAGAAACAGTGACAGAAACAGCATGACACGCAAGCTTTATAGAGCCATCTCCACTGCACGTCTCCCACAAGATGCTTGAGATAAAAAATAAACTGTGTTGCATTAATAATATGTATATTTCTTACTAGACAAACTTTGGTGCCATTTTTGTTGGTGCCGTTTCCTCATTTACCATCCAAATTAACTTCTTTAAAAAAACAAAACAATGCAGTAGCTTTAAAATTCAGGTTTGAGGCAAGACTCATGTGACTAAAGAAATTAAGAAAATTAACCAGATTAGGAAATTCCTGAGAGAACCGATGGAAAATGTTCTTCAGTTTTAGGACTACAAAATTAACAAACCCATTTGAAGTCTATATACACACACATACTCATCCTTTGCTTGTAAATACAAACCTAGGAGCTTCATAATACATGTTTTGAATCTGTATAATTACAGTCAATCTTGTGAACCATCATCTTATTTTAGAAGTTATTATTAAATCACACTCACCTGTCATGACTATTTACTCCCAGAGCCTAGATATAGATATAAAATAGAATTAATAGCAAATACCAAAGACTATTCAATTGTAATTTAATTAAAGATTGTGAAAGCTTCATCATTTTACAGTAGGGACAATAACTATGGCACTCCAGTGTAAACTATGGTTACCATGGTGATTTTGATAAGGTAATAATAACCAGTTTAATACACAAAGACAAATCTACTGACCTGCCACACAGATGATGAGGATGCACTGCAGTCAACTCTCTGTCAGTCTCTCAGACCACAGTCTATGAGGATCATATCACACAGCGGATCAGTCGAGCGCGGTTTAAAAAGCGTTTTATTCATAAAATAAAAATAAAAGATGGCTGAGCTGCTTGCTCTGCGCACATGTATGACGCCAGAGCACTTGGTTGTCGCATTTTGAAAGACGTAGGGCTTCTTCTTCTTCTTCTTCTTCTGATATTTAATGGCAGTTGCCAAACAACTTTTTAGTGTGCAGTACCGCCATCTTCTGGAATGGAGTGTGGATCAAAATAGCATACTTTATCCGCTACTAAATAAATAAATACATTATTATTCAGTATAAACACCATTTTAATAATAATTAAACTCATATCCTTCTAATAAGCGCAACTTAAAAAAATAAAAAAAATATTGCCAACATGCCCTGAATTCAGTTGTAATATTTCCTTTATTTCAAAACTTTTTTTTTCTGTACTTAGCCTATCTTTCAGAATCATCCTTTCCTGCATGTACCAACAATTAATAATTACATTTACATTACATTTTACATTTATTAATTTAGCAGACGCTTTTATCCAAAGCTTTACAAATGAGAACAGAAGCAGTGAAACTGACAGTAGGACAGCGATAGTGTTATGATGACCCTTCCCAGTTTAATCCAACGCTACACGTATTTTCTTTTGTTTCTTTGGTCAGCGCACTTGAATCTGACCATACGCCAACGATTCTCTCCTGTAACTGACAAATGATCACTAACTAACATTTCATTCTGATATAATAAACGCAGCTACTCTATCATCTGTTTTTGATGCATCATATCTTAATAAACATAGAATAATGTTCCTCTAAATATCTAATAACCTGAACTTCTCTCTTTTTCCCAGTCTAAAAGCTGCATATCTGCCCTACTCCCTGATAATGGCATTAACATTATCTCCCCTACATCTCATATTATCCAAACAAAGCTGGTAATCTGTCGTCTTTCCTTTTCTTGACAAGGTTGAGTTGGGTGATCTTCCTCATGCCCTTTTAAGATTACCCGGTATCTGATTTCGGACTGATAAACTGTACATCCACACTCAAGAACTGCCCTAGTTAACCCAATGTAAACTGCTTTCAATGAGGTCCTGCCTTGCTCTCTCCACCTCTCACACATCTTACAACATTTGGTATCCTTGCTAGTTTCCAATTAATTATTATTTTTTTGTCAAACCATATCCCGAGATACTTAAAACACTTCACTCTCTCTCATTTTTTCCCATAAAGTTTTAGAATAATCTGTTCCTGAATTTGCCTTTTTGAAAAACAGACTTTGGTCATTGAAACTGAAAACCTAAAACCCCATTTTATTCCCCAACAGTTAGTACGTGGTGAGCGCTCTGTCTCCACCTATAGCTGGTGTGTGGTGAGCGCTCTGTCTCCACCTATAGCTGGTGTGTGGTGAGCGCTCTGTCTCCACCTATAGCTGGTGTGTGGTGAGCGCTCTGTCTCCACCTATAGCTGGTGTGTGGTGAGCGCTCTGTCTCCACCTATAGCTGGTGTGTGGTGAGCGCTCTGGCTCCACCTATAGCTGTTGTGTGGTGAGTGCTCTGTCTCCACCTATATCTGGTGTGTGGTGAGCGCTCTGTCTCCACCTATAGCTGGTGTGTGAGCGCTCTGTCTCCACCTATAGCTGGTGTGTGGTGAGTGCTCTGTCTCCACCTATAGCTGGTGTGTGGTGAGCGCTCTGTCTCCACCTATAGCTGTTGTGTGGTGAGTGCTCTGTCTCCACCTATAGCTGGTGTGTGGTGAGCGCTCTGTCTCCACCTATAGCTGTTGTGTGGTGAGCGCTCTGTCTCCACCTATAGCTGTTGTGTGGTGAGCGCTCTGTCTCCACCTATAGCTGGTGTGTGTTGAGCGCTCTGTCTCCACCTATAGCTGTTGTGTGGTGAGCGCTCTGTCTCCACCTATAGCTGGTGTGTGGTGAGCGCTCTGTCTCCATCTATAGCTGGTGTGTGGTGAGCGCTCTGTCTCCACCTATAGCTGGTGTGTGGTGAGCGCTCTGTCTCCACCTATATCTGGTGTGTGGTGAGCGCTCTGTCTCCATCTATATCTGGTGTGTGGTGAGCGCTCTGTCTCCATCTATAGCTGGTGTGTAGTGAGCGCACTGTCTCCACCTATAGCTGGTGTGTAGTGAGCGCACTGTCTCCATCTATAGCTGTTGTGTGGTGAGCGCTCTGTCTCCACCTATAGCTGTTGTGTGGTGAGTGCTCTGTCTCCACCTATAGCTGGTGTCTGGTGAGCGCTCTGTCTCCACCTATAGCTGGTGTGTGGTGAGCGCTCTGTCTCCATCTATAGCTGGTGTGTGGTGAGCGCTCTGTCTCCATCTATAGCTGGTGTGTGGTGAGCGCTCTGTCTCCACCTATAGCTGGTGTCTGGTGAGCGCTCTGTCTCCACCTATAGCTGGTGTGTGGTGAGCGCTCTGTCTCCATCTATAGCTGGTGTGTGGTGAGCGCTCTGTCTCCACCTATAGCTGGTGTCTGGTGAGCGCTCTGTCTCCACCTATAGCTGGTGTGTGGTGAGCGCTCTGTCTCCACCTATAGCTGGTGTGTGGTGAGCGCTCTGTCTCCACCTATAGCTGGTGTGTGGTGAGCGCTCTGTCTCCACCTATAGCTGGTGTGTGGTGAGCGCTCTGTCTCCACCTATAGCTGGTGTGTGTTGAGTGCTCTGTCTCCACCTATAGCTGGTGTGTGGTGAGTGCTCTGTCTCCACCTATAGCTGGTGTGTGGTGAGTGCTCTGTCTCCATCTATAGCTGGTGTGTGGTGAGTGCTCTGTCTCCATCTATAGCTGGTGTGTGGTGAGTGCTCTGTCTCCACCTATAGCTGGTGTGTGGTGAGTGCTCTGTCTCCATCTATAGCTGGTGTGTGGTGAGCGCTCTGTCTCCACCTATAGCTGTTGTGTGGTGAGCGCTCTGTCTCCATCTATAGCTGGTGTGTGGTGAGCGCTCTGTCTCCACCTATAGCTGGTGTGTGGTGAGTGCTCTGTCTCCACCTATAGCTGGTGTGTGGTGAGTGCTCTGTCTCCATCTATAGCTGTTGTGTGGTGAGCGCTCTGTCTCCACCTATAGCTGTTGTGTGGTGAGCGCTCTGTCTCCATCTATAGCTGGTGTGTGGTGAGCGCTCTGTCTCCACCTATAGCTGGTGTGTGGTGAGTGCTCTGTCTCCACCTATAGCTGGTGTCTGGTGAGTGCTCTGTCTCCATCTATAGCTGGTGTGTGGTGAGCGCTCTGTCTCCACCTATAGCTGTTGTGTGGTGAGCGCTCTGTCTCCACCTATAGCTGGTGTGTGGTGAGTGCTCTGTCTCCACCTATAGCTGGTGTGTGGTGAGCGCTCTGTCTCCACCTATAGCTGTTGTGTGGTGAGCGCTCTGTCTCCATCTATAGCTGGTGTGTGGTGAGCGCTCTGTCTCCACCTATAGCTGGTGTGTGGTGAGTGCTCTGTCTCCACCTATAGCTGGTGTGTGGTGAGCGCTCTGTCTCCATCTATAGCTGGTGTGTGGTGAGTGCTCTGTCTCCATCTATAGCTGGTGTGTGGTGAGCGCTCTGTCTCCACCTATAGCTGGTGTGTGGTGAGTGCTCTGTCTCCACCTATAGCTGGTGTGTGGTGAGTGCTCAGTCTCCATCTATAGCTGGTGTGTGGTGAGCGCTCTGTCTCCACCTATAGCTGGTGTGTGGTGAGTGCTCTGTCTCCACCTATAGCTGGTGTGTGGTGAGTGCTCTGTCTCCATCTATAGCTGGTGTGTGGTGAGTGCTCTGTCTCCATCTATAGCTGGTGTGTGGTGAGTGCTCTGTCTCCACCTATAGCTGGTGTGTGGTGAGCGCTCTGTCTCCACCTATAGCTGGTGTCTGGTGAGTGCTCTGTCTCCATCTATAGCTGGTGTGTGGTGAGTGCTCAGTCTCCATCTATAGCTGGTGTGTGGTGAGTGCTCTGTCTCCACCTATAGCTGGTGTGTGGTGAGTGCTCTGTCTCCACCTATAGCTGGTGTGTGGTGAGTGCTCTGTCTCCATCTATAGCTGGTGTGTGGTGAGTGCTCTGTCTCCATCTATAGCTGTTGTGTGGTGAGCGCTCTGTCTCCACCTATAGCTGTTGTGTGGTGAGCGCTCTGTCTCCATCTATAGCTGGTGTGTGGTGAGCGCTCTGTCTCCACCTATAGCTGGTGTGTGGTGAGCGCTCTGTCTCCACCTATAGCTGGTGTGTGGTGAGCGCTCTGTCTCCACCTATAGCTGGTGTGTGGTGAGCGCTCTGTCTCCACCTATAGCTGGTGTGTGGTGAGTGCTCTGTCTCCATCTATAGCTGGTGTGTGGTGAGCGCTCTGTCTCCACCTATAGCTGGTGTGTGGTGAGTGCTCTGTCTCCACCTATAGCTGTTGTGTGGTGAGCGCTCTGTCTCCACCTATAGCTGGTGTGTGGTGAGCGCTCTGTCTCCACCTATAGCTGGTGTGTGGTGAGTGCTCTGTCTCCACCTATAGCTGGTGTGTGGTGAGCGCTCTGTCTCCACCTATAGCTGGTGTGTGGTGAGCGCTCTGTCTCCACCTATAGCTGTTGTGTGGTGAGCGCTCTGTCTCCACCTATAGCTGGTGTGTGGTGAGCGCTCTGTCTCCATCTATAGCTGGTGTGTGGTGAGTGCTCTGTCTCCACCTATAGCTGGTGTGTGGTGAGAGCTCTGTCTCCACCTATAGCTGGTGTGTGGTGAGTGCTCTGTCTCCACCTATAGCTGGTGTGTGGTGAGTGCTCTGTCTCCACCTATAGCTGGTGTGTGGTGAGCGCTCTGTCTCCATCTATAGCTGGTGTGTGGTGAGTGCTCTGTCTCCACCTATAGCTGGTGTGTGGTGAGAGCTCTGTCTCCACCTATAGCTGGTGTGTGGTGAGTGCTCTGTCTCCACCTATAGCTGTTGTGTGTTGAGCGCTCTGTCTCCACCTATAGCTGGTGTGTGGTGAGTGCAGTGTCTCCACCTATAGCTGGTGTGTGGTGAGCGCTCTGTCTCCACCTATAGCTGGTGTGTGGTGAGCGCTCTGTCTCCATCTATAGCTGGTGTGTGGTGAGCGCTCTGTCTCCACCTATAGCTGGTGTGTGGTGAGTGCTCTGTCTCCACCTATAGCTGGTGTGTGGTGAGTTCTCTGTCTCCACCTATAGCTGGTGTGTGGTGAGTTCTCTGTCTCCACCTATAGCTGGTGTGTGGTGAGTTCTCTGTCTCCACCTATAGCTGGTGTGTGGTGAGTGCTCTGTCTCCACCTATAGCTGGTGTGTGGTGAGTGCTCTGTCTCCACCTATAGCTGGTGTGTGGTGAGCGCTCTGTCTCCATCTATAGCTGGTGTGTAGTGAGCGCTCTGTCTCCACCTATAGCTGGTGTGTGGTGAGTGCTCTGTCTCCACCTATAGCTGGTGTGTGGTGAGTTCTCTGTCTCCACCTATAGCTGGTGTGTGGTGAGTTCTCTGTGTCCACCTATAGCTGGTGTGTGGTGAGCGCTCTGTCTCCACCTATAGCTGGTGTGTGGTGAGTGCTCTGTCTCCACCTATAGCTGGTGTGTGGTGAGCGCTCTGTCTCCACCTATAGCTGGTGTGTGGTGAGCGCTCTGTCTCCATCTATAGCTGTTGTGTGGTGAGCGCTCTGTCTCCATCTATAGCTGGTGTGTGGTGAGCGCTCTGTCTCCACCTATAGCTGCTGTGTGGTGAGCGCTCTGTCTCCATCTATAGCTGGTGTGTGGTGAGCGCTCTGTCTCCACCTATAGCTGGTGTGTGGTGAGCGCTCTGTCTCTACCTATAGCTGGTGTGTGGTGAGCGCTCTGTCTCCATCTATAGCTGGTGTGTGGTGAGCGCTCTGTCTCCATCTATAGCTGGTGTGTGGTGAGCGCTCTGTCTCCATCTATAGCTGGTGTGTGGTGAGCGCTCTGTCTCCATCTATAGCTGGTGTGTGGTGAGCGCACTGTCTCCACCTATAGCTGGTGTCTGGTGAGTGCTCTGTCTCCACCTATAGCTGGTGTGTGGTGAGTGCTCTGTCTCCACCTATAGCTGGTGTGTGGTGAGTGCTCTGTCTCCACCTATAGCTGGTGTGTGGTGAGCGCTCTGTCTCCACCTATAGCTGGTGTGTAGTGAGTGCTCTGTGTCCACCTATATCTGGTGTGTGGTGAGCGCACTGTCTCCACCTATAGCTGGTGTGTGGTGAGCGCTCTGTCTCCACCTATAGCTGGTGTGTGGTGAGTGCTCTGTGTCCACCTATAGCTGGTGTTTGGCGAGCGCTCTGTCTCCACCTATAGCTGGTGTGTGGTGAGCGCTCTGTCTCCATCTATAGCTGGTGTGTGGTGAGCGCACTGTCTCCACCTATAGCTGGTGTGTGGTGAGCGCACTGTCTCCACCTATAGCTGGTGTGTGGTGAGCGCTCTGTCTCCACCTATAGCTGGTGTGTGGTGAGTGCTCTGTGTCCACCTATAGCTGGTGTTTGGTGAGCGCTCTGTCTCCACCTATAGCTGGTGTGTGGTGAGTGCTCTGTCTCCATCTATAGCTGGTGTGTGGTGAGCTCACTGTCTCCACCTATAGCTGGTGTGTGGTGAGCGCACTGTCTCCACCTATAGCTGGTGTGTGGTGAGTGCTCTGTCTCCACCTATAGCTGGTGTGTGGTGAGCTCACTGTCTCCACCTATAGCTGGTGTGTGGTGAGCGCACTGTCTCCAACTATAGCTGGTGTGTGGTGAGTGCTCTGTGTCCACCTATATCTGGTGTGTGGTGAGCGCACTGTCTCCACCTATAGCTGGTGTGTGGTGAGTGCTCTGTGTCCACCTATAGCTGGTGTGTGGTGAGGGCTCTGTCTCCACCTATAGCTGGTGTGTGGTGAGCGCTCTGTCTCCATCTATAGCTGGTGTGTGGTGAGCTCACTGTCTCCACCTATAGCTGGTGTGTGGGGAGCGCTCTGTCTCCATCTATAGCTGGTGTGTGGTGAGTGCTCTGTCTCCACCTATAGCTGGTGTGTGGTGAGCGCTCTGTCTCCACCTATAGCTGGTTTGTAGTGAGTGCTCTGTGTCCACCTATAGCTGGTGTGTGGTGAGCGTTCTGTCTCCACTAGGGCTGCACGTTTTCAAGTTTTTCATTAACCGTTAACCGAGGCCCTTAGCGGTTAATACTCGGTTAACCCGTAAATGCGTCTCTATAGCGCACGCAGTGTGTTTATCGTGCAATTTATACGCGAAAATGAGTTTTTACGTGCATATGATACGCAGTTTTCGCATGCATTTGATACGCACTTCATTGCGTGTAATACACGCACCCCACACCACTACTAAACCTACCCTAACCAACCCATCCGTATCCTATGCACGTAAAAACTAATTTTCGCGTATACATTACACAATAAACTCACTGCGTGCTATAGAGACGCATTTAGTGTGATCGGGTTGCAGCACCATAGTGTGCGCGCCGCAACCCCGAGATACAGACACACGAGAAAGGGGTAGTTCATTTTTAACACCTTTAATAACTGGTTGGACCACATTTAAAAACGAAATTAATTTATAGAAATAAAACGCAGTGGTAAGGACAGAGCAGTTAAAGTAGGTCACTGACTTTTGCGTTCGCGGGTGTTGGCTGTTGAGATGGTACAACAATGAGGTTGTACTTGAAGTATATTTAAGCACTGCATTGCAATACTTGCATTTTGCCCCGTCATTCTCGATTTTAAAGTGCTCCCACGCTGTGCTTTTCTTTGCCCGCTTCATATTAGAAAACTGGTCATGACTTCTTGTGGACATTACAAATGTCTGGGAGCGCTCGGGTGGTCTCTGGTGGTGCAAAAATGTATTACAACTAAATTCAATGCACGCCATTGACGCCACTTAACCGAGCAAAATGTTTCACTCGGTTACGCAATTTTTAACGGTTAATCGGTTAATCGGTTAACCATGGACACCCCTAGTCTCCACCTATAGCTGGTGTGTGGTGAGCTCACTGTCTCCACCTATAGCTGGTGTGTGGTGAGCGCTCTGTCTCCACCTTTAGCTGGTGTGTGGTGAGCGCTCTGTCTCCACCTATAGCTGGTGTGTGGGGAGCGCTCTGTCTCCACCTATAGCTGGTGTGTGGTGAGCGCTCTGTCTCCACCTATAGCTGGTGTGTGGTGAGTGCTCTGTCTCCACCTATAGCTGGTGTGTGGTGAGCGCTCTGTCTCCACCTATAGCTGGTGTGTGGTGAGCTCACTGTCTCCACCTATAGCTGGTGTGTGGTGAGCGCTCTGTCTCCACCTATAGCTGGTGTGTGGTGAGTGCTCTGTCTCCACCTATAGCTGGTGTGTGGTGAGCGCTCTGTCTTCACCTATAGCTGGTGTGTGGTGAGCGCTCTGTCTCCACCTATAGCTGGTGTGTGGTGAGCGCTCTGTCTCCAACTATAGCTGGTGTGTGGTGAGCGATCTGTCTCCACCTATAGCTGGTGTGTGGTTAGCGCTCTGTCTCCACCTATAGCTGGTGTGTGGTGAGCGCTCTGTCTCCACCTATAGCTGGTGTGTGGTGAGCGCTCTGTCTCCACCTATAGCTGGTGTGTGGTGAGCGCTCTGTCTCCACCTATAGCTGGTGTGTGGTGAGCGCTCTGTCTCCACCTATAGCTGGTGTGTGGTGAGTGCTCTGTCTCCACCTATAGCTGGTGTCTGGTGAGTGCTCTGTCTCCACCTATAGCTGGTGTGTGGTGAGCGCTCTGTCTCCACCTATAGCTGGTGTGTGGTGAGTGCTCTGTCTCCACCTATAGCTGGTGTGTGGTGAGCGCTCTGTCTCCACCTATAGCTGGTGTGTGGTGAGCGCTCTGTCTCCACCTATAGCTGGTGTGTGGTGAGCGCTCTGTCTCCACCTATAGCTGGTGTGTGGTGAGCTCACTGTCTCCACCTATAGCTGGTGTGTGGTGAGCGCTCTGTCTCCACCTATAGCTGGTGTGTGGTGAGTGCTCTGTCTCCATCTATAGCTGGTGTGTGGTGAGCGCTCTGTCTCCACCTATAGCTGGTGTGTGGTGAGTGCTCTGTCTCCACCTATAGCTGGTGTGTGGTGAGCGCTCTGTCTCCACCTATAGCTGGTGTGTGGTGAGCGCTCTGTCTCCACCTATAGCTGGTGTGTGGTGAGCGCTCTGTCTCCACCTATAGCTGGTGTGTGGTGAGTGCTCTGTCTCCACCTATAGCTGGTGTGTGGTGAGTGCTCTGTCTCCATCTATAGCTGGTGTGTGGTGAGTGCTCTGTCTCCACCTATAGCTGGTGTGTGGTGAGTGCTCTGTCTCCATCTATAGCTGGTGTGTGGTGAGTGCTCTGTCTCCACCTATAGCTGGTGTGTGGTGAGCGCTCTGTCACCACCTATAGCTGGTGTCTGGTGAGCGCTCTGTCTCCATCTATAGCTGGTGTGTGGTGAGCGCTCTGTCTCCACCTATAGCTGGTGTGTGGTGAGCGCTCTGTCTCCATCTATAGCTGGTGTGTGGTGAGCGCTCTGTCTCCACCTATAGCTGGTGTGTAGTGAGAGCTCTGTCTCCACCTATAGCTGGTGTGTGGTGAGAGCTCTGTCTCCACCTATAGCTGGTGTGTAGTGAGAGCTCTGTCTCCACCTATAGCTGTTGTGTGTGGTGAGCGCTCTGTCTCCACCTATAGCTGGTGTGTGTGGTGAGCGCTCTGTCTCCACCTATAGCTGGTGTGTTCTAGTGGCTCAAACTCGTGAAGCAATTGTCTGAAGCCTCTATTCTCAACAATGCTGTATGGCCGTAAATCCTGACATATGAAGCATATTAGTAATCTCTTGAGTGCTGAGATGTGGGTGGGAGTTGAGAAAAAAGCATCAGGCAAATGATGGCTGTGACTGCTCGACCAGGGCTGGCTGATGTCTTGCCATATGCAGAGAGAAGTTTGTCGTGTTGCCGAACACTTAACTCTTGCAGTTCATGCATATTAATGACTCATGTCTAACTCTCTGGTTTAGAGTTAAACCCAAAATTGTTATTTTACTTTTGTCGGTGGCAACAATATCCTCCTACCCATTTTGAATGCGTCGCGCTGCTGCTTGTTGCTAAAACTGCCACAAGTGGACGTCACGCAATAATTGGCTACATTCATAAACACGACAGAATTGATAATGCAGCTGCATCGATACACGCATCGTCAGGAGTTCATGAGGTTGTATTGATATTCTGAGCACAGCCCTGGTTCTTCGTACGTTGCTTAAAACATCCGAAATCAAATGAGACATCAAAGATGATATCATCGGCCTAATCATGATCTGGCTAATTAGGTTCTTCGAACACACCTGCCGGTATAGCTGGATAGAGTTATCTGAGATAATTGCGCGTGCATGCGCTGGTTTAAAAGGGGATATGTATCGATAGTAGAAACATTGATCAGCAACGCTGCTATTGGCTGCTCACCGTGGCCAAAGAGCGCGCTCAATTTTTCTCCGCAGCAGATCAAGAGCTACACTTATTACAGTATATATTTTAGTATTTCAATAATTTCATAATTATTTTGTTAATTTTTAATGTCAGAGCCACCGTCCAATAGAACATGGGAACAAGTAAAAGTGAAGTACAAGAATATTCTACAAAATAATAATATTTACTAGGTACTTATACTGTTCCTAGTCTCTTTTTAAAAAAGCACTGTTAAATGATGTGTTTGTCTGTTAATAACAGCAACCAAGAAGGCTGAGCAAAAAAAAAAAAAAAAAAGAAAAAAGGTGGTGGTCCTGCAAACCTTGGGTTAAATGTGAATCGACCCATTGTGAAGGGCATCCCGGGTTTAGCTCTTCCTTAGACCCGTAGCCAGGGACTAGTAGCAGCAACAGATTTAAATGTCCTTACTAAACTGTCAAATAATTAAATTAAGTAGGTAAATTATAATCCTATAATCCAAATGGCTGGTACAGTCATTTAAACTGTTAAATCTTGAGCAGTGATGAATTGCTTTGACTTGTGAAAGTTGTTGTGGCAAAAACAATATTTAACAAACCAGCATTCCCAGGCAAAGGAGACGTCAAGATTCAAATTGTATTTAAAAGAAAATATACATTTATTCTTGCAAGAATAGTTCCCATTCTAGCCACACAGCCCAGCTGCAGGCTGAGGTGAAACCCCAGCCTTAACAGACCAGTTTGCAGGCAGAAGTGAGACCCAGATAGGTGCTTTACTGGTAGATTTATAATGTTCTCGAACTGGACAAATACTCTGATTCATTCTGACTTCTGACCTGTAATGCTCCTGAATCATAATCATCCACTGTTCGCTCGTTGGCCAGAGGAGAACTGGCCCCCGACTGAGCCTGGGTTCTCCCAAGTTTTTTTTCTCCCTTCTGTCACCTGATGAAGTTTTGGTTCCTTGCCGCTGTTGCCTTACCTTCTGGCTTGCTTAGTTGGGGACATTTAATATTCAACAATATTATAGATCTGCCTTAAAGGTGGACGATGATGAAATTGTTTTTTGTATTATTTTCATGTTATCACTGTGAAGCTGCTTTGATACAATCTGTATTGTAAAAAGCGCTATATAAATAAAGGTGAATTGACTATCTTTGGATTGTGTTGTAAATAAATACATCCAAAAAGCCATTATTTTTTAAATGCAGTCATTCTTTGTGCCTCATAATGATAGTGCCTGAGAGCTCCTAATAGGGCCATTATGGGAGGGTCTTGGTCAGGTGTGAAACACTCAATATGCATGGGTTGTTAACGCCTTCTCGCATACAGCTTTCTTACACAAAACATGTCTTACAAATTTGAAATCAATACATTGTCTTATCTGAATATGCAGGATGATTTTCACAGTTTTGAAGCAAATATTCTAGGCTATATGATGCACTTTTCAAAAGTCTTGTGAAGAAATAATCAGTATGGGTAATTTCACCTTATTTCAGTGACAATTTTTTTTCCCCAAACCACACAAAGAGCTCAACTAAAAACTTTTACATACATGCGGCTGACATACTATTGTAGCAGCGTTTGTGCTGAATACAGTGTAATAAGACTTTAGCCATGAAAATGTCACAAGTTACAGAAATAAGCACAAATGTCAGAACACCTCCAGGACCCAGAAAACACCTCAGAGGGTTAAAGGAGAACTCCAGCGCAAAATGAACCTTTGGTCTAATTACACATTGTTACCTAGTCAACCGTTATCTGAGATTTGTTTTCATGATTAATCGAATGTAAATAGTTCTCTAAAAACAGTTTAGCCTATAACGCTAGTATATGGGGCATGGAGTAATGACAATAAAAATCGCTTGTTAATACCACTAACAAGGCTCAAAATAGCCCCACACTAACACGGTAGCATAATGAGGGTCCCTACATGCAAACCGAAGCATTGAGAACTTTGACAGTGTCCAGACAGTTTAATAAGATGACATACAGTCAACTTCACGTATATAAGCAGAATCCATCTTTGAAAAACAGACTCTATCAGTCGAACTACGAACCACCAATCCAAATGCGCTGAACTGTGTAGAATCTCATATGGTCCAGCGCATTTGGATCGGTGGTTCGTAGATCGATTGATAGAGTCTGTTTTTCAAAGATGGATTCTGCTTATATACGTGAAGTTGACTGTGTATAAAATATCTTAAACTGTCTGGACACTGTCAAAGTTCTCAATGCTTCGGTTTGCATGTAGGGACCCTCATTATGCTACCGTGTTAGTGTGGGGCTATTTTGAGCCTTGTTAGTGGTATTAACAAGCAATTTTTATTTGTCATTACTCCATGCCCCATATACTAGCGTTATACTAGCGTTATAGGCTAAACTGTTTTTAGAGATAAAACTATTTACATTCGATAATCATGAAAACAAATCTCAGATAACGGTTGACTAGGTAACAATTTGTAATTAGACCAAAGGTTCATTTTGCACCGGAGTTCTCCTTTAAGGTTCATAATTGAAAACTCCCTATGGCGAAAGTTACTTAATACCTTTTGAAACCCTATGGCTGCATGCTATGGGACTTAAATTGTACAGTAAGGCTATCAAGTGTCGCCACATTGGCAAAATAAGGGACCATTTCCAAGTCAAAAGCAGTTAAACCAGACATGAAGCAAAATTACAAGTCAGATACAATCAATGATTGATTTGTCAGTTTTATTAAGAAGGTCTCTTTTGCCCTTGAACCATTACAGGACCAAGTGAGGCCTTGCCTTCCCACTGAATGCCTAGAGAGAAGAAAGCCAAGTTAGAGACTTGAATCAAAAGCAACCTTAGAAAGAGCAAAAGCTACCAACCTCCATAGGGAGAAGCAGCAAATTCGCCATCAGGACCACATGTTGAGTCACAGCAACCACAAACTTGGTCATTACCATCAGCAGCAAACCACCTGCAATAAACAGACATGGAACCTTCAACATGAGAAACCTCAACTTAAATTAAATAAAAACACGTACCCATTGGCAAAAGAACAGGATTTGCGCTGAGCGTCACTGGGTGCAGAAGCAAGAGTTGCCTTCAGAATACACGTTATGTAGATCTGCAAAGGGGTGACAGACAAGTCACAAAACCAAAGCAGATGGGAGGAGAAGTCAAATTAACTCATGATATTCGTAGTACATACAGAAGGACTGCTGCCCTCCTGGAACATAAATGCCTCCAGCTGGAACTGGATCTTGTCAACCTGGGACCGAGGCATGAAGCGGGAGTTTGAAGCTGTAGTTTTGGCATCCACAAAGCACCTGACGACGAAACAATCACAAAGAGCAACTCATGAATGTCAACTGCAGAGCATCAAGCAACTAGACCTTACCCATGACTGTGACAAAGTGGTTACAAAAAGCAACTTAAACAGTCCTACCACATCAAGGGCCATGACCTTACCCATGATTCTCAATGAAGGAATATCTTGGAAGAGAGTTCACATCAGGTACTTGAGTGGCCACACAGCGCTCCACAAACACACGCAGAGGCACATGATTGTACTGCTTCACAGATGCCTCGATGTTAATAACACCACCCAGGAAATAGGAGTATGAAGGCCTCTGAGAGGACCAATCATCTTCACAAAAATAATACAAATAATTTAGGCACAGCAAGAATAGCAAGGGTAAAGATTCATTTTATTAAAAGAAAAAACCTGTACCAACCCATCATTATATTCAGGGAGAACAGCAAGACTTCTTGACCTGCCTCTGTTGAGGCATAAGGGACCCATGTTGGCCTCAAGGCATCACTGCTTACATTTTGGAGCCTGCGGTTCATGAGAGTACCCATTAAATGGTCTCCCAGTTGCGTGAGAAATGCATTTAGTCACAATCACTTACCTTTGATAATGACATTGAACACCAACAACTGCACCATCGGCACGGGTTATCGGAGTACCTGCAAGCGCCTCAGGGGTGTAGGTAAGAGAGAAGGTGTAGACAAGCTCATCCTCATTCATCTGTAAAAAGATTGTGGTTACCAACAGGGTCATCCCAAAGACTTGACATACACCAAGACAGGACACTCATATTGCTATGAATAGAAGGTACACTCTGCAATAGTAGAATTCCTAAAGAGCAAATCACCAATTAGTAAATTCCTCACATCACCACAGCTGCCCTCAGTAGCTTCGGTGTTGCCAGAGATAGTCAATGTTTTGGAGACATCAACTTAGGATTGAACATGCACATTGGATGTTCCAGGGTAAAAACTAGCTTTAACTATTAAGGCACAATATTTATTGTTCTTGTTTCTTAAGCTCCTTTCATACCATTTATGGGATAGTTTGCATCAGATGTTGGTTTGAAGGGTTACTAAAGGCAAGTAGCTTAAATTCAGGATTTACCCATTCAAACAGAACTTGGTCTTAGCTGCCCTGGCATTGTAAAATCAAGTGAACGGACTTTCCTTGAAAGATCCTCTGCCACAACAATTAAACCATTAAGATTTAGGAGTTCTTACCATCAGCACACTGTTGCAGTCCTGTAATTCATACTGAAAGATGAGCACTCGTGACTCAGGATCCTGACCAACAACCGGACATCCACCTAAAGACAGACCAGTTGGCTGGATCAACTGACCATTGCTGAATAAGTCCTGCTGGACCTCTACGAGAACCCGGTTCTCGCCACATTGAACCGCTACGCTGCTGGGAGTCATGGGTTGCCTCAACTGGAAGTCCACCGCCAATTCGCTCTGCACCTCGGGAACTACGGGATACCTCCAATCCAAAGGTTTCACTGGACCCTGCAACAGCTGCTTCTCCTGAAGGCCAAAAGGATCTTGCGCAAGGTTTTTGGAGACGGGATCCAAAGGACTCTGAAACTGAGAAGCCACTTGCAAAGGGTTCCAGAGCCCTAGAGGAGAAAGGGCAGGACTTCTGGAAGCTGCATCTAATTTTGGCCCCATGCTTCTTGGACTATGACTGGACCTCACACTTCCCAAGACATCAGGCAGATCAAATGTAACAATCACAACCAGCACTAAGACAGCTTTCAGGAACACCATCCTAACAACCTTTGACACAAACACCACAACACACAGCAGTGCTTGGCTTTGCCCTTTTGTACAGCTTTGAGTTAAGGTGGCTCCACCCCTTTTCCCTTAATTGATTATCCTAGATTCTCCTCGGGACCTGTAGAGTGTATGCATCTTGGGGATGCACCACTCTGCACATTTTTTATGGGCCTGTCCAAATAACCACACTTGATGTCTTTGTACTTGACCATTTGTCTACTTAAATGACCTACAGTATTTCCGGTCTTTGTTTAAAGTGTTCAAGTGGGTTTGAAGACCGCAAGTGTGTTTAGAACTTTTGATTACCCAATTGATTACACACTTTTAATGTTGCAAAAATGCAAGTTTACAGTATTGCTTTATTGCTTTACTATGCTTTATTTACACATTTTAATTTCAGGTACTTTGCATACTTAAAGAAATTGTGATGCTTTAATTACGATTAAACTGTATTTTTGATTGAATACAGTTGCAAATGTTGTACAAAATATACTCTTACATATTTGAACCAATAACATGTACAACAAATTTTTTACTACCAAATGATGTATAATTTCTCTAGTAGAATATTTTCAGTTTCACTTCATTTTGACGGTCCCTTTAACACATTATGTTGACTATATGTAACGTTGCACCTACATGTCTACTAACTCTCATTAGAGTATTAGTACAGTATTAGTAGACAGGTAGGGTAAGAATAAGTTGAGTTGTACTTGCAAAGTTACTTATAGTCATGCAAGTTCCCAAACATGATGCACGATGGGATACGTTTAGCCTCAAATACCACTCCGAAGTGGTATTCAACATGGTGTGGGTTTAGTGTATGTCAAGGGCACTGAGCTTTGGCATTTTTAAAACATGGGACAGTCTTGGGCACTTCCTGTCACATGCACGTGTTGTCAAGACATCAAGTGTGGATTTTTGCACAGGCACTTACTCTCTCTTATCATATTGTGCATTTACATTACATAATTTTCTACTAAAAACGTATGCATTGTTCTTTTATATGACAAGAGCGTTTTGGGGCGTAAAAGATTAAACTTTTGAATTTGCACAGACAAGAGAACAGGAATATTAATGTTATGGTTTGTGGGGAGATGAACCCAATCGCACACAGTATGCTCTGAACACAGTTTTATTCAGACAAAACAGGGAAAAACAAAACCCACGATGGGGCAAAACAAGACTGGTGGGCAAAAACAAAGACAAACTACACTAAGACTTGACAGATAACTAGACTAATAACAGCAACAAGATCAGGACTTTACAAGACAGAGTTCTTCACAAGGTACTCACAGGAAGGTCTACACACAGGTAATGTCTCACAGGATACACACAATGAGAATACAATGAACCGGCACAGGACAGCAAACACAAGGGGATTAAATAGGGAGAAACTAATAATGACGACAGGTGATACAGATGAAACAATGACTAACGAGGAGAACAAGGGGGCGGGGTTGGGTGACAAGACAACACAAGCACACAGCCCAAACACAAGGCCATGTGCTTGCACACAAAACATGGGTCTGTCATGATCCTGCCTCAAGACTTTAAAAAAGACAAGGACTAGATGGCAGAATCATGACAATTAAAAGGCCAACTCAATAATATCACCCACAGTGCTTCAAGGGACAAGGCATTCCCTGTAGAGCTCTTTTGGAATGATTTCTTTGCCAAATCTCCACCTATAGCTGGTGTATGAGCGCTCTGTCTCAACCTATAGCTGGTGTGTGGTGAGCGCTCTGTCTCCATCTATAGCTGGTGTGTGGTGAGTGCAGTGTCTCCACCTATAGCTGGTGTGTGAGAGCTCTGTCTCCACCTATAGCTGGTGTCTGGTGAGCGCTCTGTCTCCACCTATAGCTGGTGTGTGGTGAGCGCTCTGTCTCCACCTATAGGTGGTGTGTGGTGAGTGAACTGTCTCCACCTATAGGTGGTGTGTGGTGAGTGAACTGTCTCCACCTACAGCTGGTGTGTGGTGAGCGCTCTGTCTCCACCTATAGGTTGTGTGTGGTGAGTGAACTGTCTCCACCTATAGGTGGTGTGTGGTGAGTGAACTGTCTCCACCTATAGGTGGTGTGTGGTGAGTGAACTGTCTCCACCTATAGCTGGTGTGTGGTGAGCGCTCTGTCTCCACCTATAGCTGGTGTGTGGTGAGCGCTCTGTCTCCACCTATAGCTGGTGTGTGGTGAGCGCTCTGTCTCCACCTATAGCTAGTGTGTGGTGAGCGCTCTGTCTCCACCTATAGCTGGTGTGTGGTGAGCGCTCTGTCTCCAACTATAGCTGGTGTGTGGTGAGCGATCTGTCTCCACCTATAGCTGGTGTGTGGTTAGCGCTCTGTCTCCACCTATAGCTGGTGTGTGGTGAGCGCTCTGTCTCCACCTATAGCTGGTGTGTGGTGAGCGCTCTCTCTCCACCTATAGCTGGTGTGTGGTGAGCGCTCTGTCTCCACCTATAGCTGGTGTGTGGTGAGTGCTCTGTCTCCACCTATAGCTGGTGTGTGGTGAGCGCTCTGTCTCCATCTATAGCTGGTGTGTGGTGAGCGCTCTGTCTCCACCTATAGCTGGTGTGTAGTGAGAGCTCTGTCTCCACCTATAGCTGGTGTGTGGTGAGAGCTCTGTCTCCACCTATAGCTGGTGTGTGGTGAGCGCTCTGTCTCCACCTATAGCTGGTGTCTGGTGAGCGCTCTGTCTCCATCTATAGCTGGTGTGTGGTGAGCGCTCTGTCTCCACCTATAGCTGGTGTGTGGTGAGCGCTCTGTCTCCATCTATAGCTGGTGTGTGGTGAGCGCTCTGTCTCCACCTATAGCTGGTGTGTAGTGAGAGCTCTGTCTCCACCTATAGCTGGTGTGTGGTGAGAGCTCTGTCTCCACCTATAGCTGGTGTGTAGTGAGAGCTCTGTCTCCACCTATAGCTGTTGTGTGTGGTGAGCGCTCTGTCTCCACCTATAGCTGGTGTGTGTGGTGAGCGCTCTGTCTCCACCTATAGCTGGTGTGTTCTAGTGGCTCAAACTCGTGAAGCAATTGTCTGAAGCCTCTATTCTCAACAATGCTGTATGGCCGTAAATCCTGACATATGAAGCATATTAGTAATCTCTTGAGTGCTGAGATGTGGGTGGGAGTTGAGAAAAAAGCATCAGGCAAATGATGGCTGTGACTGCTCGACCAGGGCTGGCTGATGTCTTGCCATATGCAGAGAGAAGTTTGTCGTGTTGCCGAACACTTAACTCTTGCAGTTCATGCATATTAATGACTCATGTCTAACTCTCTGGTTTAGAGTTAAACCCAAAATTGTTATTTTACTTTTGTCGGTGGCAACAATATCCTCCTACCCATTTTGAATGCGTCGCGCTGCTGCTTGTTGCTAAAACTGCCACAAGTGGACGTCACGCAATAATTGGCTACATTCATAAACACGACAGAATTGATAATGCAGCTGCATCGATACACGCATCGTCAGGAGTTCATGAGGTTGTATTGATATTCTGAGCACAGCCGTGGTTCTTCGTACGTTGCTTAAAACATCCGAAATCAAATGAGACATCAAAGATGATATCATCGGCCTAATCATGATCTGGCTAATTAGGTTCTTCGAACACACCTGCCGGTATAGCTGGATAGAGTTATCTGAGATAATTGCGCGTGCATGCGCTGGTTTAAAAGGGGATATGTATCGATAGTAGAAACATTGATCAGCAACGCTGCTATTGGCTGCTCACCGTGGCCAAAGAGCGCGCTCAATTTTTCTCCGCAGCAGATCAAGAGCTACACTTATTACAGTATATATTTTAGTATTTCAATAATTTCATAATTATTTTGTTAATTTTTAATGTCAGAGCCACCGTCCAATAGAACATGGGAACAAGTAAAAGTGAAGTACAAGAATTTTCTACAAAATAATAATATTTACTAGGTACTTATACTGTTCCTAGTCTCTTTTTAAAAAAGCACTGTTAAATGATGTGTTTGTCTGTTAATAACAGCAACCAAGAAGGCTGAGCAAAAAAAAAAAAAAAAAAGAAAAAAGGTGGTGGTCCTGCAAACCTTGGGTTAAATGTGAATCGACCCATTGTGAAGGGCATCCCGGGTTTAGCTCTTCCTTAGACCCGTAGCCAGGGACTAGTAGCAGCAACAGATTTAAATGTCCTTACTAAACTGTCAAATAATTAAATTAAGTAGGTAAATTATAATCCTATAATCCAAATGGCTGGTACAGTCATTTAAACTGTTAAATCTTGAGCAGTGATGAATTGCTTTGACTTGTGAAAGTTGTTGTGGCAAAAACAATATTTAACAAACCAGCATTCCCAGGCAAAGGAGACGTCAAGATTCAAATTGTATTTAAAAGAAAATATACATTTATTCTTGCAAGAATAGTTCCCATTCTAGCCACACAGCCCAGCTGCAGGCTGAGGTGAAACCCCAGCCTTAACAGACCAGTTTGCAGGCAGAAGTGAGACCCAGATAGGTGCTTTACTGGTAGATTTATAATGTTCTCGAACTGGACAAATACTCTGATTCATTCTGACTTCTGACCTGTAATGCTCCTGAATCATAATCATCCACTGTTCGCTCGTTGGCCAGAGGAGAACTGGCCCCCGACTGAGCCTGGGTTCTCCCAAGTTTTTTTTCTCCCTTCTGTCACCTGATGAAGTTTTGGTTCCTTGCCGCTGTTGCCTTACCTTCTGGCTTGCTTAGTTGGGGACATTTAATATTCAACAATATTATAGATCTGCCTTAAAGGTGGACGATGATGAAATTGTTTTTTGTATTATTTTCATGTTATCACTGTGAAGCTGCTTTGATACAATCTGTATTGTAAAAAGCGCTATATAAATAAAGGTGAATTGACTATCTTTGGATTGTGTTGTAAATAAATACATCCAAAAAGCCATTATTTTTTAAATGCAGTCATTCTTTGTGCCTCATAATGATAGTGCCTGAGAGCTCCTAATAGGGCCATTATGGGAGGGTCTTGGTCAGGTGTGAAACACTCAATATGCATGGGTTGTTAACGCCTTCTCGCATACAGCTTTCTTACACAAAACATGTCTTACAAATTTGAAATCAATACATTGTCTTATCTGAATATGCAGGATGATTTTCACAGTTTTGAAGCAAATATTCTAGGCTATATGATGCACTTTTCAAAAGTCTTGTGAAGAAATAATCAGTATGGGTAATTTCACCTTATTTCAGTGACAATTTTTTTTCCCCAAACCACACAAAGAGCTCAACTAAAAACTTTTACATACATGCGGCTGACATACTATTGTAGCAGCGTTTGTGCTGAATACAGTGTAATAAGACTTTAGCCATGAAAATGTCACAAGTTACAGAAATAAGCACAAATGTCAGAACACCTCCAGGACCCAGAAAACACCTCAGAGGGTTAAAGGAGAACTCCAGCGCAAAATGAACCTTTGGTCTAATTACACATTGTTACCTAGTCAACCGTTATCTGAGATTTGTTTTCATGATTATCGAATGTAAATAGTTCTCTAAAAACAGTTTAGCCTATAACGCTAGTATATGGGGCATGGAGTAATGACAATAAAAATCGCTTGTTAATACCACTAACAAGGCTCAAAATAGCCCCACACTAACACGGTAGCATAATGAGGGTCCCTACATGCAAACCGAAGCATTGAGAACTTTGACAGTGTCCAGACAGTTTAATAAGATGACATACAGTCAACTTCACGTATATAAGCAGAATCCATCTTTGAAAAACAGACTCTATCAGTCGAACTACAAACCACCAATCCAAATGCGCTGAACTGTGTAGAATCTCATATGGTCCAGCGCATTTGGATCGGTGGTTCGTAGATCGATTGAGAGTCTGTTTTTCAAAGATGGATTCTGCTTATATACGTGAAGTTGACTGTGTATAAAATATCTTAAACTGTCTGGACACTGTCAAAGTTCTCAATGCTTCGGTTTGCATGTAGGGACCCTCATTATGCTACCGTGTTAGTGTGGGGCTATTTTGAGCCTTGTTAGTGGTATTAACCCTCTGAGACCTAAGGGTATTTTTAAAATTAATTTTCCGTCTGGTGTCATTTACTAAAAAAGCTTGTAAAACATCAACCCTTTTGTGCACAGACAATTGACACACCTCTTTTTTTTCAGGACAAATTGAACTTTCAGCATATTTGTGTTGCATTGATGTCACCTGAATGTAAAATAAGTTATGGGACCACAAAGACAAATGAAAAAATAAAACGGAAATTGAATCACTCAAACATTTATTGAAATCACACACAAATAAATAAAAGCTAAGCAAATTTCCTCTGGAAAACAGTTTGTTCATGTCTTTGGAGTCCTGGAGCACAGGAATAAACATTATAACTTGAACAGAACCAAAACTATTTACATTTTTACAAAAGAAGTCCAGGCGTTTTGGGCCTCATGAAATTCACTGATGCCAAGCCTCAAAACAGTTCCTATCAGGAATCACACAGAGGGCCACATCACATGCTTTGCATTTCCAGGGGGTGGCCTGTTTGACCTGCTTTGTCTGCTTGCAGTTCACACATTGCCTTCTACCATAGGAGGCCTTCTTGCTTGCTTCAGTTTGATCTGATGTTGGCACAGGTACATGGTCACTTTGTTGCTGGGTGGGGGGAACAGCAACTGTAACACCACAGAGTTGGGCTGTCAGCTCCTCCAGAAAAGCCCTGTGGGTCATGGGCTGTTGCTGCTTCTCTGCACAAACTTCCTTGTGAAGTAAGTAACTGTTGGTCGCAGCAATGTCCAAAAAATGAAAAAACAGTGTCCTGTACCATCTCATAGTTTTATGGTGAACTGAGTAGTATTGGATGAGTTGATCAGAAAGATCAACACCTCCCATATTCTTGTTGTACTCAGTGACAGGGGTTGGGCATGGAATGGATTTGGTGTTCCAGCCTCCATCCCGAGTTCTTACCCTTCTCTGAACTGTGTTGCCAGAGAAGGCCGGGTGAATTGTGGAGCAGACAGAGACTTCCCGAGTGTCCATCCACTTTACAAAAACCAGAGGGCCGTCACGGATCCACCTGATGGTGCCCCTAGGATCCTTTTTGGTCATGGCATTTGTGGTTGTGCGGGGGCATCCTCGTCTGTTGTCCCTGTATGTGCCACATGCTCCAAAGTTCATGCTGTAGAGATCCATGAACAGCTTTGGACTTGTGTAGAAGTTGTCTACATACAAATTGTAGCCACTCCCTAGGAATAATTTGTTCATGAGGGACATAACAGAGTCGTATGCCAGTCCTACACCAGAAGAAAACACAGACTTCCCCGTGTATACAGCAAAGTCTAAAGTGTACCCAATGCTGCTGTCTGCCAGCACAAAAAGTTTGAAGCCCCACTTAGTTGGCTTCGCCTTCATATACTGGGTCATGCCAGTGTGAGCCTTTGTTGCCACCATCCTCTCGTCCACTGAAAGGTTCTGCCGTGGGTGATAAAATGCTCTGCATGCATGTTTGATGTCGTCTAAAAGGGGCTTCAGACGAAACAGCCGGTCATAAGCTGGTGTCCCTCTCTTCCGGTCGTTGTGGACATCTTCATCAGGGTCGCTCATGTGGATGTTCCAGGAAATGACCTGATACCTGTCACGTGCCATCACTGAGTGGGGAAACTGTTGGCTGAAAATGGTGTTTGTCCTCCAGTAGTCCCGGATATTTGTCAGTCTCACCAGTGCAAAAAAGAAAGTCAGTCCTAAATATTTGAAAAATTCTTCAACAGTGAAGTTTTTCCAGGAATATTTTTTACCCTTGGCAATGTTTTTTGCAGCGTTTGTGTTTGTGTTATTACACAAAGTGGTTGCTGCACTGTCACTGACAAAAAGTTTGAAAAGGTCCAATGGGGTGTATGTGGATGTGGGGCTGAGCTGATGTCCTGGCTTTCTTGCTGGGACGAACCTTTTGGGCACTGGAGGGATGTCTGGCTGACTCTCACTGTTCCATGATGGAGTTGGGGCTGCTGGCTGTGGTGATCTAGATCTCGACCTTGTGGATTCAGGACTCTGTCGACCCCTCAAGCTGCCGGATCTGGATCTGGATCTGGATCTGGATCTTGACCTTGACCGTGCTCTCCCTCTAGACCGTGACTGCAGCCGTCCATGACCTATTCCTGGCAGCTGCTGGGATGCTGCAGCAGAAGTGGAAGGCTGGGATGCTGCAGCAGAAGTGGAAGGGCCCTCCTCATCGGAAGAATGGAAGCTTTCCTGTCTGGCTCGGGTGGGTGGGCTGGTGTCTTCATTATCATGACTGTAAAACAAATAAAGCAAAATATTAGATCATACATATCAGATCAATTAGTGTTTTTGTATTTGATTTCTCACATAAGATAACAATGGCTGAGATTGCTACTGTACCCCCAACCCACCACAGCTATAATATGAGCATTCTCTCCCCAGCCAAAAGGTGTGACCAACCCCCCACTACAACATCCTTGAGACATTCTCTCCACAGCTAAAAGGTGTGACCAACCCCCCACTATCCTTTGTTTGTATCTCTAGGTAAACTCAATGGCTGAGAGACAAAGTGTAATCCACAACTCTTACTACTCTGTAACAAACATAGAAAAACGAAATACTACTTTTACAGAACTTATTTTTACATATGTAGAAAATGTACATTTTATTATATTAGTTTTTTTATTTTTTATACTTTTACAGTAAATAAAAAACTCAGACAAACAATGGCTGAGAGACAAACTGTAATCCACAACTCTTACTACTCTGTAACAAACATAGAAAAACGAAATACTACTTTTACAGAACTTATTTTTACATATGTAGAAAATGTATATTTTATTATATTAGTTTTTTTTATTTTTATACTTTTACAGTAAATAAAAAACTCAGACAAACAATGGCTGAGAGACAAACTGTAATCCACAACTCTTACTACTCTGTAACAAACATAGAAAAACCAAATACTACTTTTACAGAACTTATTTTTACATATTTAGAAAATTTATATTTTATCATATTAGTTTTTTTATATACTTTTACAGTAAATAAATAAATGGAACTTACTCTTCAGCAGGGTCTAGACCATCCTGATAATCTAGTTCCTCATCAGTCAAAAAGCTCTCTTCTCCAGAAAATCCATCATCCTCCATGGCATCAAAAAAGGCCAGCGCTTGATTTAGATCCATGTTTCTCACTCTCTGACGATCCATTATTCTCCGTTTATTATTCAAAACTAGCGTCTCTCTGTGCGTCTCTCTCTCTCTCCCGTCGAAACAGCTGTGCCGTGCGTCTCTCTCTCTCTCACTCTCTCTACACAATATCAGCCATGGTTCATGCGTAATGACGCACCAACGTGGACGACGGATCAGCCTGTCATTGGTCAACAACCTCACGCAAAGCATCACGTGATATCCAAAATGGCAGCTAGCATCGAGCTAGCGGCAAAAATGACAGAAAATGTATAAATTATGGACATCAAGTGGATAAAACTTGGATATAAGCGTTTGGATTTATTGCTGAAACACTCTGAAAGGAAGCACAAGTTCCAGGCTGGATAGAAAACCTTCTGTAAAGGCTAGAAAGACACCAAAGACACCCCCGTGACGGCTAGCTCGTTAGCTTTCTGCTGCAAAAAACGGTAAGAAAATCGATCAAACTTTCATCAAATAATATAAATATTTATCGGAGGAGTCGCGTGGCGTCGTGGACGATGCCGTCGGGCTCAGAGGGTTAACAAGCAATTTTTATTTGTCATTACTCCATGCCCCATATACTAGCGTTATACTAGCGTTATAGGCTAAACTGTTTTTAGAGATAAAACTATTTACATTCGATAATCATGAAAACAAATCTCAGATAACGGTTGACTAGGTAACAATTTGTAATTAGACCAAAGGTTCATTTTGCACCGGAGTTCTCCTTTAAGGTTCATAATTGAAAACTCCCTATGGCGAAAGTTACTTAATACCTTTTGAAACCCTATGGCTGCATGCTATGGGACTTAAATTGTACAGTAAGGCTATCAAGTGTCGCCACATTGGCAAAATAAGGGACCATTTCCAAGTCAAAAGCAGTTAAACCAGACATGAAGCAAAATTACAAGTCAGATACAATCAATGATTGATTTGTCAGTTTTATTAAGAAGGTCTCTTTTGCCCTTGAACCATTACAGGACCAAGTGAGGCCTTGCCTTCCCACTGAATGCCTAGAGAGAAGAAAGCCAAGTTAGAGACTTGAATCAAAAGCAACCTTAGAAAGAGCAAAAGCTACCAACCTCCATAGGGAGAAGCAGCAAATTCGCCATCAGGACCACATGTTGAGTCACAGCAACCACAAACTTGGTCATTACCATCAGCAGCAAACCACCTGCAATAAACAGACATGGAACCTTCAACATGAGAAACCTCAACTTAAATTAAATAAAAACACGTACCCATTGGCAAAAGAACAGGATTTGCGCTGAGCGTCACTGGGTGCAGAAGCAAGAGTTGCCTTCAGAATACACGTTATGTAGATCTGCAAAGGGGTGACAGACAAGTCACAAAACCAAAGCAGATGGGAGGAGAAGTCAAATTAACTCATGATATTCGTAGTACATACAGAAGGACTGCTGCCCTCCTGGAACATAAATGCCTCCAGCTGGAACTGGATCTTGTCAACCTGGGACCGAGGCATGAAGCGGGAGTTTGAAGCTGTAGTTTTGGCATCCACAAAGCACCTGACGACGAAACAATCACAAAGAGCAACTCATGAATGTCAACTGCAGAGCATCAAGCAACTAGACCTTACCCATGACTGTGACAAAGTGGTTACAAAAAGCAACTTAAACAGTCCTACCACATCAAGGGCCATGACCTTACCCATGATTCTCAATGAAGGAATATCTTGGAAGAGAGTTCACATCAGGTACTTGAGTGGCCACACAGCGCTCCACAAACACACGCAGAGGCACATGATTGTACTGCTTCACAGATGCCTCGATGTTAATAACACCACCCAGGAAATAGGAGTATGAAGGCCTCTGAGAGGACCAATCATCTTCACAAAAATAATACAAATAATTTAGGCACAGCAAGAATAGCAAGGGTAAAGATTCATTTTATTAAAAGAAAAAACCTGTACCAACCCATCATTATATTCAGGGAGAACAGCAAGACTTCTTGACCTGCCTCTGTTGAGGCATAAGGGACCCATGTTGGCCTCAAGGCATCACTGCTTACATTTTGGAGCCTGCGGTTCATGAGAGTACCCATTAAATGGTCTCCCAGTTGCGTGAGAAATGCATTTAGTCACAATCACTTACCTTTGATAATGACATTGAACACCAACAACTGCACCATCGGCACGGGTTATCGGAGTACCTGCAAGCGCCTCAGGGGTGTAGGTAAGAGAGAAGGTGTAGACAAGCTCATCCTCATTCATCTGTAAAAAGATTGTGGTTACCAACAGGGTCATCCCAAAGACTTGACATACACCAAGACAGGACACTCATATTGCTATGAATAGAAGGTACACTCTGCAATAGTAGAATTCCTAAAGAGCAAATCACCAATTAGTAAATTCCTCACATCACCACAGCTGCCCTCAGTAGCTTCGGTGTTGCCAGAGATAGTCAATGTTTTGGAGACATCAACTTAGGATTGAACATGCACATTGGATGTTCCAGGGTAAAAACTAGCTTTAACTATTAAGGCACAATATTTATTGTTCTTGTTTCTTAAGCTCCTTTCATACCATTTATGGGATAGTTTGCATCAGATGTTGGTTTGAAGGGTTACTAAAGGCAAGTAGCTTAAATTCAGGATTTACCCATTCAAACAGAACTTGGTCTTAGCTGCCCTGGCATTGTAAAATCAAGTGAACGGACTTTCCTTGAAAGATCCTCTGCCACAACAATTAAACCATTAAGATTTAGGAGTTCTTACCATCAGCACACTGTTGCAGTCCTGTAATTCATACTCAAAGATGAGCACTCGTGACTCAGGATCCTGACCAACAACCGGACATCCACCTAAAGACAGACCAGTTGGCTGGATCAACTGACCATTGCTGAATAAGTCCTGCTGGACCTCTACGAGAACCCGGTTCTCGCCACATTGAACCGCTACGCTGCTGGGAGTCATGGGTTGCCTCAACTGGAAGTCCACCGCCAATTCGCTCTGCACCTCGGGAACTACGGGATACCTCCAATCCAAAGGTTTCACTGGACCCTGCAACAGCTGCTTCTCCTGAAGGCCAAAAGGATCTTGCGCAAGGTTTTTGGAGACGGGATCCAAAGGACTCTGAAACTGAGAAGCCACTTGCAAAGGGTTCCAGAGCCCTAGAGGAGAAAGGGCAGGACTTCTGGAAGCTGCATCTAATTTTGGCCCCATGCTTCTTGGACTATGACTGGACCTCACACTTCCCAAGACATCAGGCAGATCAAATGTAACAATCACAACCAGCACTAAGACAGCTTTCAGGAACACCATCCTAACAACCTTTGACACAAACACCACAACACACAGCAGTGCTTGGCTTTGCCCTTTTGTACAGCTTTGAGTTAAGGTGGCTCCACCCCTTTTCCCTTAATTGATTATCCTAGATTCTCCTCGGGACCTGTAGAGTGTATGCATCTTGGGGATGCACCACTCTGCACATTTTTTATGGGCCTGTCCAAATAACCACACTTGATGTCTTTGTACTTGACCATTTGTCTACTTAAATGACCTACAGTATTTCCGGTCTTTGTTTAAAGTGTTCAAGTGGGTTTGAAGACCGCAAGTGTGTTTAGAACTTTTGATTACCCAATTGATTACACACTTTTAATGTTGCAAAAATGCAAGTTTACAGTATTGCTTTATTGCTTTACTATGCTTTATTTACACATTTTAATTTCAGGTACTTTGCATACTTAAAGAAATTGTGATGCTTTAATTACGATTAAACTGTATTTTTGATTGAATACAGTTGCAAATGTTGTACAAAATATACTCTTACATATTTGAACCAATAACATGTACAACAAATTTTTTACTACCAAATGATGTATAATTTCTCTAGTAGAATATTTTCAGTTTCACTTCATTTTGACGGTCCCTTTAACACATTATGTTGACTATATGTAACGTTGCACCTACATGTCTACTAACTCTCATTAGAGTATTAGTACAGTATTAGTAGACAGGTAGGGTAAGAATAAGTTGAGTTGTACTTGCAAAGTTACTTATAGTCATGCAAGTTCCCAAACATGATGCACGATGGGATACGTTTAGCCTCAAATACCACTCCGAAGTGGTATTCAACATGGTGTGGGTTTAGTGTATGTCAAGGGCACTGAGCTTTGGCATTTTTAAAACATGGGACAGTCTTGGGCACTTCCTGTCACATGCACGTGTTGTCAAGACATCAAGTGTGGATTTTTGCACAGGCACTTACTCTCTCTTATCATATTGTGCATTTACATTACATAATTTTCTACTAAAAACGTATGCATTGTTCTTTTATATGACAAGAGCGTTTTGGGGCGTAAAAGATTAAACTTTTGAATTTGCACAGACAAGAGAACAGGAATATTAATGTTATGGTTTGTGGGGAGATGAACCCAATCGCACACAGTATGCTCTGAACACAGTTTTATTCAGACAAAACAGGGAAAAACAAAACCCACGATGGGGCAAAACAAGACTGGTGGGCAAAAACAAAGACAAACTACACTAAGACTTGACAGATAACTAGACTAATAACAGCAACAAGATCAGGACTTTACAAGACAGAGTTCTTCACAAGGTACTCACAGGAAGGTCTACACACAGGTAATGTCTCACAGGATACACACAATGAGAATACAATGAACCGGCACAGGACAGCAAACACAAGGGGATTAAATAGGGAGAAACTAATAATGACGACAGGTGATACAGATGAAACAATGACTAACGAGGAGAACAAGGGGGCGGGGTTGGGTGACAAGACAACACAAGCACACAGCCCAAACACAAGGCCATGTGCTTGCACACAAAACATGGGTCTGTCATGATCCTGCCTCAAGACTTTAAAAAAGACAAGGACTAGATGGCAGAATCATGACAATTAAAAGGCCAACTCAATAATATCACCCACAGTGCTTCAAGGGACAAGGCATTCCCTGTAGAGCTCTTTTGGAATGATTTCTTTGCCAAATCTCCACCTATAGCTGGTGTATGAGCGCTCTGTCTCAACCTATAGCTGGTGTGTGGTGAGCGCTCTGTCTCCATCTATAGCTGGTGTGTGGTGAGTGCAGTGTCTCCACCTATAGCTGGTGTGTGAGAGCTCTGTCTCCACCTATAGCTGGTGTCTGGTGAGCGCTCTGTCTCCACCTATAGCTGGTGTGTGGTGAGCGCTCTGTCTCCACCTATAGGTGGTGTGTGGTGAGTGAACTGTCTCCACCTATAGGTGGTGTGTGGTGAGTGAACTGTCTCCACCTACAGCTGGTGTGTGGTGAGCGCTCTGTCTCCACCTATAGCTGGTGTGTGGTGAGCGCTCTGTCTCCACCTATAGGTTGTGTGTGGTGAGTGAACTGTCTCCACCTATAGGTGGTGTGTGGTGAGTGAACTGTCTCCACCTATAGGTGGTGTGTGGTGAGTGAACTGTCTCCACCTATAGCTGGTGTGTGGTGAGCGCTCTGTCTCCACCTATAGCTGGTGTGTGGTGAGCGCTCTGTCTCCACCTATAGCTGGTGTGTGGTGAGCGCTCTGTCTCCACCTATAGCTAGTGTGTGGTGAGCGCTCTGTCTTCACCTATAGCTGGTGTGTGGTGAGCGCTCTGTCTCCACCTATAGCTGGTGTGTGGTGAGCGCTCTGTCTCCAACTATAGCTGGTGTGTGGTGAGCGATCTGTCTCCACCTATAGCTGGTGTGTGGTTAGCGCTCTGTCTCCACCTATAGCTGGTGTGTGGTGAGCGCTCTGTCTCCACCTATAGCTGGTGTGTGGTGAGCGCTCTGTCTCCACCTATAGCTGGTGTGTGGTGAGCGCTCTGTCTCCACCTATAGCTGGTGTGTGGTGAGTGCTCTGTCTCCACCTATAGCTGGTGTGTGGTGAGCGCTCTGTCTCCATCTATAGCTGGTGTGTGGTGAGCGCTCTGTCTCCACCTATAGCTGGTGTGTAGTGAGAGCTCTGTCTCCACCTATAGCTGGTGTGTGGTGAGAGCTCTGTCTCCACCTATAGCTGGTGTGTGGTGAGCGCTCTGTCTCCACCTATAGCTGGTGTCTGGTGAGCGCTCTGTCTCCATCTATAGCTGGTGTGTGGTGAGCGCTCTGTCTCCACCTATAGCTGGTGTGTGGTGAGCGCTCTGTCTCCATCTATAGCTGGTGTGTGGTGAGCGCTCTGTCTCCACCTATAGCTGGTGTGTAGTGAGAGCTCTGTCTCCACCTATAGCTGGTGTGTGGTGAGAGCTCTGTCTCCACCTATAGCTGGTGTGTAGTGAGAGCTCTGTCTCCACCTATAGCTGTTGTGTGTGGTGAGCGCTCTGTCTCCACCTATAGCTGGTGTGTGTGGTGAGCGCTCTGTCTCCACCTATAGCTGGTGTGTTCTAGTGGCTCAAACTCGTGAAGCAATTGTCTGAAGCCTCTATTCTCAACAATGCTGTATGGCCGTAAATCCTGACATATGAAGCATATTAGTAATCTCTTGAGTGCTGAGATGTGGGTGGGAGTTGAGAAAAAAGCATCAGGCAAATGATGGCTGTGACTGCTCGACCAGGGCTGGCTGATGTCTTGCCATATGCAGAGAGAAGTTTGTCGTGTTGCCGAACACTTAACTCTTGCAGTTCATGCATATTAATGACTCATGTCTAACTCTCTGGTTTAGAGTTAAACCCAAAATTGTTATTTTACTTTTGTCGGTGGCAACAATATCCTCCTACCCATTTTGAATGCGTCGCGCTGCTGTTTGTTGCTAAAACTGCCACAAGTGGACGTCACGCAATAATTGGCTACATTCATAAACACGACAGAATTGATAATGCAGCTGCATCGATACACGCATCGTCAGGAGTTCATGAGGTTGTATTGATATTCTGAGCACAGCCCTGGTTCTTCGTACGTTGCTTAAAACATCCGAAATCAAATGAGACATCAAAGATGATATCATCGGCCTAATCATGATCTGGCTAATTAGGTTCTTCGAACACACCTGCCGGTATAGCTGGATAGAGTTATCTGAGATAATTGCGCGTGCATGCGCTGGTTTAAAAGGGGATATGTATCGATAGTAGAAACATTGATCAGCAACGCTGCTATTGGCTGCTCACCGTGGCCAAAGAGCGCGCTCAATTTTTCTCCGCAGCAGATCAAGAGCTACACTTATTACAGTATATATTTTAGTATTTCAATAATTTCATAATTATTTTGTTAATTTTTAATGTCAGAGCCACCGTCCAATAGAACATGGGAACAAGTAAAAGTGAAGTACAAGAATATTCTACAAAATAATAATATTTACTAGGTACTTATACTGTTCCTAGTCTCTTTTTAAAAAAGCACTGTTAAATGATGTGTTTGTCTGTTAATAACAGCAACCAAGAAGGCTGAGCAAAAAAAAAAAAAAAAAAGAAAAAAGGTGGTGGTCCTGCAAACCTTGGGTTAAATGTGAATCGACCCATTGTGAAGGGCATCCCGGGTTTAGCTCTTCCTTAGACCCGTAGCCAGGGACTAGTAGCAGCAACAGATTTAAATGTCCTTACTAAACTGTCAAATAATTAAATTAAGTAGGTAAATTATAATCCTATAATCCAAATGGCTGGTACAGTCATTTAAACTGTTAAATCTTGAGCAGTGATGAATTGCTTTGACTTGTGAAAGTTGTTGTGGCAAAAACAATATTTAACAAACCAGCATTCCCAGGCAAAGGAGACGTCAAGATTCAAATTGTATTTAAAAGAAAATATACATTTATTCTTGCAAGAATAGTTCCCATTCTAGCCACACAGCCCAGCTGCAGGCTGAGGTGAAACCCCAGCCTTAACAGACCAGTTTGCAGGCAGAAGTGAGACCCAGATAGGTGCTTTACTGGTAGATTTATAATGTTCTCGAACTGGACAAATACTCTGATTCATTCTGACTTCTGACCTGTAATGCTCCTGAATCATAATCATCCACTGTTCGCTCGTTGGCCAGAGGAGAACTGGCCCCCGACTGAGCCTGGGTTCTCCCAAGTTTTTTTTCTCCCTTCTGTCACCTGATGAAGTTTTGGTTCCTTGCCGCTGTTGCCTTACCTTCTGGCTTGCTTAGTTGGGGACATTTAATATTCAACAATATTATAGATCTGCCTTAAAGGTGGACGATGATGAAATTGTTTTTTGTATTATTTTCATGTTATCACTGTGAAGCTGCTTTGATACAATCTGTATTGTAAAAAGCGCTATATAAATAAAGGTGAATTGACTATCTTTGGATTGTGTTGTAAATAAATACATCCAAAAAGCCATTATTTTTTAAATGCAGTCATTCTTTGTGCCTCATAATGATAGTGCCTGAGAGCTCCTAATAGGGCCATTATGGGAGGGTCTTGGTCAGGTGTGAAACACTCAATATGCATGGGTTGTTAACGCCTTCTCGCATACAGCTTTCTTACACAAAACATGTCTTACAAATTTGAAATCAATACATTGTCTTATCTGAATATGCAGGATGATTTTCACAGTTTTGAAGCAAATATTCTAGGCTATATGATGCACTTTTCAAAAGTCTTGTGAAGAAATAATCAGTATGGGTAATTTCACCTTATTTCAGTGACAATTTTTTTTCCCCAAACCACACAAAGAGCTCAACTAAAAACTTTTACATACATGCGGCTGACATACTATTGTAGCAGCGTTTGTGCTGAATACAGTGTAATAAGACTTTAGCCATGAAAATGTCACAAGTTACAGAAATAAGCACAAATGTCAGAACACCTCCAGGACCCAGAAAACACCTCAGAGGGTTAAAGGAGAACTCCAGCGCAAAATGAACCTTTGGTCTAATTACACATTGTTACCTAGTCAACCGTTATCTGAGATTTGTTTTCATGATTATCGAATGTAAATAGTTCTCTAAAAACAGTTTAGCCTATAACGCTAGTATATGGGGCATGGAGTAATGACAATAAAAATCGCTTGTTAATACCACTAACAAGGCTCAAAATAGCCCCACACTAACACGGTAGCATAATGAGGGTCCCTACATGCAAACCGAAGCATTGAGAACTTTGACAGTGTCCAGACAGTTTAATAAGATGACATACAGTCAACTTCACGTATATAAGCAGAATCCATCTTTGAAAAACAGACTCTATCAGTCGAACTACAAACCACCAATCCAAATGCGCTGAACTGTGTAGAATCTCATATGGTCCAGCGCATTTGGATCGGTGGTTCGTAGATCGATTGAGAGTCTGTTTTTCAAAGATGGATTCTGCTTATATACGTGAAGTTGACTGTGTATAAAATATCTTAAACTGTCTGGACACTGTCAAAGTTCTCAATGCTTCGGTTTGCATGTAGGGACCCTCATTATGCTACCGTGTTAGTGTGGGGCTATTTTGAGCCTTGTTAGTGGTATTAACAAGCAATTTTTATTTGTCATTACTCCATGCCCCATATACTAGCGTTATACTAGCGTTATAGGCTAAACTGTTTTTAGAGATAAAACTATTTACATTCGATAATCATGAAAACAAATCTCAGATAACGGTTGACTAGGTAACAATTTGTAATTAGACCAAAGGTTCATTTTGCACCGGAGTTCTCCTTTAAGGTTCATAATTGAAAACTCCCTATGGCGAAAGTTACTTAATACCTTTTGAAACCCTATGGCTGCATGCTATGGGACTTAAATTGTACAGTAAGGCTATCAAGTGTCGCCACATTGGCAAAATAAGGGACCATTTCCAAGTCAAAAGCAGTTAAACCAGACATGAAGCAAAATTACAAGTCAGATACAATCAATGATTGATTTGTCAGTTTTATTAAGAAGGTCTCTTTTGCCCTTGAACCATTACAGGACCAAGTGAGGCCTTGCCTTCCCACTGAATGCCTAGAGAGAAGAAAGCCAAGTTAGAGACTTGAATCAAAAGCAACCTTAGAAAGAGCAAAAGCTACCAACCTCCATAGGGAGAAGCAGCAAATTCGCCATCAGGACCACATGTTGAGTCACAGCAACCACAAACTTGGTCATTACCATCAGCAGCAAACCACCTGCAATAAACAGACATGGAACCTTCAACATGAGAAACCTCAACTTAAATTAAATAAAAACACGTACCCATTGGCAAAAGAACAGGATTTGCGCTGAGCGTCACTGGGTGCAGAAGCAAGAGTTGCCTTCAGAATACACGTTATGTAGATCTGCAAAGGGGTGACAGACAAGTCACAAAACCAAAGCAGATGGGAGGAGAAGTCAAATTAACTCATGATATTCGTAGTACATACAGAAGGACTGCTGCCCTCCTGGAACATAAATGCCTCCAGCTGGAACTGGATCTTGTCAACCTGGGACCGAGGCATGAAGCGGGAGTTTGAAGCTGTAGTTTTGGCATCCACAAAGCACCTGACGACGAAACAATCACAAAGAGCAACTCATGAATGTCAACTGCAGAGCATCAAGCAACTAGACCTTACCCATGACTGTGACAAAGTGGTTACAAAAAGCAACTTAAACAGTCCTACCACATCAAGGGCCATGACCTTACCCATGATTCTCAATGAAGGAATATCTTGGAAGAGAGTTCACATCAGGTACTTGAGTGGCCACACAGCGCTCCACAAACACACGCAGAGGCACATGATTGTACTGCTTCACAGATGCCTCGATGTTAATAACACCACCCAGGAAATAGGAGTATGAAGGCCTCTGAGAGGACCAATCATCTTCACAAAAATAATACAAATAATTTAGGCACAGCAAGAATAGCAAGGGTAAAGATTCATTTTATTAAAAGAAAAAACCTGTACCAACCCATCATTATATTCAGGGAGAACAGCAAGACTTCTTGACCTGCCTCTGTTGAGGCATAAGGGACCCATGTTGGCCTCAAGGCATCACTGCTTACATTTTGGAGCCTGCGGTTCATGAGAGTACCCATTAAATGGTCTCCCAGTTGCGTGAGAAATGCATTTAGTCACAATCACTTACCTTTGATAATGACATTGAACACCAACAACTGCACCATCGGCACGGGTTATCGGAGTACCTGCAAGCGCCTCAGGGGTGTAGGTAAGAGAGAAGGTGTAGACAAGCTCATCCTCATTCATCTGTAAAAAGATTGTGGTTACCAACAGGGTCATCCCAAAGACTTGACATACACCAAGACAGGACACTCATATTGCTATGAATAGAAGGTACACTCTGCAATAGTAGAATTCCTAAAGAGCAAATCACCAATTAGTAAATTCCTCACATCACCACAGCTGCCCTCAGTAGCTTCGGTGTTGCCAGAGATAGTCAATGTTTTGGAGACATCAACTTAGGATTGAACATGCACATTGGATGTTCCAGGGTAAAAACTAGCTTTAACTATTAAGGCACAATATTTATTGTTCTTGTTTCTTAAGCTCCTTTCATACCATTTATGGGATAGTTTGCATCAGATGTTGGTTTGAAGGGTTACTAAAGGCAAGTAGCTTAAATTCAGGATTTACCCATTCAAACAGAACTTGGTCTTAGCTGCCCTGGCATTGTAAAATCAAGTGAACGGACTTTCCTTGAAAGATCCTCTGCCACAACAATTAAACCATTAAGATTTAGGAGTTCTTACCATCAGCACACTGTTGCAGTCCTGTAATTCATACTGAAAGATGAGCACTCGTGACTCAGGATCCTGACCAACAACCGGACATCCACCTAAAGACAGACCAGTTGGCTGGATCAACTGACCATTGCTGAATAAGTCCTGCTGGACCTCTACGAGAACCCGGTTCTCGCCACATTGAACCGCTACGCTGCTGGGAGTCATGGGTTGCCTCAACTGGAAGTCCACCGCCAATTCGCTCTGCACCTCGGGAACTACGGGATACCTCCAATCCAAAGGTTTCACTGGACCCTGCAACAGCTGCTTCTCCTGAAGGCCAAAAGGATCTTGCGCAAGGTTTTTGGAGACGGGATCCAAAGGACTCTGAAACTGAGAAGCCACTTGCAAAGGGTTCCAGAGCCCTAGAGGAGAAAGGGCAGGACTTCTGGAAGCTGCATCTAATTTTGGCCCCATGCTTCTTGGACTATGACTGGACCTCACACTTCCCAAGACATCAGGCAGATCAAATGTAACAATCACAACCAGCACTAAGACAGCTTTCAGGAACACCATCCTAACAACCTTTGACACAAACACCACAACACACAGCAGTGCTTGGCTTTGCCCTTTTGTACAGCTTTGAGTTAAGGTGGCTCCACCCCTTTTCCCTTAATTGATTATCCTAGATTCTCCTCGGGACCTGTAGAGTGTATGCATCTTGGGGATGCACCACTCTGCACATTTTTTATGGGCCTGTCCAAATAACCACACTTGATGTCTTTGTACTTGACCATTTGTCTACTTAAATGACCTACAGTATTTCCGGTCTTTGTTTAAAGTGTTCAAGTGGGTTTGAAGACCGCAAGTGTGTTTAGAACTTTTGATTACCCAATTGATTACACACTTTTAATGTTGCAAAAATGCAAGTTTACAGTATTGCTTTATTGCTTTACTATGCTTTATTTACACATTTTAATTTCAGGTACTTTGCATACTTAAAGAAATTGTGATGCTTTAATTACGATTAAACTGTATTTTTGATTGAATACAGTTGCAAATGTTGTACAAAATATACTCTTACATATTTGAACCAATAACATGTACAACAAATTTTTTACTACCAAATGATGTATAATTTCTCTAGTAGAATATTTTCAGTTTCACTTCATTTTGACGGTCCCTTTAACACATTATGTTGACTATATGTAACGTTGCACCTACATGTCTACTAACTCTCATTAGAGTATTAGTACAGTATTAGTAGACAGGTAGGGTAAGAATAAGTTGAGTTGTACTTGCAAAGTTACTTATAGTCATGCAAGTTCCCAAACATGATGCACGATGGGATACGTTTAGCCTCAAATACCACTCCGAAGTGGTATTCAACATGGTGTGGGTTTAGTGTATGTCAAGGGCACTGAGCTTTGGCATTTTTAAAACATGGGACAGTCTTGGGCACTTCCTGTCACATGCACGTGTTGTCAAGACATCAAGTGTGGATTTTTGCACAGGCACTTACTCTCTCTTATCATATTGTGCATTTACATTACATAATTTTCTACTAAAAACGTATGCATTGTTCTTTTATATGACAAGAGCGTTTTGGGGCGTAAAAGATTAAACTTTTGAATTTGCACAGACAAGAGAACAGGAATATTAATGTTATGGTTTGTGGGGAGATGAACCCAATCGCACACAGTATGCTCTGAACACAGTTTTATTCAGACAAAACAGGGAAAAACAAAACCCACGATGGGGCAAAACAAGACTGGTGGGCAAAAACAAAGACAAACTACACTAATGGCGCTTTTCCACTGCACAGTACCAGCTCGCCTTGGCTCGCCTCACCTCGACTCGACTCGCCTCTGTTTGGTTTTCCACTGTGTAAAAGTTGTACCAGTACCTGCTTCCAGGTACTTTTTTTCGTATCACCTCCGGCGAGGTTCTAAGCGAGCCGAGGCGGGCTGAGGCGATACTAAAACGTGACGTGACACACGGGAGACTGCTGATTGGTCAGCGAGAATCGTCACTATTGACTGCGCCATCATTGCACGCGCCAGACGGAGTATCCTGAATAACCCTGGCATTTTTAAATAGTTTTGCCAGAGATTGCGTGATATACCCATTACTAATCCCATCGATTTCCTCCATTGTCCTGTGTGTGTGGGTAGCGGGTGTGTGTCGCGTCGCTATGACGACCACCAGGTACTATTGTGGAAGTACTATGCAATGGAAAACGGAGCGAAACGCGAGCCGAGCCGAGCTGAGCTGAGACGAGCTGAGTCGAGTCGAGCTGGTACTGGTAATGGAAAAGCGCCATAAGACTTGACAGATAACTAGACTAATAACAGCAACAAGATCAGGACTTTACAAGACAGAGTTCTTCACAAGGTACTCACAGGAAGGTCTACACACAGGTAATGTCTCACAGGATACACACAATGAGAATACAATGAACCGGCACAGGACAGCAAACACAAGGGGATTAAATAGGGAGAAACTAATAATGACGACAGGTGATACAGATGAAACAATGACTAACGAGGAGAACAAGGGGGCGGGGTTGGGTGACAAGACAACACAAGCACACAGCCCAAACACAAGGCCATGTGCTTGCACACAAAACATGGGTCTGTCATGATCCTGCCTCAAGACTTTAAAAAAGACAAGGACTAGATGGCAGAATCATGACAATTAAAAGGCCAACTCAATAATATCACCCACAGTGCTTCAAGGGACAAGGCATTCCCTGTAGAGCTCTTTTGGAATGATTTCTTTGCCAAATCTCCACCTATAGCTGGTGTATGAGCGCTCTGTCTCAACCTATAGCTGGTGTGTGGTGAGCGCTCTGTCTCCATCTATAGCTGGTGTGTGGTGAGTGCAGTGTCTCCACCTATAGGTTGTGTGTGGTGAGTGAACTGTCTCCACCTATAGGTGGTGTGTGGTGAGTGAACTGTCTCCACCTATAGGTGGTGTGTGGTGAGTGAACTGTCTCCACCTATAGCTGGTGTGTGGTGAGCGCTCTGTCTCCACCTATAGCTGGTGTGTGGTGAGCGCTCTGTCTCCACCTATAGCTGGTGTGTGGTGAGCGCTCTGTCTCCACCTATAGCTAGTGTGTGGTGAGAGCTCTGTCTCCACCAGGGACGTGCAGAGAGTTCCTCAGGGGCAGGGGCTCAAATATTAAAAAGGGCATATATATAAATATATATGTGCTTTGCATCACAGAAATAAAATATATTTTTTAAAGTATATTAAAATAGAAAAAAAATCTGTATTTTTGATCAAATAAATGCAGGCTTAAAGCGCATACTTTAAAAGGGACTTTAAAAAAAAAATAGTAATGTGTGTGTTCAAAAATGTTAAAATAATAAAGTCACCATTTCGCGTGTTGTTGTCAGGCAGCCTACACTTCACATAATAGGCCTGCAAGTAGGCCTGGGCTTCATTTAACAAACTATGATAGTTTCATAATGGTAAACGGTGTATCAATATAGACTAAATTTAAGTGACTTGAATACTATACTTACCATTAATGCTACTTTTAGTGCTGGTTTGTAGTCAATTAACATCCATTAGGTCAACGACGGAGATTCAGATCACTTCAATGTCAATTCGTCTGTCCATGTAATTTTCAAATGATTTACTTATAAATGACCGTCCAATGATATTTGAACTTCTTGTGCCAGATGACGATTGGTCGGTGTATTATGCATGACAAACAGGCTTCAGCGAATTAAGTAATATTTTAAAATATGTGTTATGTGGATTTTTAATTGAATCGACACAACCTTTTATTATAAAAAATAATAATAAAAAAAAAAAAGCTTTTTTTTTTTTTTCTGCCGTCGAGCCATACTGACTGAAAGACGCTCGAGAGCATCGGTTCCCAAACAGACTGTGTGGGATACCTACGTGTAAACTAGTACATTTTCATTTTAAAACGCATAACTTTTGCTACGGTTATGCCTGCCGCCCACACACTACTCCGGAGTTTTAGACCCTCGAAAATGGAGACCGTCAGTCAAGACCGAAGCAAGACACGCACAACTTGACGCAAGTGACGCAACCCATAGCAACGCGTTATAGCAACGACACCTCAGACTGACAGAAACGTAAAAATAAACGTGAATTTAGGCTACTTTAGTCTTGTGCACATTGTCATGTAAATTATAAGCAAATGCATTTTGTTTTATTGACCACAATATTATCAATGATATTTGTTTGAGAAGGGCACTTTTGATTAATTTTGAAAAAGGGCAGGGGCTCGAGCACCCAAAGCCCCCCCCTCTGCACGTGCCTGGTCTCCACCTATAGCTGGTGTGTGGTGAGTCCTCTGTCTCCACCTATAGCTGGTGTGTGGTGAGTGCTCTGTCTCCACCTATAGCTGGTGTGTGGTGAGTGCTCTGTCTCCACCTATAGCTGGTGTGTGGTGAGCGCACTGTCTCCACCTATAGCTGGTGTGTGGTGAGTGCTCTGTCTCCACCTATAGCTGGTGTGTGGTGAGTGCTCTGTCTCCACCTATATCTGGTGTGTGGTGAGCGCACTGTCTCCACCTATAGCTGGTGTGTGGTGAGTGCTCTGTCTCTACCTATAGCTGGTGTGTGGTGAGTGCTCTGTCTCCACCTATAGCTGGTGTGTGGTGAGTGCTCTGTCTCCACCTATATCTGGTGTGTGGTGAGCGCACTGTCTCCACCTATAGCTGGTGTGTGGTGAGTGAACTGTCTCCACCTATAGCTGGTGTGTGGTGAGTGCTCTGTCTCCACCTATAGCTGGTGTGTGGCGGTTAAGCCAGTCTGTCTGCTTCCTGACCTGAGCCCCAGATTGTCACGTTTTATCTCTAAGACTGTGTGCCAAATTACTAGAGAGAAGAGCAGCACCATCCCAGGAGGGATGAATACCATCTCTTTTCAACAGGTCAGGTTTGCCCCAAAAACTTTTCCAATTTTCTATGATTTCATTATTTTGCAGACACCACTTAGACAACCAGCCATTATGTGATGACAATCTGCTAACTATCTCAGCACTCCTGCGAACAGGAAGGGGGCCAGAGCAAATTACAGTGCCTGACATAGTAATTGCAAGTTCACACACCTCTTTTAACGTTATTTTTAGTTATCTCCGACTGGCGAAGTCAAACATCATTAGTGCCGACGTGAATAATAATCTTAGAGAATTTATTATAAGCATTAGCCAGCAATTTTAAATTTGCTTTGATGTTGCTTTGACGTGACAAAACACCACCTGCTTTGTGATGACAGGTGTGTGCTGCTCGACCAGGGCTGAATGATGTCTTGCTAGATGCAGAGAGAGGTTTGTCATGTTGCAGAGTACATAACTTTTGCAGTTCTTACATGTCGCATGACTTATCTCCAACTCTGTTTTAGAGTTAAACCCAAAATACTCCTATTTTTTTTTTTTTTTACTTTTGTCAGTAGTGGCAAAATCCTCATCCATTTTGAATGTTTTGCGTTGCTAAACTTTACATCGCGTGATAATTGGCTACATTCAAAAGCACAACAAAATCGATACAGCAGCTGCTGTGTCGACATGCGCATCAGGAGTTCATGAAGTTGTATTGATAATCTGAGCACAGCCTTGGAGTACATTTGAAAGCGCTATATAAATGCCTCAGTGGTTATAATTTTCACCAGAAATTCTTCTTTTAATCAAATTGCATCAAACTAATTGCTTCAAACGCATAACCAGTGTTGGGTGTACTGTAATAATATTACTTTTTTCAGTAACTAGTGTAAGGCATTACTCGTCTGAAAATGGTAATATTATTACAGTTTTCCCGAGCTAGTTACTTGCGTTACATTTGCCAGTAGCACCATCACACACAAGGCACACAACACAGAGAACAGAAGGGAAGGGGAGGAGGGCGTGAATGGAACAGTGATTGGTCTGGGTTTGGCACGAGGTATCATTTACCATCATCGATTGGTCGACACCCGGCAGCCAGCCGCAGAGCGGCACCCTCAAAGACAGATGGGGGAAAATGAAAGCGTCAACAACGGCAAGCTCTTTTCAGAGGAAGGTTCCCAGCAACAGAAAGCTAGTTTCGACGGGTGGAGATTCAGTAATTATTTTGAATATGTTCAACGGAAGGAAAATAACTTGACGGTGAAGTGCACACTCTGCCCGGGGAGAAAGCTGCTCTCCACCGCTTCCGACAGCACGGACACATCAAGCTCGTTGCGAAGCGACAGAGTGACATGAACGAGCAGCCCCACAAGCAGCAAAAAGTTTGGACTTGTTATCCCATACGGAAATGTAATATACAGTATGTACATATATTAAATATATCCACATATATAAAATATATACCATATATATGCCCATATATAAAACCTATTAGAAAATTGAACAATTGACATATAAAACCAGCCCATATATTTTATGCATGTATAACAGTGTTTTTTTACATACATGTCACATATATATAATTATCAGTTTTCAAATAGAATTTGTGTAGTATTTGTTTTGTTTTTATGAGCTGGTCAAGAAGAGGTAAAATAATAATAAATAATAAATTTTATTTATAAAAGATTCGAAAATGAAATGTGGATATGTAGACTTGAAATAAATAGTTAAATAGTAAATAAGTTTGGCATATATAATAATAATTTAACATTTCCGTATGGGATAAATTGACAATCAAATTTATTGATTGTTTGCACCAGACGGTGTTTGTTAAACATTGAGGAAATTAATACTTGTTTTTTGTACTTGATTGCACAAGTACAGTTGTTTGTAGTTATTTGTGCTAGACAGTGCCAGTCTGTTGTTGGCGTAATAAAGACCCTTAAGAACACTCCTCCTTTGTATGTTCTCCCTCCATCTGATGCGTCTCAGGCAATTATAGAGTAATTAATAAAAAAAATGTAACTAGTAATATAACTAGTAATATAACTAGTTACTTTCTCCAGGGAGTAATAAAGTAAAGTAAGGCATTACTATTTTTGAGAGTAATATGTAATAAGTAATATATTACGTTTTTGAGTAACTAGCCCCAACACTGCGCATAACCTTGAGCTTTCACTAGCAGTCTTTAACCCTCTGGGGTCGGCAAACGCGCGGGCGCGTTTTGCTGTTTTTTTTTTTTTTACATAGCAGCAACATAGACTTAAAATACTCCGTCACGTATGGTCATACAGACTTAAGAAATATGAAAAAAGAATCTGTGAGATGTCTACTTTTGTATTTGTCCACTTTGTCCACAAAACGTTGTGCTTTTGTAAAATAAAGAAAATAAACAGGGTGTGCTTTCTGCCTCTCCGTCTCGTGAACTTTTTATTCTTGAGTGCGTCCCTAAACATAAACAAAACTCAGCGAATACTTGTCACACATTTATGAGCTCTATATCTTTATAATCATTTAAGTGTGTAGTTTTAAATGACCTGATTCAAAAAGAAAACAAATATTCTCTGTTTAAGTAATTTGTATAAAACCAACAAGATATCCAGTTTCTCAAACACTTGCTCATTATTTTTAATGTGACCACACCCACACACGCAAAATATATAGACATGCAAATCGCGCTCATTACCTCAAAAACAATGCACCTAACCTCATCAGTCCTCCGCTGTTTGCCGAGTTTGATAGACGCGCACCAGCTTATTGGATTTACATCCGAAGAAGAAGAACGCGATTTGAAGACAAAGATTTTAAGGTAAGAAATAATTCTGAATTATATAAGTTAGTGTTATTGTTGCATAAACTTCACATTCAGCGGCTCCAGCGCTTCAGTAAATGTTCTCTTGCACGCGCTGTCTGTTTGAAAAGCAAAACGCATGTTTTTACTCCAATCTCATTTCATAACGTCATAACAATTGTAAACATTTAAAGTAACATATAATCAATTATATGTTTATTCGTGTAGTGTTACTGAAGTGTTTAACGATTTATAGGCTGCCTAGCTGCTATAGGCTTATTATTGTATGCAGCACTGCACATATATGCACATATATTTTTACAGGGACCAGATGAGAGGCCACTAATGTCCTGCTGATTTAATTCTCATGATTCTCTGTACATGTAGGCCTACATGGTAAAATGGAAAATCAAACATGGAACTGACAGGTATGTATGACACCTGTTTCAGGAATGGCACAAAGGTGTGATCAGTATCTTCAATAATTGTGCTTTTTTGTCCTTTTTTTGTGTATCTTTGGATTGTTTTGTAAAATAAATCCCAAAAAGCCATTATTTTTTAACTGCAGTCATTCTTTGTGCCTCATGATGATAGTGCCTGAGAGCTTCTAATAGGGCCATTATGGGAGGGTCTTTGTCAGGTGTGAAACACTCAATATGCATGGGTTGTTAACACCTTCTCACATACAGCTTTCTTACACAAAACATGTCTTACAAATTTGAAATAAATATGTCTTATCTGAATATGCAGGATGATTTTCACCATTTTGAAGCAATTATTCTAGGCTATATGATACACTTTTCAAAAGTCTTGTGAAGAAATAATCAGTATGGGTATTATCACCTTATTTCAGCGACAATTTTTTTTTTTCCAAACCACGCAACAAACATCTCAAAAACTACAAACTTTAACATACATGCTGCTGACATACTATTGTAGCAGAGTTTGTAATGAATACAGTGTAATAAGACTTTAGCCATGAAAATGTCACAAGTAACAGAAATAAGCACAAATGTCAGAACACCTCCAGGACCCAGAAAACACCTCAGACCCCAGAGGGTTAAGGTTCATAATTTAAAACTCCCTATGGCGAAAGTTACTTAATACCTTCTGGAACCCTATGGTTGCATGCTATGGGACTTAAATTGTACAGTAAGGCTATCAGTTTCACCACATTGGCAGAATAAGGGACTATTTCCAAGTCAAAAGCAGTTAAACCAGACATGAAGCAAAATGACAAGTCAGATACAATCAATGATTGATTTGTCAGTTTTATTAAGAAGGTCTCTTTTGCCCTTGAACCATTACAGGACCAAGTGAGGCCTTGCCTTCCAACTGAATGCCTAGAGAGAAGAAGAAAGCCAAGTTAGAGACTTGAATCAAAAGCAACCTTAGAAAGAGCAAAAGCTACCAACCTCCATAGGGAGAAGCAGCAAATTCACCATCAGGACCACATGTTGAGTCACAGCAACCACAAACTTGGTCATTACCATCAGCAGCAAACCACCTGCAATAAACAAAGACATGGAGCCTTCAACATGAGAAACCTCAACTTAAATTAAATAAAAACACGTACCCATTGGCAAAAGAACAGGATTTGCGCTGAGCGTCACTGGGTGCAGAAGCAAGAGTTGCCTTCAGAATACACGTTATGTAGATCTGCAAAGGGGTGACAGACAAGTCACAAAACCAAAGCAGATGGGAGGAGAAGTCAAATTAACTCATGATATTCGTAGTACATACAGAAGGACTGCTGCCCTCCTGGAACATAAATGCCTCCAGCTGGAACTGGATCTTGTCAACCTGGGATCGAGGCATGAAGCGGGAGCTGGAAGCTGTAGTTTTGGCATCCACAAAGCACCTGACGACGAAACAATCACAAAGAGCAACTCATGAATGTCAACTGCAGAGCATCAAGCAACTAGACCTTACCCATGACTGTGACAAAGTGGTTTACAAAAAGCAACTTAAACAGTCCTAACACATCAAGGGCCATGACCTTACCCATGATTCTCAATGAAGGAATATCTTGGAAGAGAGTTCACATCAGGTACTTGAGTGGCCACACAGCGCTCCACAAACACACGCAGAGGCACATGATTGTACTGCTTCACAGATGCCTCGATGTTAATAACACCACCCAGGAAATAGGAGTATGAAGGCCTCTGATAGGACCAATCATCTTCACAAAAACAATAATAATAATTTAGGCACAGCCAGAATAGCAAGGGTAAAGATTCATTTTATTAAAAGAAAAAACCTGTACCAACCCATCATGATCTTCAGGGAGAACAGCAAGACTTCTTGACCTGCCTCTGTTGAGGCATAAGGGACCCATGTTGGCCTCAAGGCATCACTGCTTACATTTTGGAGCCTGCGGTTCATGAAAGTACCCATTAAATGGTCTCCCAGTTGTGTGAGAAATGCATTAAGTCACAGATCACTTACCTTTGATAATGACATTGAACACCAACAACTGCACCATCGGCACGGGTTATCGGAGTACCTGCAAGCGCCTCAGGGGTGTAGGTAAGAGAGAAGGTGTAGACAAGCTCATCCTCATTCATCTGTAAAAAGATTGTGGTTACCAACAGGGTCATCCCAAAGACTTTATATACACCAAGACAGGACACTCATATTGCTATGAATAGAAGGTACACTCTGCAACAGTGGAATTCCTAAAGAGCAAATCACCAATTAGTAAATTCCTCATCACCACAGCTGCCCTCAGTAGCTTCGGTGTTGCCAGAGATAGTCAATGTTTTGGAGATATCCACTTAGGATTGAACATGCACATTGGATGTTCCAGGGTAAAAACTAGCTTTAACTATTAAGGCACAAGATTTATTGTTCTTGTTTCTTAAACTCCTTTCATACCATTTAAGGGATAGTTTGCATCAGATGTTGGTTTGAAGGGTTACTAAAGGCAAGTAGCTTAAATTCAGGATTTACCCATTCAAACAGAACTTGGTCTTAGCTGCCCTGGCATTGTAAAATCAAGTGAACGGACTTTCCTTGAAAGATCCTCTGCCACAACAATTAAACCATTAAGATTTAGGAGTTCTTACCATCAGCACGCTGTTGCAGTCCTGTAATCCATACTCAAAGATGAGCACTCTTGACTCAGGATCCTGACCAACAACAGGACATCCACCTAAAGACAGACCAGTTGGCTGGATCAATTGACCATTGCTAAATAAGTCCTGCTGGACCTCTACAAGAACCCAGTTCTCGCCACATTGAACCGCTACGCTGCTGGGAGTCACGGGTTGCCTCAACTGGAAGTCCACCGCCAATTCGCTCTGCACCTCGGGAACTATGGGATACCTCCAATCCAAAGGTTTCACTGGACCCTGCAACAGCTGCTTCTCCTGAAGGCCAAAAGGATCTTGCGCAAGGTTTTTGGAGACAGGACCCAAAGGACTCTGAAACTGAGAAGCCACTTGCAAAGGGTTCCAGAACCCACGAGGAGAAAGGGCAGGACTTCTGGAAGCTGCATCTAATTTTGGCCCCATGCTTCTTGGACTATGACTGGACCTCACACTTCCCAAGACATCAGGCAGATCAAATGTAACAATCACAACCAGCACTAAGACAGCTTTCAGGAACACCATCCTAACAACCTTTAACACAAACACCACAACACACAGCAGTGCTTGGCTTTGCCATTTTGTACAGCTTTGAGTTAAGGTGGCTCCACCCCTTCTACCTTAATTGATTATCCTAGATTCTCCTCTGGACCTGTAGAGTGTATGCATCTTGGGGATGCACCACTCTGCACATTTTTATGGGCCTGTCCAAATAACCACACTTGATGTCTTTGTACTTGACCATTTGTCTACTTAAATTACCTACAGTATTTCCGGTCTTTGTTTAAAGTGTTGAAGTGGGTTTGAAGACCGCAAGTGTGTTTAGAACTTTTGATTACCCAATTGATTACACACTTTTAATGTTGCAAAAATGCAAGTTTACATAGCTTTATTTACACATTTTGATTTCAGGTACTTTTTCATACTTAAAGAAATTGTGATGCTTTAATTACGATTAAACTGTATTTTTGATTAAATACAGTTGCAAATGTTGTACAAAATATACTCTCACATCTTTGAACCAATAACATGTACAACAAATTGTTTACTACCAAATGATGTATAATTTCTCTAGTAGAATATTTTCAGTTTCACTTCATTTTGACGGTCCCTTTAACACATTATGTTGACTATATGTAACGTTGCACCTACATGTCTACTAACTCTCATTAGAGTATTAGTACAGTATTAGTAGACAGGTAGGGTAAGAATAAGTTGAGTTGTACTTGCAAAGTTACTTATAGTCATGCAAGTTCCCAAACATGATGCACGATGGGATACGTTTAGCCTCAAATACCACTCCGAAGTGGTATTCAACATGGTGTGGGTTTAGTGTATGTCAAGGGCACTGAGCTTTGGCATTTTTAAAACATGGGACAGTCTTGGGCACTTCCTGTCACATGCACGTGTTGTCAAGACATCAAGTGTGGATTTTTGCACAGGCACTTTGTCTCTCTTATCATATTGTGCATTTACATTACATAATTTTCTACTAAAAACGTATGCATTGTTCTTTTATATGACAAGAGCGTTTTGGGGCGTAAAAGATTAAACTTTTGAATTTGCACAGACAAGAGAACAGGAATATTAAAAGGCCAACTCAATAATATCACCCACAGTGCTTCAAGGGACAAGGCATTCCCTGTAGAGCTCTTTTGGAATGATTTCTTTGCCAAATCTCCACCTATAGCTGGTGTCTGGTGAGCGCTCTGTCTCCATCTATAGCTGGTGTGTGGTGAGCGCTCTGTCTCCACCTATAGCTGGTGTGTGGTGAGCGCTCTGTCTCCACCTATAGCTGGTGTGTGGTGAGCGCTCTGTCTCCACCTATAGCTGGTGTGTGGTGAGCGCTCTGTCTCCACCTATAGCTAGTGTCTGGTGAGCGCTCTGTCTCCATCTATAGCTGGTGTGTGAGCGCTCTGTCTCCACCTCTAGCTGGTGTGTGAGAGCTCTGTCTCCACCTATAGCTGGTGTCTGGTGAGCGCTCTGTCTCCACCTATAGCTGGTGTGTGGTGAGCGCTCTGTCTCCACCTATAGCTGGTGTCTGGTGAGTGCTCTGTCTCCACCTATAGCTGGTGTGTGGTGAGCGCTCTGTCTCCACCTATATCTGGTGTGTGGTGAGCGCTCTGTCTCCACCTATAGCTGGTGTCTGGTGAGTGCTCTGTCTCCACCTATAGCTGGTGTGTGGTGAGCGCACTGTCTCCACCTATAGCTGGTGTGTGAGAGCTCTGTCTCCACCTATAGCTGGTGTCTGGTGAGCGCACTGTCTCCACCTATAGCTGGTGTGTGTTGAGCGCTCTGTCTCCACCTATAGCTGGTGTGTGGTGAGCGCACTGTCTCCACCTATAGCTGGTGTCTGGTGAGCGCTCTGTCTCCACCTATAGCTGGTGTGTGGTGAGCGCTCTGTCTCCACCTATAGCTGGTGTCTGGTGAGTGCTCTGTCTCCACCTATAGCTGGTGTGTGGTGAGCGCACTATCTCCACCTATAGCTGGTGTCTGGTGAGTGCTCTGTCTCCACCTATAGCTGGTGTGTGGTGAGCGCTCTGTCTCCACCTATATCTGGTGTGTGGTGAGCGCTCTGTCTCCACCTATAGCTGGTGTCTGGTGAGTGCTCTGTCTCCACCTATAGCTAATGTGTGGTGAGCGCTCTGTCTCCACCTATAGCTAGTGTCTGGTGAGCGCTCTGTCTCCATCTATAGCTGGTGTGTGAGCGCTCTGTCTCCACCTATAGCTGGTGTGTGGTGAGCGCACTGTCTCCACCTATAGCTGGTGTGTGAGAGTTCTGTCTCCACCTATAGCTGGTGTCTGGTGAGCGCACTGTCTCCACCTATAGCTGGTGTGTGTTGAGCGCTCTGTCTCCACCTATAGGTGGTGTGTGGTGAGCGCACTGTCTCCACCTATAGCTGGTGTCTGGTGAGCGCTCTGTCTTCAACTATAGCTGGTGTGTGGTGAGCGCTCTGTCTCCACCTATAGCTGGTGTCTGGTGAGTGCTCTGTCTCCACCTATAGCTGGTGTGTGGTGAGCGCTCTGTCTCCACCTATATCTGGTGTGTGGTGAGCGCTCTGTCTCCACCTATAGCTGGTGTCTGGTGAGTGCTCTGTCTCCACCTATAGCTGGTGTGTGGTGAGCGCACTGTCTCCACCTATAGCTGGTGTCTGGTGAGCACACTGTCTCCACCTATAGCTGGTGTCTGGTGAGTGCTCTGTCTCCACTTATAGCTGGTGTGTGGCGGTTAAGCCAGTCTGTCTGCTTCCTGACCTGAGCCCCAGATTGTCATGTTTTATCTCTAAGACTGTGTGCCAAATTACTAGAGAGAAGAGCAGCACCATCCCAGGAGGGATGAATACCATCTCTTTTCAACAGGTCAGGTTTGCCCCAAAAACTTTTCCAATTGTCTATGATTTCATTATTTTGCAGACACCACTTAGACAACCAGCCATTATGTGATGACAATCTGCTAACTATATCAGCACTCCTGCGAACAGGAAGGGGGCCAGAGCAAATTACAGTGCCTGACATAGTACTTGCGAGTTCACACACCTCTTTAACGTTATTTTTAGACTGGCGAAGTCAAACATCATTAGTGCCGACGTGAATAATAATTTTAGAGAATTTATTATTAGCATTAGCCAGCAATTTTAAATTTGCTTTGATGTTGCTTTGACGTGACAAAACACCACCTGCTTTGTGATGACAGGTGTGTGCTGCTCGACCAGGGCTGAACGATGTCTTGCTAGATGCAGAGAGAGGTTTTTCATGTTGCAGAGTACATAACTTTTGCAGTTCTTACATGTCGCATGACTTATCTCCAACTCTGTTTTAGAGTTAAACCAAAATACTCCTCCATCCATCCATCCATCTTCTTCCGCTTATCCGGGGCCGGGTCGCGGGGGCAGCAGTCTAAGCAGAGATGCCCAGACTTCCCTCTTCCTAGCCACTTCCTCCAGCTCTTCCGGGGGGACACCGAGGCGTTCCCAGGCCAGCCGGGAGACATAGTCTCTCCAGCGTGTCCTAGGTCTTCCCCGGGGTCTCCTCCCGGTGGGACGCGCCCGGAACACCTTCCCGGGAAGGCGTCCAGGAGGCATCCGGAACAGATGCCCGAGCCACCTCAGCTGACCCCTCTCGATGTGGAGGAGCAGCGGCTCTACTCTGAGCTCCTCCCGAGTGACCGAGCTCCTCACCCTATCTCTAAGGGATCGCCCAGCCACCCTGCGGAGAAAGCTCATTTCGGCCGCCTGTATCCGGGATCTTGTCCTTTCGGTCACGACCCAAAGCTCATGACCATAGGTGAGAGTAGGAACGTAGATTGACCGGTAATTTGAGAGCTTTGCCTTGCGGCTCAGCTCTTTCTTCACCACGACAGACCGGTACATCGACCGCATTACTGCAGAAGCTGCACCGATCCGTCTGTCAATCTCCAGTTCCATCCTTCCCTCACTCGTGAACAAAACCCCAAGATACTTGAACTCCTCCACTTGAGGCAGGAACTCTCCACCAACCTGAAGTAGGCAAGCCACCTTTTTCCGACTGAGGACCATGGCCTCGGATTTGGAGGTGCTGATTCTCATCCCAGCCGCTTCACACTCGGCTGCAAACCGTCCCAGTGCATGCTGAAGTTCCTGGTCTGAAGGGGCCAACACGACAACATCATCTGCAAAGAGCAGAGACGAAATCGTGTTGTTCCCAAACCAGACACCCTCCGGCCCCTGGCTGCGCCTAGAAATTCTGTCCATAAAAATTATGAACAGAACCGGCGAAAAAAGGGCAGCCCTGCCGGAGTCCAACATGCACCGGGAAGAAGTCTGACTTACTGCCGGCAATGCGAACCAAGCTCCTGCTTCGGTCGTACAGGGACCGGACAGCCCTTAGCAAAGGACCCCGGACCCCATACTCCCGGAGCACCCTCCACAGGCCGCCACGAGGGACACAGTCGAATGCCTTCTCCAAATCCACAAAGCACATGTGGATTGGTTGGGCAAACTCCCATGAACCCTCCAGCAACCTGTAGAGGGTATAGAGCTGGTCCAGTGTTCCACGGCCCGGACGAAAACCACACTGTTCCTCCTGAATCCGAGGTTCTACTATCGGCTGTATTCTCCTCTCCAGTACCCTGGCATAGACTTTCCCAGGGAGGCTGAGAAGTGTGATCCCCCTGTAGTTGGAACACACCCTCCGGTCCCCTTTCTTAAAAAGAGGGACCACCACCCCGGTCTGCCATCCCAGAGGCACTGTTCCCGACTGCCACGCGATGCTGCAGAGGCGTGTCAGCCAAGACAGCCCCGCAACATCCAGAGACTTGAGGTACTCAGGGCGGATCTCATCCACCCCCGGTGCCTTGCCACCGAGGAGTTTTTTGACTACCTCGGTGACTTCAGCTTGGGTGATGGACGAGTCCACCTCCAAGCCCTCAGCCTCTGCTTCGTCAATGGAAGACGTGACGGCGGGATTGAGGAGATCCTCGAAGTATTCCTTCCACCGTCCGACGACATCCCCAGTTGAGGTCAACAGCTGCCCACCTCCACTGTAGACAGCGGTGGTAGGGCACTGCTTCCCTCTCCTGAGTCGCCGGACGGTTTGCCAGAATCTCTTGGAGGCCAGCCGATAGTCCTTTTCCATGGCCTCACCGAACTCCTCCCAGGCCCGAGTTTTTGCCTCCACGACCACCCGGGCTGCAGTTCGCTTGGCCTGCCGGTACCCGTCAGCTGCCTCAGGAGTCCCACAAGCCAACCAGGCACGATAGGACTCCTTCTTCAGCTTGACGGCATCCCTTACTTCCGGTGTCCACCACCGGGTTCGGGGATTGCCGCCACGACAGGCACCGGAGACCTTACGACCACAGCTCCGAGTGGCCGCTTCGACAATGGAGGTGGAGAACATGGTCCACTCGGACTCAATATCTCCAGCCTCCCTCGGGATCCGGTCGAAGCTCTGCCGGAGGTGGGAGTTGAAGATCTCTCTGACAGGAGACTCGGCCAAACGTTCCCAGCAGACCCTTACAGTACGCTTGGGTCTGCCGAGTCTGTCCAGCTTCCTCCTCCGCCATCGGATCCAACTCACCACCAGGTGGTGATCAGTTGACAGTTCCGCCCCTCTCTTTACCCGAGTGTCCAAGACATACGGCCGCAGGTCAGATGAAACGACCACAAAGTCGATCATCGACCTACGACCTAGGGTGTCCTGGTGCCACGTGTACTGATGGACACCCTTATGCTTGAACATGGTGTTCGTTATGGACAAACTGTAACTAGCACAGAAGTCCAATAACTGAACACCGCTCGGTTTCAGATCAGGGGGGCCGTTCCTCCCAATCACGCCCCTCCAGGTGTCACTGTCGTTGCCCACGTGGGCGTTGAAGTCCCCCAGTAGAACGACGGAGTCTCCAGTCGGAGCACTTTCCAGCACCCCTCCCAGAGACTCCAAGAAGGCCGGGTACTCTGCACTGCCGTTTGGCCCGTAGGCACACACGACAGTGAGAGACCTATCCCCGACCCGTAGGCGCAGGGAAACGACCCTCTCGTTCACCGGGGTAAACTCCAACACATGGGGGCTGAGCTGGGGGGCTATAAGCAAACCCACACCAGCTCGCCGCCTCTCACCATGGGCAACTCCAGAGTGGTGAAGAGTCCATCCTCTCTCAAGGAGTGTGGTTCCAGAGCCTAAGCCGTGCGTAGAGGTGATACCAACTATCTCTTGTTGGAACCTCTCAACCTCACACACAATCTCAGGCTCCTTCCCCGCCAGCGAGGTGACGTTCCACGTCCCTAGAGCTAGTTTCCGTGTCCAGGGATCGGGTTGTCGAGGCCCCCGCCTTCGACTGCCGCCCGATACTCTCAGCACCGGCCCCTTATGGCCCCTCCTGCAGGTGGTGAGCCCACGGGAAGGCGGCCCCACGTCGCTCCTTCGGGCTGAGCCCAGCCGGACCCCGTGGGGGGAGGCCCGGCCACCAGGCGCTCGCATACGAGCCCCAACCCCGGGCCTGGCTCCAGGGTGGGGCCCCGGCTGCGCCATACTGGGCGACGTCACGGTCCTTGATTGATTGTTCTTCATAAAGGGTATTTTTGAACCACTCTTAGTCTGACCCGTCGCCTAGGACCTGTTTGCCTTGGGAGACCCTACCAGGGGCATATAGCCCCGGACAACATAGCACCTAGGGTCATTCGGGTACTCAAACCCCTCCACCACGTTAAGGTGGCAGTTCAAGGAGGGGATTACCAAAATACTCCTATATTTTTTTATTTTACTTTGTCAGTAGTGGCAAAATCCTCATCCATTTTGAACGTGATAATTGCCTACATTCGTTGTCGGTTAGGAACCTGGGTGTGCTCTTTGATACCAATCTTTTATTTGAAAGTCACGTGTCTAGTATCTGTAAAACCGCATTTTTCCATCTTAAAAATATATCTAAATTACGCCATATGCTCTCATTGACAAATGCGGAACAATTAGTTCATGCGTTCATGATCTCAAGGCAAGAATATTGTAATGCTCTACTGGGTGGTTGCCCTGCACGCTTAAACTACAGCTGATCCAAAACGCAGCAGCTCGAGTTCTTACCAGAACCAGGAAGTATGACCATATTAGCCCCGTTCTGTCAACACTGCATTGGCTGCCTATTAAACATCGTATACATTTTTAAAATATTGCTGATCACTTACAAAGCACTAAATGGTTTAGCTCCGCAGTACTTGAGCGAGCTCTTAGCGCATTATAGTCCTTCACGTCTATTGCGATCTCAAAATTCCGGCCAGTTACTAATACCTAGAATATCAAAATCGACTGCTGGCGGTAGATCCTTTTCCTATTTACCACCAAAACTTTGGAACAGTCTTCCTACCATTGTCCAGGAAGCAGACACACTCTGTCAGTTCAAAGCCAGATTAAAGACACATCTCTTTGACTTAGCATTCACATAATGATTATAGACTTCTATAACTCAATGTTAGGCTGCATAGATTAGGTCAGCCGGAACTGGGAACACTTCCCTTAAATCCTGATGTACTCGTTACATCATAAGAATGGCATCTACGCTAATTTTAGTGTCTTTGTTTATCCCAAGGGTTTCCCGAAGCCTGCTGGATCCAGGCCTGATGAAGGACCTTCGCCTGGACCCGATGACAACACAGTGCTGAAGTGCCAACTAGCCTCTCCCTATGGAGGATCCCTTTACCACTCTACAGATAAAGCATTGTGGAAAATTCGTGCATCTACCCCGTAGTTATAAAATTAAATTCTGGATCAAATCTGTAGGCAGGACAAGTAGTTTGTATAGGCTTGGTTTGTAGAGAATTACAAACATGTGCAGATATTCAAATGCACATAACTATAGAATTCATTCTTAATGCGCACATGAGCGCCACCAGTGTTTCTCACAGGTTCGCGTTTAAAGTCTGTGTAGAGAGAACGGTGTCGACTCAGTGGCTGCTAATTTAATAACAAATGATCCTTTCGACGGAAGTGAATCAATCAAAACTAACTTCAGCTGAAAATAACATTCAAGAACCGCTATAAAGCCAAAACAATCTGTTACCTTAAATTATAGGTTTATCTCTGTAAAGCAGCTTTGAAACAATCTACATTGTTAAAAGCACTATATAAATGAAGATGACTTGACATTCAAAAGCACGACAAAATCGATACAGCAGCTGCTGTGTCGACATGCGCATCAGGAGTTCATGAAGTTGTATTGATAATCTGAGCACAGCCTTGGTGTACATTTGAAAGCGCTATATAAATGTCTCAGTGGTTATGATTTTCACCAGAAATTTCTCTTTTAAACAAATTGCATCAAACTAATTGCTTCAAACGCATAATCTTGAGCTTTCACTAGCAGTCTTTAATGTTCATATATTTAAAACTCCCTACGAAAGTTAGCTAATAACTTCTGGAAACCTATGGTTGCATGCTATGGGACTTAAATTGTACAGTAAGGCTATCAGTTTCACCACATTGGCAGAATTGGGCACTTTTTCCAAGTCAAAAGCAGTTAAACCAGACATGAAGCAAAATGACAAGTCAGATACAATCAATGATTGATTTGTCAACTTGGTCATTACCATCAGCAGCAAACCACCTGCAATAAACAAAGACATGGAACCTTCAACATGAGAAACCTCAACTTAAATTAAATAAAAACACGTACCCATTGGCAAAAGAACAGGATTAGCGCTGAGCGTCACTGGGTGCAGAAGCAAGAGTTGCCTTCAGAATACACGTTATGTAGATCTGCAAAGGGGTGACAGACAAGTCACAAAACCAAAGCAGATGGGAGGAGAAGTCAAATTAACTCATGATATTCGTAGTACATACAGAAGGACTGCTGCCCTCCTGGAACATAAATGCCTCCAGCTGGAACTGGATCTTGTCAACCTGGGATCGAGGCATGAAGCGGGAGCTGGAAGCTGTAGTTTTGGCATCCACAAAGCACCTGACGACGAAACAATCACAAAGAGCAACTCATGAATGTCAACTGCAGAGCATCAAGCAACTAGACCTTACCCATGACTGTGACAAAGTGGTTTACAAAAAGCAACTTAAACAGTCCTAACACATCAAGGGCCATGACCTTACCCATGATTCTCAATGAAGGAATATCTTGGAAGAGAGTTCACATCAGGTACTTGAGTGGCCACACAGCGCTCCACAAACACACGCAGAGGCACATGATTGTACTGCTTCACAGATGCCTCGATGTTAATAACACCACCCAGGAAATAGGAGTATGAAGGCCTCTGAGAGGACCAATCATCTTCAAAAAACAAAAAAAAACAAAAAACACTTTAGGCACAGCCACAATAGCAAGGGTAAAGGTTAATTTTATGGAAAGAAAAAACATGTACCAACCCATCATGATCTTCAGGGAGAACAGCAAGACTTCTTGACCTGCCTCTGTTGAGGCATAAGGGACCCATGTTGGCCTCAAGGCATCACTGCTTACATTTTGGAGCCTGCGGTTCATGAAAGTACCCATTAAATGGTCTCCCAGTTGCACGAGAAATGCATTAAGTCACAGATCACTTACCTTTGATAATGGCATTGAACACGAACAACTGCACCATCGGCACGGGTTATCGGAGTACCTGCAAGCACCTGCAAGGGGTGTAGGTAAGAGAGAAGGTGTAGACAAGCTCATCCTCATTCATCTGTAAAAAGATTGTGGTTACCAACAGGGTCATCCCAAAGACTTTATATACACCAAGACAGTGCACTCATATTGCTATGAATAGAAGGTACACACTGCAATAGTGGAATTCCTAAAGAGCAAATCACCAATTAGTAAATTCCTCACATAAGCACAGCTGCCCTCAGTAGCTTCGGTGTTGCCAGAGATAGTCAATGTTTTGGAGATATCCACTTAAGATTGAACATGCACATTGGATGTTCCAGGGTAAAAACTAGCTTTAACTATTAAGGCACAATATTTATTGTTCTTGTTTCTTAAGCTCCTTTCATACCATTTATGGGATAGTTTGCATCAGATGTTGGTTTGAAGGGTTACTAAAGGCTTACTGCACGTTTCAGCCACCACTTTCTTGCGAACAGATTAAAGTGTTGGCGTATTATGTAAAACTGCACAAAAGAATTTCATTAATGAACCACACAGGGAAAAAAATTTGATTAATAACTCATGGCAAAATCAGTTTATCAGTTTTCACTTTGTAGTAGCAATTTTAATCTTTTCTTTTGCTTCTGTGTTTTCTCAATGATAAAATATGAATGCCATGTGCTCTGTATTTTGAGCTTTATGTTGTAACGTTGATACAGCTGTGTTTGTGACACTGAGAAGACCCCAGGTTAGGGAGGGGTTAAGACGACCATGGGGGTCCTCAGTTCCTGCCCTCTGGGGTGGGTGTTTAGAGAATGCTTTGATGATTGGTTGAAGTCGGAGTGGAGAGGAGGAGAGACTGGTTGACACTTCAGGTCAGCGGTGTCGTCGTGTCCTGGCGCTGGTCCTTCATCAGATCTGGATACGGCCTGGTTCCGGTGGACAGCGGTAAACCTCGGGATAGACAGAGAGACTAATATTAGCGTAGACGCCATCCTTCTTATGATGTACCAAGTACATGTAATCTATATGCCTCGGACTCTTGGTCCGTATGAATTAGCTCAAATGATCTATAGGGAATTTTAATAACTAATCATGAATATGATTAATATTCTGCATATTACTTTACATTAAATTATCGAAATTGAAAATGTCTAGATTATACGAATATATGAATAATTGATCACAACGTCTTATAATTCCTCATTCAGATATCAATAATCTTATTTAATTTTCGATTATGAGATAACCTTTAAGGGAAATTCATGTAATGATCAAATAGGTGTTTGTCCTGCAAAAACCATCAAAGATCACCCATCAACCTCTCAGTAAAGCTATCTCCTTATAACCTCCAAGAAACATTAATTTTCTGGCCGTGAACATTAATTTTCCTGTGTTTATAAAATTAAAACTAGTAAATAATAAGAGCTCTGGCAGCTCTTGGATCTTTTAATCTCATTGACGTTTGTGGTTTTACGAGCGTTTTTTCACAGACACAGTCTTGAATATATTGTTTTAATAAATGCAAACTACAGAATATAACGGATTACACATATTGATTATACACCGATTATATCTATGTACATAATTTACAGTAAACAATACAAGACACGAATAGCGGATAAGAGAGAGAAGTTGAGAGAGAGAGATTTCTGAGGAGGGGCGCGCCGTGCCGAAGCACGCGTGGAGGTTGTAGAGAGAGAGAGAGAGAGAGAGAGAGAATGGTCACGAGTGGCCATAGAACAGCTAAAATCACAGACCATTGAGAGAGCCATCAATCGAAACACCTTAAAACATTAAAACTCGTTAGAGTTTGATATACTTGCAAAAGGTTCGTTTGTGTGCACGAGCTGTGTCCAGCCTGCACGTGTTCTCGGAGCAGAGTGCGCGCGCTCGTGCTGAGGCGCGCGTGCTTGTTGCCAGAGCAAGCTGTTCGCGGGAGTTTCGAAGAAGGCGCCTCTTTGGAAGGGAAGTTGCTGAAGGAATTCAGGCTCCGTTCGTTTGACTCGTAGGTGGAAACGAACACAGTGGAATTTGAAAATTAAACAAAAGACTGAGATAAAGCAAATAAAAGGAGGGAACTCCTGAAGGAGTTCAGGTCCGAAGATTTCACATGATGAGCAGACGAAGGCAGGACGCGAGAGCAAGAGAGAAGAGAAAGGAGGAGCTTTGGGCTCTCTCTTTTAAAGGAATGTAAGGATAACGCCTTCTCATGGCGGATCGTCCAATCACCTTCAGTGATCTGAGAGCGGGAGAGTTTTCTTTGTCCGCTGGGAACATCCCTCTTGCTCGGATTACCACAGCGTTTGACTTAAAACTTTTCGGCCCCAGAAATATGAAATGTGTAAAACAATATACGTTACTGCATTCTGCTATCGGAATTCGACTCCGTTAGATTTAGAGAATTACAAAGATATGAAACACATCATATTAACATTAATAGGAATACAAAGTTATATTATTATGCATTAGTATAGACATTTAAAGTTCGATTAATGTTACACTAGGACATATATATGCTTTCCTATGGTTTATAAACACATCTTAACACATGAAATGGCTATATTTGGTACATTTTAAGGGTGACTTTATGGTGAAAGTCCTTTCCTTTGTCTGAGGCCATGTGGTGTTTTTGGTATGTGTGTGCTCCTAATGCAAAGGAATGGTTGGTGTCATATTACATGTCTATTTGTGTGTGTGTGTGTGTGTGTGTGTGTGTAATGGAGAAAGAGACAAAGCTCTCGTCCGGTCACACAATGAATGAAGTGTTCGCGATTCCCTAATTTGACCAGATGGCAGTCAATGTTGCTACATATTCCCCCTTTTTGTTCGATTAAGTCAGGGGATGGACTTCATCGAACAACAAATTAGCACAATGGATGACAGGTGGTTTCAAGGCTGAGGGTTCAGCTCAAATGATGATGACGTGGTCGGTGGCTTGGCACCCCCTTTCCGGGGATTCCGTGTGAAACCTCCCGACACAGAGTTCGTGAGCTTGACTGTGGATGTTTGCATCTCGTTGCGTCTGTTGCAGGATGAAGGCCGAGACGAGTGTCGGGCGTGGTCGGTGACCTTGGAAAGATACAACAGTATCAGCTGCGGTCCAGGTTTGGACACAGGTGAGGTATTCAGGCTTGGCGGTTGCCCATGCTTGGAGGGCTGTGTTGCCAGGAGCAATGTTCGTGAGTTGGGACCCCCTTTTCTCAAACCAGAGATCTCCTTCTGGATCTAAGGTGACGTTGTAGTTCTTAAAGGATGGGAGTTCCAGTGCTGTCTGGTACTCTTTGCTCGGAAGATGGTACCATGACAGGTTACCAAGGTGTGAGATGGCACCTGTCGGCACTTGAGTCGGCATACTCTGGCTGAGCAGGTTGACACGGCTGGTTGTATCATGCTGTTCGTGAGTGACAGTGGCTGTGTGCGCAGGTGTGTTAGCCAGCCACCGTTCACCTACAATCTTTGCTTGTGTTTCTGTGACTTGTGTGCGAGGCTTAGCTTCAGCAGGGCAGCGTGTGTGGCTGACCAGGGGTTGCAACTTGTAGAGTCCTCCAGTGTTGTCTCTGAGGACGGGCTTGCTAGGGCAGAGATAGTGACTGTCTTTGGTCAAGGTGCACCCGTGCAGGTTTGAGGCCGGGTACAGCAGGGTGTCGCTGTCGTGGTAGGCACTACGCCTGGAGTGCATATCTTGAACTGGGTCCTGCTTTTCCAGGACCCGATGTTGACAATGTCTTTGAGCCTGTAGGCTCGGTTTGACTCGATGATGGGTAGGTTTAGGAGAAAACCCACTTCTCTCTGCTCGGGGTTGACGTGAAGTGGGGTGGCGCAACCCAGAGAGTAAGCAAGGTGTGTTTGTAGAGGGTCAGCCGGCGTGGTGATGCTGGAAGCCAGCACAGTTCGCACAAGGCTTAAGAGTTTCAGGTACGGTGGGATTGCACCTGTGGCTAGGCTGTCAGTGGAGGAGCTAACCTCCCACAGCATGTCTGTCGTTAGTGCTGTAAACAGCGGAGTCTGGGCAAAGTCTTTCTGGAAGATATTAAACAGCGGTTTCATTGAGTTCACAGTCTGGTTCGCTGCGTTGACACTGGACATACCAATGTTAAAAAGAGTTCTGGCGGCAGCTACGGCTCCGAGCAACGCTCCCAGGAACCGTTCGGATCGGTGGTTGGTGCTTAGGAGTCCTGATTGCGTGGCAGTCACTTTCTCCAGTTGGTTGAGCAGATGTTCGACCTTGGCTTTGGCGTGAGGGAGGGAGTCCTCTGTCCGTTGGGCACTTGCCCAGGTGTATGGGGCTGCGGTGCTGGGGTGGTGTGCTCTGTAGACCGGGCGGGACTGGATGAGTCGACCATACAATGGCTGAGTGTAGGTTCCGCAGTCGGTAATCAGAAGTCTCAGTTGTTCTCTCGGTGGCAGCTGTCCTCTGGATGGCTGACAGCACAGCATGACGACCCACAGCAGCAACCTGGTACAGATGACAGAGAGAGAGAGAGAGAAAGGGAAGGAAGAGGCAAACGAGGGTTGTCTTTGGTTGGACAGGGCAGTTCTTTTGCTTTGTGGGTGGCAGCTAGGTTTAGCTCGCCTTGGCCCATGTTTTGTCACATCTTTCTGCCAGCCTGTCGCTTGCTTCAATGTCTCGTCAGTGACTCTGGTGCTGTGTTGTGCCGCACATGATGCGTCATAGATAAACATTGGCATGACCCCCCTTTTGCAACTGTTCAGCACAAGCTTTTGCGCTGTGATGTCAACAGGTGCAGAACCCGTAATGTTGTGTGTATGCAGCGTGTGCATGTTATGCAGCGGTTTGAGGCACTGGCTGTCAGTGAGCTCAGACGGCGTGCAAGGGAGGCAGGAGGGGTATAAGTGGAGGCAATGCCAAGTCGTTGTTGTGGTGTCAGAAGCCCGCATGTCCGCTATGTTTGGTGTTGCAGACAGCGGAGCCTGCGTAAGAGGCACAGGGTTAGGCAGTGTAGCCTGTAAAAGTCTTGTGCAGTGTGTAGTCGCTGCAACGTTGAGAGCGGGTGGGTGGGTCGGGTGTGACCACCGCTTTCCGTTTGGTGCGCCAGGCTTGGCGCGGGCATGAGTTTGTTCATGTGGCTGCAGGTCAGTCTTGACCTTGGCGCAGCATTTGTTAAAGTCTTTTGTGGGCTGGAAGGTGCAGGGTAGCGAACTTGAAACTTGACCTGTTGCTAAGTCTGTGTCGTTGTGACTGGCTGTGGGAGTTCCCATGAACTGTGTGACCTGGCAGTCTGGCTCTGTGGAAAGTCTCGTGACCTCTGTGATCTGACAGTCTGGCTCGGGTGGCCTGTGTGACTGGATGGGGAGAGGTTCTGGCACTTGAGCCCAAAGAGTTCGCTTTTTGAAGTCCAGTAAGGGCTCGAAACGATCCAGCAGGTCTTTGCCAATGATGAGTGGATGAGTGTTCATTGGTGAAACGTACACAGGGTGAGTCAGCGACATAAAACCTATTGACAGGTGGATTAGAGTTAGCTGTTCGAGCCGGATGCTATTTTGGCTGTATGAATGCACATTTAGCTCACAAGTGTGGGATTCAAAAGTTCGATTCTGTCTCTTAGCTTCGACTTTGAGTCTTTTGAAAAGTTGAGATGAGATCACAGTGAGGTCTGCTCCTGTGTCTATCAAGGCTTCAAGTTTCACTTCCTTCTCCAAAGTGCAGGCTAGGTAGGGTTTCCTGGTCACCCCCCTTTCAAGAAGGTTTCCCAGAAACTGTGGCACCGGGGCTGTTGTTGTCAGCCGGAGTGAATGGTAGGTGTTGTCAGTTTGTGATGCAACAATGAGTGAGTGAGTGGAGCTGCTATTTGGTGATGTAACAGCAAAGTTCATGGGTTGCGATTTGATAACAATGTCTGGTGGGTTGTCCCCGGGAGGGACGTGTGGCTTGCTGCGGGGGCAGCTAGCCGGAACAGCACTTCCTGGGACTTTGTGATGTTGGTCCCAGGTGTGATGTGTTGTGCTGTTTCGTGTAGTGTGTGCAGCTGTCAGCTGTGGTGCTGGAGCGGAGCTGTCACTTTGTGGTGTGACAGCTAGCTCTGTAGTCTGTGGGGGACGAGCAGTGTTCGTGGTGCTTGGCTCAGGCAGATGGCAGTCAGACAGGGTGTTGGTTTCAGTTCTTATGCTTAGACATAAGATGTCTGGTTCGTCCTTGTCTCTCTTGCGATGTTTCTTGTGAAGAAACTCTTTCAGCATCCTCACGATCTCTGCTGTCTCCGACGTGGCTGCACTGTGTTTTTCTGGTGTGCGATGAGGCTTGGGCTTACCAGTAGCATGTCGAGAGGGGTTCCAGGGCTGGCTTTCTGGGCTTGGAGTTCTGGACGGCGGGTGATGCAGGTCCCAGAACCTCTTAGAGCGCTCGCTCCGATGCTTTGGATGAGCACCGTCACGGTTGTGCTGCCCTCTGCTGGCTTGGAACGGTCTTGACTCTCTGTGGTACAGTCTGTGACTGTGGTGCTGTTGGGCGCCTTCTGTGTCTAGCTCTGAGCAGTGCTCAGAGACAGAGTAGGTTGTGGGGTCTTTTACAGTCTTTTTGGAAATAGTCTTTTGCTTGGTGTAAGCTTTGTGGACCAAGTCACGTAGCTGTTGGGTGGACATGCTACGTGGACAGGCCAGAACGCCTAAGTGGTGACTCACTGTGGGATGCAGATTTCGGAGGAACAGCGTCCTGAAGTTGACATCTTCTTCCATACCGGGCTCGTTTCGTGCTCCGAAGTAGGCGTGTCGGAGTCGGCCGTAGTAAGTCTGTGGGTGTTCAGGTCGGGCCTGTTTGACGTCCATGGCGGTGAAGACCCCTTGTTCTGATTCTGGATCAGAGAATTCACGGATCAAAGCTTGTCGCAGCTGCTGGTAGTCCCTTTTGACAGTCTCTGGTTGACGGTCTAGGAAGCTGCGCACGTCACGGCTAGAAGTAATTCTGAGCAGGCAAAACTTGTCCCGAGCTGTCACGTTGGCGACAGTTTGCAGGTGAAAGTCAATGTCTTGAAGGTAAGCATGTACATCATGGCCTCCTGCAAGGTTTGGAGTGAACGTGGGGATGTTTCTGGCCAACTTGTCAACGTTTGTGGGGGAAGAGCTGTGGCTGGGGGCCCAATCCGTCTGGAGGGGATTCTGACCCTTTTCAGCTCCGCCCCCTTCAGCTTTGGGAGCCGTGCCGCGATTAGCGGTGAGTGTTCTCTGAGAGGACCCCCCCCCCTTTCTGCTGACAGGGGTTTTTGTTGGCTGGCTGGTGTGTACCGGCTGGTCAGGGGAAACTTTGTGGTGTGTGTTTCCCCTACCCGGTCACTGTTAAGTCTGTAAGAATGGCTCAGTTCTCTGTGAACAATGTCAAGTTCGTCTCTGAGATCATGTCTCTGCAGAGTAAGCTCATGGATTTCAGCTCTGGCCACCTGTAAGTGTTTTTCACAGGCTGTGGCTTTAGCGTTTTTGTCTCTTAGTTCAGTCTTTGTTCTCTCGAGGAGAGCGTCACTTTGTTGGAGTCTTTCGTCGAGGTCTTTACGGGTTTCTTTCTCCGACTGTTCTCTTTGGTCTGTGTCGAGGCGAAGATCTTGCAGGGCCTTTCGAAGTCTTTCTACTTCTTTCTGTAGCTCTGGATCTGTGGCGTTCTCTTTCACGGTCTGGAGAAGAAGCTGGTCAAGATGAATTTGGGTGTGGGCCTGGTTCCTCCGGGCCTCCTCTGCTTGAAGCTTTAGCGCTGCTGCTTCCTGCTCCAGGTTGCTGTGGCTCCTTTCGCTGAGCCGTGCCTGGGCGACGAGTTTGTGTGCGAGGCTTCCGACGATCTTGGCCCAGTCCTTGTAGCTGTAGCTCTGTGTCGGATCGTGGGTCATCAGTTTGACCAGGTCGGTGTCCAGCTGTTCTCGGCTCAGGGGCTCTGCGTCAGCGGCGTCTCCGGGCAGGAAGTCGGTCGTCATGGCTCTCAACCACAACTCGAGTTCGTCCCACTGGGCAGCCATACTGGACGGCCGTGACCTTGGCACACTGTGGGCGAGAGAGAACACAGAACACACACACAAAGAGACCAATGCAAGTTCGTTTTAAGGTTAACGCTATGATCATACGGCTATGCCGTTTTATGAGAATTTTGGGGCTAACTGATGCCAACAGTTAGTTCGCGGAGCCAATTAACTTGGGTCGTCTGAGGACCTGCACTAGAGGTTGTGACGAGCAGTAGCCTGGCGGGTCACGTGGTGGCCCCGGCTGCTGGTAGTCACTCTACTGCTTAGCTTCCTTGATGGCTCTCTCAGGTTACTGTTTCTAGGTGAAATGAAAGAAACAAATCACAACAGAACAAAGGATAGAACAGATCAAAGTGAAATAAGATCAAACAATAGTAACACGGTATGTGTTAGAGAGAATAAGGAGGCCTAAGCCTATTACCACTGCCAGAGTTTACGATAGGGCCTACAGGTGAGTGGGGGCTATCGGGGTAGAAAACCTAGGAAGATGGTGAGGCTTGGATAAAAGGGATATAGGCCAAACACTTAAATGACCGGGGAATATCTAGTATTCTGTGGCTTATACTAAGTGTATGGGTTTTACCTCATTTAGTTTGCCTGGGGTGAAATGAGGTCACTCAGGTGGGAGCCGGCGGCGCGGTCAACCTTCTTGACGGTCCCAAACACTCGACCGCAGTGGACCCGGGCCCTCTGTTACTCTGTGTACCACGGTGCGACCTTCTCAAACAACTTGCGACCTTAAACACAACCTGGCAACGCCAAGGTGTCAACTGCCAGACAGCACGACAAAAATGGGGTTTTCCCCGGAACCCGGCCCCTGCAGCAGGCCCTGGTTCAGGTACTTGTCCCGAAATTGCCTTGTGTGTCAGCTGGCGTGGTTGACTTTACCCTTGGAGTGCTAAATTGCTGATGTAGCAGTTGCGTGCCACCCCAATGGTAAGAGACAGAGGAGTCCGAGACTCACGCACGGCCGGTGTCGGTCGTGACGACCAGGTGACCCCGCTCGCTGGAAACCAACCAGAGATGACTGTCAAATCACCACAGCGCCCTAGGGAGAACTACACATAAACACACAAAAAGGGGTAAACAGGTGAAAGTTAAAGTCAATTAAGGCTTTCTTGTTTAACCAAGTTTAGTAATTATCTATGTAGAAATAAAGGCAAAGGCTTTGAAATAATGGTAAAACAAAAAGGGAATTATGATAACGTTGGTGATTATCAGAATAACCTAACCTAAAAGAGAGATAAGAAAATTAGGAATAAAAGTAATAATATTTTTTTTTTTTTTGAAAAAAAAAATTAATAATAAAAAAAAAATTTAATAAAATAAAATAATGAAAAGTCAGGATGACCCCAGAAGAAGAGACAGGCCGCAGTAGTGGGTCTGTCCCACAAAAGGGGCGTACCTCCTCTCAGCGGTCACCCTGTTTGAACAGACAAACTCATTCAAATTAAATTCAACTGGTTTAAATTCGAATTTAAATAAGCCTGTGCAGAAATGTAAAAATCAGAGTGATATTTTATAATAATCCAGATGACGTTAAGGCATCAGTAATTACTATGAAATAATCAGAAGGGAAAGATGAAACAAGTACACACTTCAAAAGAGTGAAAGGGGAAAAAGAGTGGCACCGACTTAGTATCCACAAGGCCACGCGGTGGCGCTGTTTCCTTCTAGTGGATGACAGTGGCTGCCAGCCAAACAAGATTTAAATCCAAAATTTAAATCTGATTTAACTCGAATTTAGATAAGCGTGTAAGGGAATTGAGAACTCAGAATGATATCGAATAATAACTTAGATGCATTAAAGTATCAGTAATTATTATAAAATAATCAGACGAGAAAACAGAAATAAAGCAATTCACACAGAATTGGAAACAGAGAAGCGAGTTGAATGAACCGCTTTAGCGGGAGGCGGCCACTGGGTGGCGGACTTCCCTCTATGGGCTCTCAATGGCTGGGCTGGGATTTAATTTAAGTTTTAATTCACCTCTTGTTTGAACCAAACTCAAAGTAACTGTACCAGTCACAAGCAGGAAAATTGTCTAACACAAAATAATATTCGCACGAGCAAAGCTGGAAATGCCAATAATTATTGAGAATTTAGACATAAGCTAATTCACTATTCATCATAGAACACTTGAATTTAGCAGTACGAGAGCATTATCTGAAACGGCCACGAGATGGCGTAGTCGCGCTCATGCAGGCTGACGTCAGTGGGAGGCGGTGCTCACGCAGGGTGACGTCGTTGGGGCGCGTATTTTGAGACTTGAACACCTAAAAGGACCTCTGGTGTTTAGTCCGCGGAATTACAACCAATTTTAAATGTGACTCTAAAGAGCTCAGAGCGTTCAGCTCAGTCACGTGCTGATTTTCTGCAATAAAATCACAAAGGAAACAAGATCTCTACAGATCTTCGGGTGCTATACTGCACAAGAGAGAACGTGTCAGGACTTCTTCACTGCACTTTATTACTCAAATGTGGAAAACAGGAATTATCATCTGTTGTTGGGTTCCCGTAAACATTTAACCACAATAGCACTTATGATTTAAAAATGTCTTAGGTTTACAAAATGGGTAGCTAATCCAATTTTCGACCAGGAGTTATCGTTATTTTAACGATCTAATATTATTATTAGGCCTATTATCGAAACGGAGGAGACTCGCTCTGTTCCAATCTACCGCGTGAACAAAGAAACTCGTTTGATTTCAAGCGGGCTAAAGCAATATTAATTACAGGCTGAACAGAGATTCTTTTCTCTAGGACATTTACCGGTATTGTCACTTCCAGCGTCTGTTAATATGCTTGAGCTGAGCTGGCTCGGCACCAGTCAGTTCTTCAGTGAGCGCGCGTGGGTTCGCATTTGGGCGCGCGCGTTTCCTCACTGAACCGCGTGGACTCTCGCTGGAGCGCGCGCGTGGGTAACACAATATTCAGAATGTACGGAATGTACAGAGATTCTGTTCTTTTTACCGAAACAATATTAATATAATACATCGAAGTTTATTTTAGCAATTAACAGGGGCTGAAAATGTTAAACATATCTAGCAGGGTCAATTTGCTTTGACTGAGATCGGCTTCGTGCCTTCTAACAGTCCTTCGGTGAGCGCGCGTGGTTTTTGCCTTACTAGGGCGCGCTTGTTTCCTCAATGGGATCGCGTGGGCTCTCGCTGGAGCGCGCGCGTTACATTAATACACAATATAGACAGGCTGAAACTGATTTGCTCGTAAAACACAAAGTTTGAGATTGCCCGCATTCTCCACCAAAATGTAATCTATATGCCTCGGACTCTTGGTCCGTATGAATTAGCTCAAATGATCTATAGGGAATTTTAATAACTAATCATGAATATGATTAATATTCTGCATATTACTTTACATTAAATTATCGAAATTGAAAATGTCTAGATTATACGAATATATGAATAATTGATCACAACGTCTTATAATTCCTCATTCAGATATCAATAATGTCATGATCCTGGGCTCTTTCTTCTTTCTCTGTCTCCCTCTTGTGGTCACACACACACTCACACACAGACACACACTATCACACGCACACTCATCTTCTCCTTCACTCATTATCCCCTACAGCTGTTTCCCCTTTCGTTCCTGTCTCCTCACCTGTTCCCTCTTTTCCCCTTGATTATCTCAGTCTCTTATTCCCTCTTCCTAGCCCTGTCTTGTTGTCGGATTATTCGATGTCTTCACGTGTGAAACGTCTGTGCTCGCACTTCTCGTCTTGTCTTGTCCTGTCCTGTGGCATTTGCCAGAAGTGTGACTGTTCTCTACTGTGAGTCTCGTTATCTTCAGACTGTGTATTATCCAGCTGTGCCTGTTTGCAGAGTACCTGTTCAGCGTCTGCTCTCGGCTGTTTCATCCTCCCTGCTGTCACCACTGGTCCCGACTGGTTCAGCGTCTCGCTGTTCCTGGACCGCCGTCCTCGTGGGAGTATTGTGTTAACCCGTTATCCAGTGATCTGGCAGTTTCTGTTCTGGCGCTGATTAATGCCTAAGATTTGTGTTCTGTTTCATCATTGAGGACTATCTTCCTTTATCTATTAAAGACTGTAAACAGCACTCCGCCCTGGTCTTCCATCATTCATATCCATAACAGAATAATCCGACCAGAGAGATGGACCAGGCGAGCGGCAGTCCCCTTCTGAGCGCGGTCGAGCTCCAGGGTGCTCTGTTGGGCAAACACGAGGACGAATTAGCCGCCGCAAGACGTGCCGTCGATTCCTTAACTGCTCAGCTCTCGGATCTCACCCAGCAGTTTCATTTCTACCGTCACGAAGCCACAGGTCCGGCTGGACAGCGCGACTCTCCCGAGCCGCGTATCAACAACCCGCCGTGCTACTCGGGTGAGCCCTTACAGTGTCGATCTTTCATCACCCAATGCGAGGTTGTATTTTCCCTCCAGCCATCTACTTATGCCCAGGAACGCTCAAGGGTGGCTTATGTGATTTCTCTCCTCAACGGACGAGCTCGAGAGTGGGCGGCGGCAAACTGGGAGGCAGAGGTAGACTGTGTTTTCAAGTTCTCTCTTTTTAAAGAGGAAATGATCCGAGTGTTCGATCGGTCTGCACACGGAGAGGAAGCATCCCGCCTCCTATCCACCTTACGCCAGGGTAGAAGGTCAGTCACCGATTATTCAATTGAGTTCCGTACCCTGGCCACTACGTGTGGATGGAACGACCCGGCACTCATCGCCCGCTTTCTCGAGGGTCTGAACCCGGAGGTTAAGGATGAGGTCTTTGTCCGAGAGGTTCCTGACAGTTTCGATTCCCTTGTCGACCTGGCTCTCCGCATCGAGAGACGTTTTGAGATGCGACGAAGGGCTCGCAGAATGGAGGCTACGTTACTCCCCGCCTCCATGGCAACACAGCCACCACAACCATCTTTTGCTGATCCTGAGCCGATGCAACTTGGAGGACTTCGTATATCCACACGGGAGCGTCAACGCAGGATCGCTAATCGTCTGTGCATGTACTGTGCTGCTGCTGATCATTTTGTCTCTAGCTGCCCAGTAAAAGCCAGCGCTCGTCAGTAGGCGGAGGGTTGCTGACGAGCGCAACGTCATGGGTCTCTCCGTCTAAGTCCTGCACTTCCCTTCCCGTACACCTCCGCTGGCCGGGTTCGTCAGCTTCTTGCCCTGCCTTGATTGACTCGGGGGCGGAGGGGAACTTCGTGGACGAGGCTTGGGCTTTGGAACAAGGTATTCCCCTCATAGAATTACAAGACTCCACCCCCTTGTTTGCCCTAGATGGTAGTTCCCTTCCTAGGGTTCAAAAGAGGACTTCTCCATTGACTCTTACTGTTTCAGGAAATCACAGAGAGACTATTTCTTTTCTTATTTTCCATTCCCCTTTTTCTCCGGTGGTATTAGGCCACCCGTGGTTAGTTCTCCACAACCCCCAGCTTAACTGGGCAGATGGAGTTATTCTGTCTTGGAAATTGTCTTGTCATGTTGATTGTTTGTCTTCTGCTGTGCCCCCTGTCTCGTCAGTAACTGTTTTTCAGGAGGAGCCAGGTGATTTGTCTGGAGTACCGGAGGAGTATCGCGATTTGAGGGAGGTTTTCAGCCGTTCCCGGGCCGCTTCTCTCCCCCCTCATCGTCCGTACGACTGTTGTATAGATCTTCTCCCGGGAACCACGCCCCCCCGGGGAAGACTATACTCGTTATCTGCTCCCGAACGGGAGGCGCTCGAGACATATCTTTCTGACTCGCTCAACGCCGGTACTATCGTTCCATCCTCGTCTCCTGCGGGAGCCGGTTTCTTCTTTGTTAAGAAGAAAGACGGCTCCCTGCGTCCCTGTATAGACTATCGGGGGTTAAATGATATCACGGTCAAGAATCGTTATCCTTTGCCACTGATGTCATCTGCCTTCGAAGTCTTGCAGGGGGCAAAGGTTTTTACGAAACTCGATTTACGCAACGCCTATCACCTGGTGCGTATAAGGGAGGGGGATGAATGGAAGACCGCGTTTAATACGCCCCTCGGGCACTTTGAATACCGGGTCCTTCCTTTCGGACTAGTAAACGCCCCCGCGGTTTTTCAAGCCTTAGTCAATGACGTCCTACGGGACATGCTCAACGTCTTTGTGTTTGTCTACCTCGACGATATTTTGATCTTTTCGCCATCTCTCCAGGTGCACGTCCAACATGTTCGTCGTGTCCTTCAGCGCCTTCTTGAGAATCGACTTTTTGTAAAGGCAGAGAAATGCTCTTTCCACGCCCCCTCAGTAACGTTTCTCGGTTCGGTCATCTCGGCAGAGGGAATCAGTATGGACCCGGCTAAGGTTCAGGCGGTCACTGACTGGCCCGTTCCCGAGTCTCGCCTCGCGTTACAACGTTTTCTCGGGTTTGCAAATTTTTACCGTCGTTTTATTCGAGGTTTCAGTCAAGTGGCCGCTCCGCTTACTGCTCTGACCTCAGTAAAATCTCAGTTTAAGTGGTCAGAATCTACACAGACAGCGTTTGACGTTCTGAAGTCTCTGTTCACTACCGCGCCTATCCTCCTCACTCCTGATTTCACTAAACAATTTATAGTCGAGGTCGACGCCTCTGAGGTGGGCGTTGGGGCTGTTCTTTCCCAGCGTTCCACCACTGATGGAGAGATACATCCCTGCGCTTTTTTTTCTCACCGTCTTTCCCCCGCTGAGCGCAATTACGACGTGGGCAACCGCGAATTGCTCGCCATCCGTCTAGCTTTAGGCGAATGGCGACAGTGGCTAGAGGGAGCTCCCGTTCCTTTTATTGTTTGGACAGATCATCGAAACCTAGAATATATCCGTAAGGCCAAGAGACTTAACGCACGTCAAGCCCGCTGGGCCCTGTTTTTTACCCGTTTCGATTTTACCATCTCGTATCGCCCGGGGTCCAAGAACGTCAAGCCTGACGCGTTGTCTCGACTTTTTGATTCCGCTTCATCGACTGAACCTGAGGAGATTATTCCCCCGGGTCGCGTTGTTTGCACGACCGTCTGGGGAATAGAGAAGCTGGTTAAGCGTTCTCTTTCTCGAGCCATAGTCCCGCGCAATTGTCCTAAGGGGCTTCTTTTTGTTCCTATATCCGCGCGTCGTGCTGTCCTTCAGTGGGGACACACCTCTAAATTGACTGCCCATCCCGGCGTCCGGGGCACCCTCGCTTTCATCCGTCAGCGCTTTTGGTGGTCCTCTTTGGAACGAGATGTGCGGCGGTTTATTGCCTCTTGCGTTACGTGCGCGCAGACTAAGGCTGGCAATTCCCCTCCAGCCGGTCTGCTTCGTCCGTTACCGGTTCCTACACGTCCGTGGTCTCACTTAGCTCTCGACTTTATCACCGGGCTCCCTCCCTCGGCGGGTAACACCGTTATATTGACCGTGGTAGATCGTTTTTCTAAGTCGGCCCATTTTGTCCCACTCGCTAAGCTCCCCTCTGCCAAGGAGACCGCACAGATCATGGTTGATCATGTTTTTAAGCTACATGGTTTACCAACTGATATCGTGTCTGATAGAGGCCCCCAATTTTCTTCTCAATTCTGGAAGGAGTTTTGTCGCCTGATTGGGTCTTCCGTTAGCCTCTCGTCCGGTTATCACCCCCAAACTAACGGTCAAGCAGAACGGACCAATCAGATTGTCGCCCGCATCCTTCGCAGTCTCACTCATCAGAATCCCGCGTCCTGGTCACAACACCTTTCCTGGGCTGAATACGCTCATAATTCGCTTCCGTCCTCGGCCACCGGTCTTTCACCCTTCCATTGCTGCCTTGGCTATCAACCTCCGTTATTTGAGTCCCAAGACTCTGAGTCAAATATTCCGTCAGTACAAGCTTTTGTTAGCCGTTGTAAGCGCACCTGGAAGAGAGTGCGGTCTGCTCTCTGTCGAGCTAGAAGGCGCATGACAGTTGCGGCCAATAGGCGCAGAATTAGAAGCCCTCGCTATGTTCGCGGTCAGAGAGTGTGGTTATCCACTTCAAATTTACCTCTCCAGTCCGAATCACGCAAGCTGTCTCCCCGTTTTATTGGACCATTCCGCATTGTAAGGGTTATGAATCCTGTCACTGTAAGGCTTCGCCTCCCGTCTAACCTACGCCGGGTCCATCCCGTGTTTCATGTCTCCTGCGTCAAACCAGTTATCCGTCCCCCTTCTCGCCCGGTTCGCGCTCCTTGTCTTGTTAATGATACCCCTATCTACAGGGTTCGTCGGATTCTCGACATGCGCCGTCGGGGGCGCGGCCATCAGTATCTTGTCGACTGGGAGGGGTATGGTCCTGAGGAGAGAAGCTGGGTTCCCTCCCGGGACGTCCTGGATCCTTCACTCATCGATGATTTCCTCCGGTCTCGCCAGGATTCCTCTGGAGCGCCAGGAGGCGCTCGTTGAGAGAGGGGTACTGTCATGATCCTGGGCTCTTTCTTCTTTCTCTGTCTCCCTCTTGTGGTCACACACACACTCACACACAGACACACACTATCACACGCACACTCATCTTCTCCTTCACTCATTATCCCCTACAGCTGTTTCCCCTTTCGTTCCTGTCTCCTCACCTGTTCCCTCTTTTCCCCTTGATTATCTCAGTCTCTTATTCCCTCTTCCTAGCCCTGTCTTGTTGTCGGATTATTCGATGTCTTCACGTGTGAAACGTCTGTGCTCGCACTTCTCGTCTTGTCTTGTCCTGTCCTGTGGCATTTGCCAGAAGTGTGACTGTTCTCTACTGTGAGTCTCGTTATCTTCAGACTGTGTATTATCCAGCTGTGCCTGTTTGCAGAGTACCTGTTCAGCGTCTGCTCTCGGCTGTTTCATCCTCCCTGCTGTCACCACTGGTCCCGACTGGTTCAGCGTCTCGCTGTTCCTGGACCGCCGTCCTCGTGGGAGTATTGTGTTAACCCGTTATCCAGTGATCTGGCAGTTTCTGTTCTGGCGCTGATTAATGCCTAAGATTTGTGTTCTGTTTCATCATTGAGGACTATCTTCCTTTATCTATTAAAGACTGTAAACAGCACTCCGCCCTGGTCTTCCATCATTCATATCCATAACAAATAATCTTATTTAATTTCGATTATGAGATAACCTTTAAGGGAAATTCATGTAATGATCAAATAGGTGTTTGTCCTGCAAAAACCATCAAAGATCACCCATCAACCTCTCAGTAAAGCTATCTCCTTATAACCTCCAAGAAACATTAATTTTCTGGCCGTGAACATTAATTTTCCTGTGTTTATAAAATTAAAACTAGTAAATAATAAGAGCTCTGGCAGCTCTTGGATCTTTTAATCTCATTGACGTTTGTGGTTTTACGAGCGTTTTTTCACAGACACAGTCTTGAATATATTGTTTTAATAAATGCAAACTACAGAATATAACGGATTACACATATTGATTATACACCGATTATATCTATGTACATAATTTACAGTAAACAATACAAGACACGAATAGCGGATAAGAGAGAGAAGTTGAGAGAGAGAGATTTCTGAGGAGGGGCGCGCCGTGCCGAAGCACGCGTGGAGGTTGTAGAGAGAGAGAGAGAGAGAGAGAGAGAATGGTCACGAGTGGCCATAGAACAGCTAAAATCACAGACCATTGAGAGAGCCATCAATCGAAACACCTTAAAACATTAAAACTCGTTAGAGTTTGATATACTTGCAAAAGGTTCGTTTGTGTGCACGAGCTGTGTCCAGCCTGCACGTGTTCTCGGAGCAGAGTGCGCGCGCTCGTGCTGAGGCGCGCGTGCTTGTTGCCAGAGCAAGCTGTTCGCGGGAGTTTCGAAGAAGGCGCCTCTTTGGAAGGGAAGTTGCTGAAGGAATTCAGGCTCCGTTCGTTTGACTCGTAGGTGGAAACGAACACAGTGGAATTTGAAAATTAAACAAAAGACTGAGATAAAGCAAATAAAAGGAGGGAACTCCTGAAGGAGTTCAGGTCCGAAGATTTCACATGATGAGCAGACGAAGGCAGGACGCGAGAGCAAGAGAGAAGAGAAAGGAGGAGCTTTGGGCTCTCTCTTTTAAAGGAATGTAAGGATAACGCCTTCTCATGGCGGATCGTCCAATCACCTTCAGTGATCTGAGAGCGGGAGAGTTTTCTTTGTCCGCTGGGAACATCCCTCTTGCTCGGATTACCACAGCGTTTGACTTAAAACTTTTCGGCCCCAGAAATATGAAATGTGTAAAACAATATACGTTACTGCATTCTGCTATCGGAATTCGACTCCGTTAGATTTAGAGAATTACAAAGATATGAAACACATCATATTAACATTAATAGGAATACAAAGTTATATTATTATGCATTAGTATAGACATTTAAAGTTCGATTAATGTTACACTAGGACATATATATGCTTTCCTATGGTTTATAAACACATCTTAACACATGAAATGGCTATATTTGGTACATTTTAAGGGTGACTTTATGGTGAAAGTCCTTTCCTTTGTCTGAGGTCATGTGGTGTTTTTGGTATGTGTGTGCTCCTAATGCAAAGGAATGGTTGGTGTCATATTACATGTCTATTTGTGTGTGTGTGTGTGTGTGTGTGTGTGTGTGTGTGTAATGGAGAAAGAGACAAAGCTCTCGTCCGGTCACACAATGAATGAAGTGTTCGCGATTCCCTAATTTGACCAGATGGCAGTCAATGTTGCTACATACATCAGGATTTACGGGAAGTGTTCTGAGTTCCGGCTGTTCTAAACTATGCAGCCTAACATTGAATTATAGAAGTCTATAATGTGTTATGTGTATGCTAGGCCGAAGAGATGTGTTTTTAGTCTAGATTTGAACTGACAGAGTGTGTCTGCTTCCCGGACAATGTTAGGAAGACTGTTCCAAAGTTTTGGTGCTAAATAGGAAAAGGATCTACCGCCAGCAGTCGATTTTGATATTCTAGGTATTATTAACTGGCCGGAATTTTGAGATCGCAGTAGACGTGAAGGACTATAAAGCGTTAAGAGCTCGCTCAAGTACTGCGGAGCTAAACCATTTAGTGCTTTGTAAGTGATCAGCAATATTTAAAAATGTATATGATGTTTAATAGGCAGCCAATGCAGTGTTGACAGAACGGGGCTAATATGGTCATACTTCCTGGTTCTGGTAAGAACTCGAGCTGCTGCGTTTTGGACCAGCTGTAGTTTGTTTATTAAGCGTGCAGGGCAGCCACCCAGTAGAGCATTACAATAATCTAGCCTTGAGGCCATAAACGCATTAACTAATTGTTCTGCATTATTCATTGAGAGCATATGACGTAATTTAGATATATTTTTAAGATGGAAGAAAGCGGTTTTACAGATACTAGACACATGACTTTCAAATGAAAGATTGGTATCAAAGAGCACACCCAGGTTCCTAACCGACGACGAAGACTTAACAGAGCAGCCATCAAGTGTTAGACAGTACTCTAGGTTATTACGTGTGGAAGTTTTTGTCCAATAATTAGAATCTCTGTTTTTTCTGAATTTAGTAGTAGGAAATTACTAGTCATCCAATTTTTTTATATCAGCTATGCATTCCGTTAATTTTGTGAATTGGTAGGTTTCGTTAGGTTTTGAAGAAATATACAGCTGAGTATCGTCGGCATAACAGTGTAAGCTAATTCCATGTTTCCTAATGATATCTCCCAATGGTAGCATATACAGAGTGAACAGCAGCGGTCCTAGTACTGAGCCTTGTGGTACGCCATACTGAACTTGTGATTGATAAGACATCTCTTCATTTACTGCTACAAACTGATAACGGTCAGATAAGTATGATTTAAACCATGCTAGTGCAATTCCACTAATGCCAACATAATGTTCGAGTCTATTTAAAAGGATGTTGTGGTCAATGGTGTCAAATGCAGCACTAAGATTGTAACGAGGTTCAATGTGGAAATGCAGGGAAGGAAGCAGACAGGGGTCGGCGTAACTGGGACACTCGTTTATTTCAGTCCAAAGTTCAAAAGAAAAGTGCGCACAGAGCGCACAGAGCGTATGGCGTCCACTATGCGTTCAGCACAGCAAAAACAAATCATAAATCCAGCTTCTCTCAATGTGAATTCTCCCAGTTTCAGCAGCATCAGACGAAGTCCCAGTCCTACTCTCTCTCCCACTCTCTCAATCCCGCCGGCTTATATCCGGTCTCTCCACGCCAATTACTGCAATCAGACACAGGTGTTCATCATCTGCACTTGACCTACTTACTCACCGCTCGGCTCCCTCCTCTCTCTCCCGCTACAGACTTCGCAAAACCACGCCCCCCTCGCCACATACCCCCACCGCCCGACTCAGGCCGGGGAGCCATCCGGCCTGCAGCCTCCCCCCCCCTCCTCCTGGAGAGAAAGTCGGCTACAGCCATCTGTACACCCGGCCTGTGGATCACCTGGAACTTAAACGGCTGTAAAGCTAGATACCAACGAGTGATCCGCGCGTTGGTATCCTTCATGCGGTGGAGCCACTGCAGGGGAGCGTGGTCCGAACAGAGGGTGAATTCCCGCCCCAGGAGGTAATAGCGGAGGGTGAGAACGGCCCATCTGATTGCCAAACACTCCTTCTCTATGGTGCTGTACATCGTCTCTCTCTCTCGCTCCCATCCCTCTGTCCGACGCGTCCGTCTGTAGGATAAAAGGGAGAGAAAAGTCAGGAGCATGCAAGAGCGGCCCGCCACACAGAGCAGCCTTTATCTGGGTAAAAGCCTGCTGACACTGCTCCGTCCACTGAACCGTATCTGGCACTTCCTTTTTAGTTAGATCAGTCAGCGGGCTAGCGAGGTCCGAATAGTTAGGTACAAACCTTCTGTAATATCCCGCCAGCCCCAGAAACTGTCTAACCTCCTTTTTGGTCTTAGGTCTTGGACAGGTCGCAACGGCTGCTGTCTTGTCAATTTGGGGACGCACCTGTCCATGACCCAAGTGGAAGCCCAGATACCTAACTTCCACACGCCCAACTGCACACTTCTTTGGGTTGGCCGTGAGCCCAGCTCTCCTCAGCGTCTTCAGGACAGCCCGCAAATGCTGCATATGACGCTGCCAATCCCCACTATAGATGATGATATCATCCAAGTAGGCAGCGGCATATGCAGCATGCGGCCGGAGAATTCTGTCCATCAGACGCTGAAAGGTTGCCGGTGCCCCGAACAAGCCGAAAGGAAGAGTAACAAATTGGTGTAATCCAAACGGCGTTGTGAAAGCTGTTTTTTCTTTGGACATAGGAGATAAGGGGATCTGCCAATATCCCTTTGTTAAATCCAGTGTCGAGTAAAATCGAGCGGTACCTAGCCGATCAAGCAATTCGTCAACCCTTGGCATTGGATAAGCGTCGAATTTCGACACAGCATTCACCTTACGATAGTCCACACAGAACCGGATCGAGCCGTCGGTTTTAGGTACTAAAACTATCGGGCTCGCCCAATCACTGTTGGACTCTTCTATTACTCCCATGTCTAGCATTGCCTCTAATTCGCTTTGAACCACCTTTTTTTGTGTTCCGGCAAGCGATATGGCCCGCTGCGTACAACCACGCCCGGCTCGGTCTCAACGTGGTGCTGAATGAGGTCCGTTCGACCAGGCAGGGGCGAGAACACATCAGCAAACTCTGCTTGTATTTTTTTTACATCAGCGAGCTGGGAGGGTGAGAGGTGGTCTCCACCAGGGGCCAGGGCGAGGGATTGAGTTTTGAAACTCGCTTCTGGTCCGAGATCCTCCTCTCCGCTCACCACCGTCGCCAGCATCACTGATTCTACCTCAGACCATTTTTTTAACAGGTTGAGGTGATATACTTGATGTGCTCCACCCCTATCTGTTCGAATGACCTCATAGTTGAGATCCCCAATTCGCCGTGTGACCTCGAAGGGTCCTTGCCACTTGGCGAGTAACTTAGAACTAGAAGTAGGGAGTAATACAAGCACTTTATCTCCCGGTGAAAATTGACGAAGTCTAGCCCCCCTGTTGTACAGCCGACTCTGTTTGTCCTGTGCCTGTAACAAATTCTCCATTGACAGCCGCCCCAACGTGTGGAGTTTTGTTCTCAGATCCAGGACATACTGAATTTCGTTTTTACTATTAGAAGGTCCGTCCTCCCAAGTCTCCCTAAGGACGTCCAACACCCCACGGGGCTGACGTCCATAGAGAAGCTCGAAGGGGGAAAACCCCGTGGAGGCTTGCGGGACCTCCCGTACAGCGAACAAGAGGGGTTCTAACCACTTATCCCAATTTTTGGCGTCTTCCTGTACGAACTTTCGAATCATGGTTTTCAACGTGCGGTTAAACCGTTCGACCAGTCCGTCCGTTTGTGGGTGATAGACGCTGGTTCGAATCGATTTAATGCCCAATAATTCCTAAAGTTCGCGAATTGTACGTGACATAAACGCCGTGCCTTGGTCGGTGAGAATCTCTTTTGGGATTCCCACCCGGGAGATTAGTTGAAACAGTGCGCTCGCAACACTCTTTGCGGAAATGGTGCGAAGCGGCACTGCTTCAGGATACCGCGTTGCATAATCCACCAGGACTAGAGCAAAGCGGTGTCCCCGTGCTGACCGTTCTAATGGCCCGATGAGGTCCATACCAATTCGCTCGAAGGGGACCTGCATTAACGGCAGCGGGCACAACGGTGCTTTTGGGTTGGCCGGTGGATTCACCAACTGACATTCGCGACAAGACGCGCACCACTTGCGCACATTCTCGTGAATGCCCGGCCAGAAAAACCGGGCCATGAGACGGTTAAGTGTCGCTGCTTGTCCTAAATGCCCAGCCATTGGATTACAGTGAGCCGCCTGAAAAAGCATTTCCCGGCGGCTTTAAGGTACTAATAACTGAGTTGTATCCTGTTTTGACTGGGCGTCTTGGGTCACCCGATACAACTTATCTTTTATAATTGTAAAATAAGGATAGGAGAGTGGTTGGTCAGGGTGGAGAAGCTGGCCGTCGATAGAACGGACCTGATCAAAAGCATGTTTCAGCGTTTCATCCTGAGACTGCTCCAGGGGAAAATCATCGCGCTCCGTAAGGATGGTTCTTTCCAGAGCGCTCTGTTCCCCTGAACCAGCTCCCAGAGATCCCGTGTCAGCTTCGCCCGCCTGAGCAACCGCCTCCTTCCTCTTGTCTCTTTTGAACCAAGAGGCATCCGCACACAAAACCCCCAATAATTCATTAAATGCTGGCCAGTTGGTACCCAAAATTAGCGGATGCCGGAGATGCGGATTAACTGCCACCTCTACTCTATGCTTTTGTCCCCTGAATTGAATTTCCACAGGCATTATCGGATAATTCATCACCTCCCCGTGCACACACCGTACCTTAACCATGCGGCTGTTATCCAATGCCCTAGGTTGAATCAGGCTTTGATGGATGGAGGTTTGGTTACAACCTGAATCCACCAAAGCCTGATATGTAACCCCCTTGATACTTACTGGTATCTGGTACTGGCCAGCCTGATCGGGGGCAGCTTGTGGCGCATCGGGGACCCGGATCAGTGTCCCCACCTCCATCACTGGACACCGATCAATAAAGTGACCCGGATCCCCACAGCGCCAACAAGCCGGCCCAGGCTTTCCCGCCGCCCTAGTGGCAGGAAGCAGGTCAAGAGATTGGCGTGGAGCGAGCGGTGGAGCAGCCGGAGAAGTGAAGGGTCCAGTAGGGGAGCCCCCTCCCCTGGGAGGAGCCCTGGGCAGTGGCACTGGATCCGCTGCGGTCCCTGTTCTCCATCGGGGAGCTGGCCTCGGCATAAACCCCACACGAGACCTGGGAGGAGGGACAGGTTTAGAGAGGGGACATGAGAGAGAGGGGGAAGAGAGAGAGGGAGAGAGAGAAGCAGATGGCAGGGGTTCGCCGACCCCTGGGCACGCCACCATCTGATCCTCCGCCAGCTGGATGGCCTGGTTCAGCGACGTCGGGCGGTGGCACTGGACCCACTGCGCGGTCTTCCTCGGAAGCCGCGCCACGAACTGCTCCAGTACCACCCGGTCGACTATTTCCTCAACGTCGCTTCCGTCGGCCATCAGCCATTTGCGGCATGAGTCCCGGAGCTGTTGTGCCATGATGAAGGGCCGGCCTGACTCTTCGAGGCTCAGGGTCCTGAACCTCTGGCGATGTTGTTCTGGGGTCCGGCCGACTCGCTGGAGGATTGCACGTTTCAGATCTTTATAGTCCAGGAGGTTCTGGACTGGCAGTTGGTGTGCGGCTACTTGTGCTTCTCCGGAAAGCAGAGGGATGAGCCGCATTGGCCAGTCCTCGGAGGGCCATCCCCGGTCCTCCGCGGACCTCTCGAAGAGATCTATAAACGCCTCCGGGTCATCCTGGGGTCCCATTTTGTTGAGGGGCAACGGCAAAGTTGAATCCTTAACAGGGGAGGGGATGGCCCGAACCTCCCGGTCTACCCAGCTCCGGAGCAGCTCGCGGTCATCATGTTGAGCTCGGAGGAGCGCTTCAAATCTCCTGTCCTGCTCCTCCTTAATAGCCAGCAGATGTTGGTGCTGGTCCTGGTGAAGCCCGGCGAGCGATGTTATAATGTCCGCAAACGGCGTGGCTGGCGGGGTCTGCATGGCGGCGGCGATCTTCTTCCTTCCCGGGTTTCGGCACCAGTGTAACGAGGTTCAATGTGGAAATGCATGGAAGGAAGCAGACAGGGGTCGGCGTAACTGGGACACTCGTTTATTTCAGTCCAAAGTTCAAAAGAAAAGTGCGCACAGAGCGCGTCCACTATGCGTTCAGCACAGCAAAAACAAATCATAAATCCAGCTTCTCTCAATGTGAATTCTCCCAGTTTCAGCAGCATCAGACGAAGTCCCAGTCCAACTCTCTCTCCCACTCTCTCAATCCCGCCGGCTTATATCCGGTCTCTCCACGCCAATTACTGCAATCAGACACAGGTGTTCATCATCTGCACTTGACCTACTTACTCACCGCTCGGCTCCCTCCTCTCTCTCCCGCTACAGACTTCGCAAAACCACGCCCCCCTCGCCACAAAGATCAAGTAATACTAATAGAGAGATACAACCACGATCGGATGATAAGAGCAAATCATTTGTGACTCTAACGAGAGCTATCTCGGTACTATGGTACGGTCTAAATCCGGACTGAAAATCCTCGCAGATATCATTTCTTTCTAGAAAGGAACACAGTTGTGAGGATACTGCTTTTTCTAATATCTTTGACAGAAAAGGCAGATTCGAGATCGGCCTGTAATTGACTAGTTTTGTAGGATCAAGTTGCTGTTTTTTAACAAGCGGTTTAATCATAGCTAGCTTAAAGGTTTTTGGTACGTATCCTAGAGACAAAGATGAATTATTAATATTAAGAAGAGGATCTATGACATCTGGAAGCATCTCTTCAGCAGCTTAGTTGGTATATAGGGTCTAACATACATGTTGTCGATTTAGATGATTTGACGAGTTTGCAAAATTGTTCCTCTCCTATAGCAATGAATGAATCAAATTTTCCCTCAGGGAGACTACAATGCACTTCCTGATGCGATACTGTATTAGACGGTTGCATAGTTATAATTTTGTCCCTGATATTATCGATCTTATAAGTGAAGAAGTTCATAAAGTCATTACTGCTGTGTTTCTTGGAAGCTTCTGGGCTTGAAGCTTTCTTTTTCGTTAGTTTAGCCACTGTTTCAAATAAATACCTAGGATTATGTTTATTTTCTTCTAATAGTGTTGAAAAATAAGCAGATCTTGTCACAGTGTCTGGTTTGGGTATTCCTGGTGTCCACTAGAGGTCCTCTTCCCCACGGTGTCATCCACATTATACTACATTTCCCATAATCTTTTGTCCGTTACACATCAATGTTCATTGCACTCAGCTGTTCTCGTCATTGTTCCCGTCATTGTTCCCAGCTGTCTCTTGTTATCATTGTTAGTTCTGTGTGTTTATATACCCTGGTTGTTTCTTTGTTTGTCACGGATTCCTTGTTATGTATCACGCCACTTCTGAGGTCTGTTTTCTTGTCTGTTCTTGTTTTGTTTCTTGTTTGGATTGCTTTTATGGTTTTGACCCTGCCTGGACTGGTTTACGATTACGGATTACCCATTAATAAACACTGCACTTGGATCTACCCCTGTTTCCCGTGTGTGGATCGTGACAGAAGGAATCCGTCAATATGCACAGATCCAGCAGTATGGGTATCCGTATTGCTCCTCCAAGCACTGCTGAGGAGAGGATGGGACGTTTTGATAATCTGGCCTATCTACGTCAGCAGGGCCGGTCGGTGGGTGATCTATCCCAATTTTTTTGGACTCTCTCAAGAGGTATGGGATACAATGAGGCCACACTCAAGGACCTTTTTAATAAGTCTCTTGACGACCCATTGCCGGGCTGGGAGATGAAGGGGCTGGAGATCCTGGACTTTTGGGGATTCACCAGTTACCTTCATCATCGTAGCCAGTGGGATACACCACTCCCGCCTGTGTCTCCTGACATGGCTTCCATACCCTCGCAGGAGACTGCAACACCCCCAGAGGCGGTCACGGACGTCACAGAATCCCCAGAGGCGGTAGGTTTGATGTCGCCGCCTCACCATCAGAAACGGCGGAGGAGGAGGAAGATCGCCAGTCTTCCCAAAGACCCGGAGGTCGTCCCCGTGCAGCCCGCAGTCGCCCCGGAGGCGGTCCCCTCCGAGCAGCCCGCTGTCGTCCCGGAGGCCGTCCCCTTTCGAGCAGCCCGCTGTCGTCCCGGAGGCCGTCCCCTCCGAGCAGCCCGCTGTCGTCCCGGAGGCCGTCCCCTCCGACCAGCCCGCTGTCGTCCCGGAGGCCGTCCCCTCCGAGCAGCCCGCTGTCGTCCCGGAGGCCGTCCCCTCCGAGCAGCCCGCTGTCGTCCCGGAGGCCGTGCCCGTCCAGCCCGCTTTCATCCCAGAACTGCCCATCATCAGTCATCCTGCCATGGTCAAGAAGGTGGTCTTCCTTTTTTATACATTGGCGGTTCTGCATACATGGAGGAAGCACACGTCTGCCGACCCAGTGTCTGCTCACGTCACATCTGCCGAGCCTGAGCCGGTGGTGTCTGTTCCAGTTCCTGAGCCGGTGGTGTCTGTTCCAGTTCCTGAGCCGGTGGTGTATGTTCCAGTTCCTGAGCCGGTGGTGTCTGTTGCTGTTCCTGAGCCGGTGGTGTCTGTGTCTGTTCCAGTTCCTGAGCCGGAGGTGTCTGTTGCTGTTCCTGAGCCGGTGGTGTCTGTTGCTGTTCCTGAGCCGGTGGTGTCTGTTGCTGTTCCTGAGCCGGTGGTGTCTGTTGCTGTTCCTGAGCCGGTGGTGTCTGTTGCTGTTCCTGAGCCGGTGGTGTCTGTTGCTGTTCCTGAGCCGGTGGTGTCTGTTGCTGTTCCTGAGCCGGTGGTGTCTGTTGCTGTTCCTGAGCCGGTGGTGTCTGTTGCTGTTCCTGAGCCAGTGTCTGTTGCTGTTCCTGAGCTGGTTGCTGTTCCTGTGCCGTGGTCGCCCAAGTGGTCATCTTCGCCCTGGTCGTCTCCACCATGGCCGCCCGAAAGACCTGCCCTGTCCCGGCCGCCTGCACAGCCGGATCCGCCCTGGCCACCCAAGGGAAGGTCTCCGCCGTGGCCGCCCGCAGAGTGGTCGTCTCCGCCCTGGTCGTCTCCGCCGTGGCCGCCCGAGGGGTCTTCACCGCCGTGGCCGCCCGAGGGGTCTTCACCGCCGTGGCCGCCCGAGGGGTCTTCACCGCCGTGGCCGCCCGAGGGGTCTTCACCGCCGTGGCCGCCCGAGGGGTCGTCTCCGCCCTGGCCGCCCGAGGGGTCGTCTCCGCCCTGGCCGCCAGATGGACTGTCGTCTCCGCCCTGGCCGCCCGATGGACTGTCTGCTTCGCCCCGGCCGCCAGTTAAGTCGTCATCCCCTGTTCCTGTTCCCCTTCATGGTCCTGGCCCTCCATTCCTCCTCCTGATCTTCCACCATTCCACCTCCCGCCTGGACTCTTTGTTTTGTTTTTTGTTTTTTGTGAGTCTTGGAGCGTCTGGTAGCCGCTCCGTAGAGGGGGGATTATGTCACAGTGTCTGGTTTGGGTATTCCTGGTGTCCACTAGAGGTCCTCTTCCCCACGGTGTCATCCACATTATACTACATTTCCCATAATCTTTTGTCCGTTACACATCAATGTTCATTGCACTCAGCTGTTCTCGTCATTGTTCCCGTCATTGTTCCCAGCTGTCTCTTGTTATCATTGTTAGTTCTGTGTGTTTATATACCCTGGTTGTTTCTTTGTTTGTCACGGATTCCTTGTTATGTATCACGCCACTTCTGAGGTCTGTTTTCTTGTCTGTTCTTGTTTTGTTTCTTGTTTGGATTGCTTTTATGGTTTTGACCCTGCCTGGACTGGTTTACGATTACGGATTACCCATTAATTAACACTGCACTTGGATCTACCCCTGTTTCCCGTGTGTGGATCGTGACAGATCTAGCAGCTTTTAAAGCCTCTCTGTAAGCAATCGAGCTCTCCTTCCATGAAATCAAAAACACCTCTAGTTTTGTTTTCTTCCAGTTGCGCTCCATTTTTCTGGCTGCTCTCTTAAGGGCCTGAGTGTGCTCGTTGTGCCACGGCGTTGGACTATGTTCTTTAATCTTCTTTAAGCGCAGCGGAGCAACTGTGTCTAAAGTGCTGGAAAAGAGAGAGTTAAAAGTTTCTGTTGCAATATCAAGTTCTTCTAAGCTATCCGGGATGCTGAGATGATGAAACTGATTAGGAAGATTATTGATAAAGCAATCTTAAGTGGCAGAAGTGATCGGTCTAACATATTTATAACAAGGAGTCGGCTTTGCAGCCTTGGCTAAATGTAATTTACACGAGACTAGATAATGATCTGAGATGTCATCGCTCTGCTGCAGTATTTCAACTGCACTAGATATTTTTACATTAAGCACCAACACTTCAAAAGAATTATATTTACAACTAGATTTCTTAGTGGTTTTGAAGATATTACTATAAATTACAGCAACACCTCCTCCTTTGCGTTTCAGACGAGATTCATGTTTATAACCGTAATCTTGTGGGGTTGACTCATTTAAAGCAATGTAATCGTTTGGTTTTAGCCAGGTTTCTGTTAAACACAGCACATCTAGTTTATAATCTGAAATCATATCATTAACTATTAGCGCTTTTGAAGTAAGAGATCGGATATTCAGCAACCCAAGCTTTATCATTTGCTCATTTGTATTATATCTGTTTTTTATTTGTTGAACATCAATTACATTTTTAACCTTAGATGGGTTTGAAAGTTTTTTGGATTTCCAAGTTCAGGGAACAGACACAGTCTCTATATGATTATATCTAGGTGAAAGAGGATCTATGTGACGGGATTTATCTGACCTTGGTGACGTGAGGCCGCTAGCAGACGGTTGGTTAAGCCAGTCTGTCTGCTTCCTGACCTGAGCCCCAGATTGTCATGTTTGAGCTCTAAGACTATATGCCATATTACTAGAGAGAAGAGCAGCAACTTCCCAGGAGGGATGAATACCATCTCTTTTCAACAGGTCAGGTTTGCCCCAAAAACTTTTCCAATTGTCTATGAATTCTATATTATTCTGCGGACACCACCCAGACAGCCAGCCATTGAGTGAACACAATCTACTAACTATCTCATCACTCCGGCGAACAGGAAGGGGGCCAGAGCAAATTACAGTGCTTGACATCGTACTTGCAAGTTCACACACCTCTTTAATATTAATTTTGGTGATCTCCGACTGGCGGAGTCGAACATCATTAGTGCCGACGTGAATAATAATCTTAGAGAATTTACGTTTAGCATTAGCCAGCACTTTCAAATTTGCTTTGATGTCAGGCACTCTGGCTCCCGGCAAACATGTGACTATGGTGGCTGGTGTCTCTATTTTCACGTTCCGTGTAATAGAATCGCCAATAACTAGGGCACAATCAGAATAATTCTCAGTGGGTGTTTCACTGAGCGGGGCAAATCGATTTGTTATCGGAACGGAAAAGTGGTTTTTTGATCCGCGACTTGATCCGCGACTAGATACACAAAAAAGGACAAAAAAGCACATTATTGAAGACACTGATCACACCTTTGTGCCATTCCTGAAACAGGTGTCATACATACCTGTCATTTCCATGTTTGATTTTCCATTTTACCATGTAGGCCTACATGTACAGAGAATCATGAGTGTTTAAGTCAGCAGGACATTAGTGGCCTCTCATCTGGTCCCTGTAAAACAAAAACAAAAAAAAACAACTGTGAACATGGTGATGTCAAAATAAACTATAGGGCTGCACGATTGTGGGAATCCATTTTTAGATTTTTAAAATTGGGTAAAAATTGCGATTTAAAAAAAAATAGCCTATGTAATGAACACCTTGTGTCTTGTAGGCATATATGTGCAGTGCTGCATACAATAATAAGCCTATAGCAGCTAGGCAGCCTATAAATCGTTAAACACTTCAGTAACACTACACGAATAAACATATAATTGATTATCATATGTTACTTTAAATGTTTACAATTGTTATGACGTTATGAAATGAGATTGGAGTAAAAACATGCGTTTTGCTTTTCAAACAGACAGCGCGTGCAAGAGAACATTTACTGAAGCGATGGAGCCGCTGAATGTGAAGTTTATGCAACAATAACACTAACTAATATAATTCAGAATTATTTCTTACCTTAAAATCTTTGTCTTCAAATCGCGTTCTTCTTCTTCGGATGTAAATCCAATAAGCTGGTGCGCGTCTATCAAACTCGGCAAACAGCGGAGGACTGATGAGGTTAGGTGCATTGTTTTTGAGGTAATGAGCGCGATTTGCATGTCTATATATTTTGCGCGTGTGGGTGTGGTCACATTAAAAATAATGAGCAAGTGTTTGAGAAACTGGATATCTTGTTGGTTTTATACAAATTACTTAAACAGAGAATATTTGTTTTCTTTTTGAATCAGGTCATTTAAAACTACACACTTAAATGATTATAAAGATATAGGGCCCTATCTTGCACCCAGCGCAATTGACTTTGAACACCGACGCATGTATCATTCCTATTTTGCACCCGCGCACAGCGGACTTTTCCCTCCACAGACGCACGTCGGTAAATTAGGGAATGAACTTGCGCTCGCGGGGGCAGTTCAGCGCAAAGAGGAGGCATGTTCCGGCGCAAAACTTCCATGGTGCTATTTTCCAGTTTTAGAAAGCAATTGCGCCATTGATCAGGAAAAAAACAGTCTAAAGACAGTGGCGCGTTGCGCGTTAGTGATATGGTATTTTAAGGGCGCGTGCTTGGCCATAATGTTAACGCGCATCCACTTTGATTCTCTAATATAAACAGATGCAGCAGTTTTCATTTTTGCAAATCATACATTATTACAAGGAAAAATATTAACACACGAGGGAAATCATTGTTGTGTCCGTGAAGATGTGAAAAAGATCTATCTAGATAAAAAATAAAAAAAAATCTAGATTAGGCTACACATTTACCCAAATTATACGCCTGTTTAACCGAACCTAATTTGGGTGGGTTTCTCCCATCATCCCCAGTGTCACTTCTCTGTGTTTTACAGCCCTGACGAGAACGTCGGTGTCCTCGGCTATGCGCCTCTGGCGTGCGCCGGCAAATCCGCCGTTATAATAGCAATCCGCCATGGAACAAGCGCGCCTGCTCTTAAAGGGAATGTGAGATGGCGCTCTGATTGGTTTATTTCACGTTACGCCCAAACCACACCTATGAATAATGAAGCTACTTCAGACCAACCCCTTTTACATTTGCGTCGGGCGCAAGAGTCATTTATCCCGCTGGGAAAATAGCAACAGCGCCGGGATCCGCCCACAAAGTTACTTGCGCTTTGCACTTTGACATTTGCGTTTCAGATCGTTAAAATACGGCCCATAGAGCTCATAAATGTGTGACAAGTATTCGCTGAGTTTTGTTTATGTTTAGGGACGCACTCAAGAATAAAAAGTTCACGAGACGGAGAGGCAGAAAGCACACCCTGTTTATTTTCTTTATTTTACAAAAGCACAACGTTTTGTGGAAAAAGTGGACAAATACAAAAGTAGACATCTCACAGATTCTTTTTTCATATTTCTTAAGTATTGACGGAGTATTTTAAGTCTATGTTGCTGCTATGTAAAAAAAAAAACAGCAAAACGCGCCCGCGCGTTTGCCGACCCCAGAGGGTTAAAGACTGCTAGTGAAAGCTCAAGGTTATGCGTTTGCGGCAATTAGTTTGATGCAATTTGTTTAAAAGAAGAATTTCTGGTGAAAATTATAACCACTGAGGCATTTATATAGCGCTTTCAAATGTACACCAAGGCTGTGCTCAGATTATCAATACAACTTCATGAACTCCTGATGCGCATGTCGACACAGCAGCTGTCGTATCGATTTTGTCGTGCTTTTGAATGTAGCCAATTATCACGCGATGTAAAGTTTAGCAACGCAAAACATTCAAAATGGATGAGGATTTTGCCACTACTGACAAAAGTAAAAAAAAAATAGGAGTATTTTGGGTTTAACTCTAAAACAGAGTTGGAAATAAGTCATGCGACATGTAAGAACTGCAAAAGTTATGTACTCTGCAACATGACAAACCTCTCTCTGCATCTAGCAAGACATCATTCAGCCCTGGTCGAGCAGCACACACCTGTCATCACAAAGCAGGTGGTGTTTTGTCACGTCAAAGCAACATCAAAGCAAATTTAAAATTGCTGGCTAATGCTAATAATAAATTCTCTAAGATTATTATTCACGTCGGCACTAATGATATTTGACTTCGCCAGTCTAAAAATAACGTTAAAGAGGTGTGTGAACTCGCAAGTACTATGTCAGGCACTGTAATTTGCTCTGGCCCCCTTCCTGTTCGCAGGAGTGCTGAGATAGTTAGCAGATTGTCATCACATAATGGCTGGTTGTCTAAGTGGTGTCTGCAAAATAATGAAATCATAGACAATTGGAAAAGTTTTTGGGGCAAACCTGACCTGTTGAAAAGAGATGGTATTCATCCCTCCTGGGATGGTGCTGCTCTTCTCTCTAGTAATTTGGCACACAGTCTTAGAGATATAACATGACAATCTGGGGCTCAGGTCAGGAAGCAGACAGACTGGCTTAACCGCCACACACCAGCTATAAGTGGAGACAGAGCACTCACCACACACCAGCTATAGGTGGAGACAGTGTGCTCACCAGACACCAGCTATAGGTGGAGACAGTGTGCTCACCAGACACCAGCTATAGGTGGAGACAGTGTGCTCACCAGACACCAGCTATAGGTGGAGACAGTGCGCTCACCACACACCAGCTATAGGTGGAGACAGAGCGCTCACCACACACCAGCTATAGGTGGAGACAGAGCGCTCACCACACACCAGATATAGGTGGAGACAGAGCACTCACCAGACACCAGCTATAGGTGGAGACAGTGTGCTCACCACACACCAGCTATAGGTGGAGACAGAGCGCTCAACACACACCAGCTATAGGTGGAGACAGTGCGGTCACTATACACCAGCTATAGGTGGAGACAGAGCGCTCACCACACACCAGCTATAGGTGGAGACAGAGCGCTCACCAGACACCAGCTATAGGTGGAGACAGTGCGCTCACCAGACACCAGCTATAGGTGGAGATTTGGCAAAGAAATCATTCCAAAAGAGCTCTACAGGGAATGCCTTGTCCCTTGAAGCACTGTGGGTGATATTATTGAGTTGGCCTTTTAATATTCCTGTTCTCTTGTCTGTGCAAATTCAAAAGTTTAATCTTTTACGCCCCAAAACGCTCTTGTCATATAAAAGAACAATGCATACGTTTTTAGTAGAAAATTATGTAATGTAAATGCACAATATGATAAGAGAGACAAAGTGCCTGTGCAAAAATCCACACTTGATGTCTTGACAACACGTGCATGTGACAGGAAGTGCCCAAGACTGTCCCATGTTTTAAAAATGCCAAAGCTCAGTGCCCTTGACATACACTAAACCCACACCATGTTGAATACCACTTCGGAGTGGTATTTGAGGCTAAACGTATCCCATCGTGCATCATGTTTGGGAACTTGCATGACTATAAGTAACTTTGCAAGTACAACTCAACTTATTCTTACCCTACCTGTCTACTAATACTGTACTAATACTCTAATGAGAGTTAGTAGACATGTAGGTGCAACGTTACATATAGTCAACATAATGTGTTAAAGGGACCGTCAAAATGAAGTGAAACTGAAAATATTCTACTAGAGAAATTATACATCATTTGGTAGTAAACAATTTGTTGTACATGTTATTGGTTCAAAGATGTGAGAGTATATTTTGTACAACATTTGCAACTGTATTCAATCAAAAATACAGTTTAATCGTAATTAAAGCATCACAATTTCTTTAAGTATGCAAAGTACCTGAAATCAAAATGTGTAAATAAAGCTATGTAAACTTGCAGTTTTGCAACATTAAAAGTGTGTAATCAATTGGGTAATCAAAAGTTCTAAACACACTTGCGGTCTTCAAACCCACTTCAACACTTTAAACAAAGACCGGAAATACTGTAGGTCATTTAAGTAGACAAATGGTCAAGTACAAAGACATCAAGTGTGGTTATTTGGACAGGCCCATAAAAATGTGCAGAGTGGTGCATCCCCAAGATGCATACACTCTACAGGTCCAGAGGAGAATCTAGGATAATCAATTAAGGTAGAAGGGGTGGAGCCACCTTAACTCAAAGCTGTACAAAATGGCAAAGCCAAGCGCTGCTGTGTGTTGTGGTGTTTGTGTTAAAGGTTGTTAGGATGGTGTTCCTGAAAGCTGTCTTAGTGCTGGTTGTGATTGTTACATTTGATCTGCCTGATGTCTTGGGAAGTGTGAGGTCCAGTCATAGTCCAAGAAGCATGGGGCCAAAATTAGATGCAGCTTCCAGAAGTCCTGCCCTTTCTCCTCGTGGGTTCTGGAACCCTTTGCAAGTGGCTTCTCAGTTTCAGAGTCCTTTGGGTCCTGTCTCCAAAAACCTTGCGCAAGATCCTTTTGGCCTTCAGGAGAAGCAGCTGTTGCAGGGTCCAGTGAAACCTTTGGATTGGAGGTATCCCATAGTTCCCGAGGTGCAGAGCGAATTGGCGGTGGACTTCCAGTTGAGGCAACCCGTGACTCCCAGCAGCGTAGCGGTTCAATGTGGCGAGAACTGGGTTCTCGTAGAGGTCCAGCAGGACTTATTTAGCAATGGTCAATTGATCCAGCCAACTGGTCTGTCTTTAGGTGGATGTCCTGTTGTTGGTCAGGATCCTGAGTCAAGAGTGCTCATCTTTGAGTATGGATTACAGGACTGCAACAGCGTGCTGATGGTAAGAACTCCTAAATCTTAATGGTTTAATTGTTGTGGCAGAGGATCTTTCAAGGAAAGTCCGTTCACTTGATTTTACAATGCCAGGGCAGCTAAGACCAAGTTCTGTTTGAATGGGTAAATCCTGAATTTAAGCTACTTGCCTTTAGTAACCCTTCAAACCAACATCTGATGCAAACTATCCCTTAAATGGTATGAAAGGAGTTTAAGAAACAAGAACAATAAATCTTGTGCCTTAATAGTTAAAGCTAGTTTTTACCCTGGAACATCCAATGTGCATGTTCAATCCTAAGTGGATATCTCCAAAACATTGACTATCTCTGGCAACACCGAAGCTACTGAGGGCAGCTGTGGTGATGAGGAATTTACTAATTGGTGATTTGCTCTTTAGGAATTCCACTGTTGCAGAGTGTACCTTCTATTCATAGCAATATGAGTGTCCTGTCTTGGTGTATATAAAGTCTTTGGGATGACCCTGTTGGTAACCACAATCTTTTTACAGATGAATGAGGATGAGCTTGTCTACACCTTCTCTCTTACCTACACCCCTGAGGCGCTTGCAGGTACTCCGATAACCCGTGCCGATGGTGCAGTTGTTGGTGTTCAATGTCATTATCAAAGGTAAGTGATCTGTGACTTAATGCATTTCTCACACAACTGGGAGACCATTTAATGGGTACTTTCATGAACCGCAGGCTCCAAAATGTAAGCAGTGATGCCTTGAGGCCAACATGGGTCCCTTATGCCTCAACAGAGGCAGGTCAAGAAGTCTTGCTGTTCTCCCTGAAGATCATGATGGGTTGGTACAGGTTTTTTCTTTTAATAAAATGAATCTTTACCCTTGCTATTCTGGCTGTGCCTAAATTATTATTATTGTTTTTGTGAAGATGATTGGTCCTATCAGAGGCCTTCATACTCCTATTTCCTGGGTGGTGTTATTAACATCGAGGCATCTGTGAAGCAGTACAATCATGTGCCTCTGCGTGTGTTTGTGGAGCGCTGTGTGGCCACTCAAGTACCTGATGTGAACTCTCTTCCAAGATATTCCTTCATTGAGAATCATGGGTAAGGTCATGGCCCTTGATGTGTTAGGACTGTTTAAGTTGCTTTTTGTAAACCACTTTGTCACAGTCATGGGTAAGGTCTAGTTGCTTGATGCTCTGCAGTTGACATTCATGAGTTGCTCTTTGTGATTGTTTCGTCGTCAGGTGCTTTGTGGATGCCAAAACTACAGCTTCCAGCTCCCGCTTCATGCCTCGATCCCAGGTTGACAAGATCCAGTTCCAGCTGGAGGCATTTATGTTCCAGGAGGGCAGCAGTCCTTCTGTATGTACTACGAATATCATGAGTTAATTTGACTTCTCCTCCCATCTGCTTTGGTTTTGTGACTTGTCTGTCACCCCTTTGCAGATGTACATAACGTGTATTCTGAAGGCAACTCTTGCTTCTGCACCCAGTGACGCTCAGCGCAAATCCTGTTCTTTTGCCAATGGGTACGTGTTTTTATTTAATTTAAGTTGAGGTTTCTCATGTTGAAGGCTCCATGTCTTTGTTTATTGCAGGTGGTTTGCTGCTGATGGTAATGACCAAGTTTGTGGTTGCTGTGACTCAACATGTGGTCCTGATGGTGAATTTGCTGCTTCTCCCTATGGAGGTTGGTAGCTTTTGCTCTTTCTAAGGTTGCTTTTGATTCAAGTCTCTAACTTGGCTTTCTTCTTCTCTCTAGGCATTCAGTGGGAAGGCAAGGCCTCACTTGGTCCTGTAATGGTTCAAGGGCAAAAGAGACCTTCTTAATAAAACTGACAAATCAATCATTGATTGTATCTGACTTGTCATTTTGCTTCATGTCTGGTTTAACTGCTTTTGACTTGGAAAAAGTGCCCAATTCTGCCAATGTGGTGAAACTGATAGCCTTACTGTACAATTTAAGTCCCATAGCATGCAACCATAGGTTTCCAGAAGTTATTAGCTAACTTTCGTAGGGAGTTTTAAATATATGAACATTAAAGACTGCTAGTGAAAGCTCAAGATTATGCGTTTGAAGCAATTAGTTTGATGCAATTTGTTTAAAAGAGAAATTTCTGGTGAAAATCATAACCACTGAGACATTTATATAGCGCTTTCAAATGTACACCAAGGCTGTGCTCAGATTATCAATACAACTTCATGAACTCCTGATGCGCATGTCGACACAGCAGCTGCTGTATCGATTTTGTCGTGCTTTTGAATGTCAAGTCATCTTCATTTATATAGTGCTTTTAACAATGTAGATTGTTTCAAAGCTGCTTTACAGAGATAAACCTATAATTTAAGGTAACAGATTGTTTTGGCTTTATAGCGGTTCTTGAATGTTATTTTCAGCTGAAGTTAGTTTTGATTGATTCACTTCCGTCGAAAGGATCATTTGTTATTAAATTAGCAGCCACTGAGTCGACACCGTTCTCTCTACACAGACTTTAAACGCGAACCTGTGAGAAACACTGGTGGCGCTCATGTGCGCATTAAGAATGAATTCTATAGTTATGTGCATTTGAATATCTGCGCATGTTTGTAATTCTCTACAAACCAAGCCTATACAAACTACTTGTCCTGCCTACAGATTTGATCCAGAATTTAATTTTATAACTACGGGGTAGATGCACGAATTTTCCACAATGCTTTATCTGTAGAGTGGTAAAGGGATCCTCCATAGGGAGAGGCTAGTTGGCACTTCAGCACTGTGTTGTCATCGGGTCCAGGCGAAGGTCCTTCATCAGACCTGGATACGGCCTGGATCCAGCAGGCTTCGGGAAACCCTTGGGATAAACAAAGACACTAAAATTAGCGTAGATGCCATTCTTATGATGTAACGAGTACATCAGGATTTAAGGGAAGTGTTCCCAGTTCCGGCTGACCTAATCTATGCAGCCTAACATTGAGTTATAGAAGTCTATAATCATTATGTGAATGCTAAGTCAAAGAGATGTGTCTTTAATCTGGCTTTGAACTGACAGAGTGTGTCTGCTTCCTGGACAATGGTAGGAAGACTGTTCCAAAGTTTTGGTGGTAAATAGGAAAAGGATCTACCGCCAGCAGTCGATTTTGATATTCTAGGTATTAGTAACTGGCCGGAATTTTGAGATCGCAATAGACGTGAAGGACTATAATGCGCTAAGAGCTCGCTCAAGTACTGCGGAGCTAAACCATTTAGTGCTTTGTAAGTGATCAGCAATATTTTAAAAATTTATACGATGTTTAATAGGCAGCCAATGCAGTGTTGACAGAACGGGGCTAATATGGTCATACTTCCTGGTTCTGGTAAGAACTCGAGTTGCTGCGTTTTGGATCAGCTGTAGTTTAAGCGTGCAGGGCAACCACCCAGTAGAGCATTACAATATTCTTGCCTTTGAGGTCATGAACGCATGAACTAATTGTTCCGCATTTGTCAATGAGAGCATATGGCGTAATTTAGATATATTTTTAAGATGGAAAAATGCGGTTTTACAGATACTAGACACGTGACTTTCAAATAAAAGATTGGTATCAAAGAGCACACCCAGGTTCCTAACCGACAACGAATGTAGGCAATTATCACGTTCAAAATGGATGAGGATTTTGCCACTACTGACAAAGTAAAATAAAAAAATATAGGAGTATTTTGGTAATCCCCTCCTTGAACTGCCACCTTAACGTGGTGGAGGGGTTTGAGTACCCGAATGACCCTAGGAGCTATGTTGTCCGGGGCTATATGCCCCTGGTAGGGTCTCCCAAGGCAAACAGGTCCTAGGCGACGGGTCAGACTAAGAGTGGTTCAAAAATACCCTTTATGAAGAACAATCAATCAAGGACCGTGACGTCGCCCGGTATGGCGCAGCCGGGGCCCCACCCTGGAGCCAGGCCCGGGGTTGGGGCTCGTATGCGAGCGCCTGGTGGCCGGGCCTCCCCCCACGGGGTCCGGCTGGGCTCAGCCCGAAGGAGCGACGTGGGGCCGCCTTCCCGTGGGCTCACCACCTGCAGGAGGGGCCATAAGGGGCCGGTGCTGAGAGTATCGGGCGGCAGTCGAAGGCGGGGGCCTCGACAACCCGATCCCTGGACACGGAAACTAGCTCTAGGGACGTGGAACGTCACCTCGCTGGCGGGGAAGGAGCCTGAGATTGTGTGTGAGGTTGAGAGGTTCCAACAAGAGATAGTTGGTATCACCTCTACGCACGGCTTAGGCTCTGGAACCACACTCCTTGAGAGAGGATGGATTCTTCACCACTCTGGAGTTGCCCATGGTGAGAGGCGGCGAGCTGGTGTGGGTTTGCTTATAGCCCCCCAGCTCAGCCCCCATGTGTTGGAGTTTACCCCGGTGAACGAGAGGGTCGTTTCCCTGCGCCTACGGGTCGGGGATAGGTCTCTCACTGTCGTGTGTGCTTACGGGCCAAACGGCAGTGCAGAGTACCCGGCCTTCTTGGAGTCTCTGGGAGGGGTGCTGGAAAGTGCTCCGACTGGAGACTCCGTCGTTCTACTGGGGGACTTCAACGCCCACGTGGGCAACGACAGTGACACCTGGAGGGGCGTGATTGGGAGGAACGGCCCCCCTGATCTGAACCCGAGCGGTGTTCAGTTATTGGACTTCTGTGCTAGTTACAGTTTGTCCATAACGAACACCATGTTCAAGCATAAGGGTGTCCATCAGTACACGTGGCACCAGGACACCCTAGGTCGTAGGTCGATGATCGACTTTGTGGTCGTTTCATCTGACCTGCGGCCGTATGTCTTGGCCACTGGGGTAAAGAGAGGGGCGGAACTGTCAACTGATCACCACCTGGTGGTGAGTTGGATCCGATGGCGGAGGAGGAAGCTGGACAGACTCGGCAGACCCAAGCGTACTGTAAGGGTCTGCTGGGAACGTTTGGCCGAGTCTCCTGTCAGAGAGATCTTCAACTCCCACCTCCGGCAGAGCTTCGACCGGATCCCGAGGGAGGCTGGAGATATTGAGTCCGAGTGGACCATGTTCTCCACCTCCATTGTCGAAGCGGCCACTCGGAGCTGTGGTCGTAAGGTCTCCGGTGCCTGTCGTGGCGGCAATCCCCGAACCCGGTGGTGGACACCGGAAGTAAGGGATGCCGTCAAGCTGAAGAAGGAGTCCTATCGTGCCTGGTTGGCTTGTGGGACTCCTGAGGCAGCTGACGGGTACCGGCAGGCCAAGCGAACTGCAGCCCGGGTGGTCGTGGAGGCAAAAACTCGGGCCTGGGAGGAGTTCGGTGAGGCCATGGAAAAGGACTATCGGCTGGCCTCCAAGAGATTCTGGCAAACCGTCCGGCGACTCAGGAGAGGGAAGCAGTGCCCTACCACCGCTGTCTACAGTGGAGGTGGGCAGCTGTTGACCTCAACTGGGGATGTCGTCGGACGGTGGAAGGAATACTTCGAGGATCTCCTCAATCCCGCCGTCACATCTTCCATTGACGAAGCAGAGGCTGAGGGCTTGGAGGTGGACTCGTCCATCACCCAAGCTGAAGTCACCGAGGTAGTCAAAAAACTCCTCGGTGGCAAGGCACCGGGGGTGGATGAGATCCGCCCTGAGTACCTCAAGTCTCTGGATGTTGCGGGGCTGTCTTGGCTGACACGCCTCTGCAGCATCGCGTGGCAGTCGGGAACAGTGCCTCTGGGATGGCAGACCGGGGTGGTGGTCCCTCTTTTTAAGAAAGGGGACCGGAGGGTGTGTTCCAACTACAGGGGGATCACACTTCTCAGCCTCCCTGGGGAAGTCTATGCCAGGGTACTGGAGAGGAGAATACAGCCGATAGTAGAACCTCGGATTCAGGAGGAACAGTGTGGTTTTCGTCCGGGCCGTGGAACACTGGACCAGCTCTATACCCTCTACAGGTTGCTGGAGGGTTCATGGGAGTTTGCCCAACCAATCCACATGTGCTTTGTGGATTTGGAGAAGGCAATCGACTGTGTCCCTCGTGGCGGCCTGTGGAGGGTGCTCCGGGAGTATGGGGTCCGGGGTCCTTTGCTAAGGGCTGTCCGGTCCCTGTACGACCGAAGCAGGAGCTTGGTTCGCATTGCCGGCAGTAAGTCAGACTTCTTCCCGGTGCATGTTGGACTCCGGCAGGGCTGCCCTTTGTCGCCGGTTCTGTTCATAATTTTTATGGACAGAATTTCTAGGCGCAGCCAGGGGCCGGAGGGTGTCTGGTTTGGGAACAACACGATTTCGTCTCTGCTCTTTGCAGATGATGTTGTCGTGTTGGCCCCTTCAGACCAGGAACTTCAGCATGCACTGGGACGGTTTGCAGCCGAGTGTGAAGCGGCTGGGATGAGAATCAGCACCTCCAAATCCGAGGCCATGGTCCTCAGTCGGAAAAAGGTGGCTTGCCTACTTCAGGTTGGTGGAGAGTTCCTGCCTCAAGTGGAGGAGTTCAAGTATCTTGGGGTTTTGTTCACGAGTGAGGGAAGGATGGAACTGGAGATTGACAGACGGATCGGTGCAGCTTCTGCAGTAATGCGGTCGATGTACCGGTCTGTCGTGGTGAAGAAAGAGCTGAGCCGCAAGGCGAAGCTCTCAAATTACCGGTCAATCTACGTTCCTACTCTCACCTATGGTCATGAGCTTTGGGTCGTGACCGAAAGGACAAGATCCCGGATACAGGCGGCCGAAATGAGCTTTCTCCGCAGGGTGGCTGGGCGATCCCTTAGAGATAGGGTGAGGAGCTCGGTCACTCGGGAGGAGCTCAGAGTAGAGCCGCTGCTCCTCCACATCGAGAGGGGTCAGCTGAGGTGGCTCGGGCATCTGTTCCGGATGCCTCCTGGACGCCTTCCCGGGAAGGTGTTCCGGGCGCGTCCCACCGGGAGGAGACCCCGGGGAAGACCTAGGACACGCTGGAGAGACTATGTCTCCCGGCTGGCCTGGGAACGCCTCGGTGTCCCCCCGGAAGAGCTGGAGGAAGTGGCTAGGAAGAGGGAAGTCTGGGCATCTCTGCTTAGACTGCTGCCCCCGCGACCCGGCCCCGGATAAGCGGAAGAAGATGGATGGATGGATGGATGGATGGAGGAGTATTTTGGTTTAACTCTAAAACAGAGTTGGAGATAAGTCATGCGACATGTAAGAACTGCAAAAGTTATGTACTCTGCAACATGAAAAACCTCTCTCTGCATCTAGCAAGACATCGTTCAGCCATGGTCGAGCAGCACACACCTGTCATCACAAAGCAGGTGGTGTTTTGTCACGTCAAAGCAACATCAAAGCAAATTTAAAATTGCTGGCTAATGCTAATAATAAATTCTCTAAAATTATTATTCACGTCGACACTAATGATGTTTGACTTCGCCAGTCTAAAAATAACGTTAAAGAGGTGTGTGAACTCGCAAGTACTATGTCAGGCACTGTAATTTGCTCTGGCCCCCTTCCTGTCCGCAGGAGTGCTGATATAGTTAGCAGATTGTCATCACATAATGGCTGGTTGTCTAAGTGGTGTCTGCAAAATAATGAAATCATAGACAATTGGAAAAGTTTTTGGGGCAAACCTGACCTGTTGAAAAGAGATGGTATTCATCCCTCCTGGGATGGTGCTGCTCTTCTCTCTAGTAATTTGGCACACAGTCTTAGAGATAAAACATGACAATCTGGGGCTCAGGTCAGGAAGCAGACAGACTGGCTTAACCGCCACACACCAGCTATAAGTGGAGACAGAGCACTCACCAGACACCAGCTATAGGTGGAGACAGTGTGCTCACCAGACACCAGCTATAGGTGGAGACAGTGCGCTCACCACACACCAGCTATAGGTGGAGACAGAGCACTCACCAGACACCAGCTATAGGTGGAGACAGAGCGCTCACCACACACCAGATATAGGTGGAGACAGAGCGCTCACCACACACCAGCTATAGGTGGAGACAGAGCACTCACCAGACACCAGCTATAGGTGGAGACAGAGCGCTCACCACACACCAGCTATAGTTGAAGACAGAGCGCTCACCAGACACCAGCTATAGGTGGAGACAGTGCGCTCACCACACACCACCTATAGGTGGAGACAGAGCGCTCAACACACACCAGCTATAGGTGGAGACAGTGCGCTCACCAGACACCAGCTATAGGTGGAGACAGAGCTCTCACACACCAGCTATAGGTGGAGACAGTGCGCTCACCACACACCAGCTATAGGTGGAGACAGAGCGCTCACACACCAGCTATAGATGGAGACAGAGCGCTCACCAGACACTAGCTATAGGTGGAGACAGAGCGCTCACCACACATTAGCTATAGGTGGAGACAGAGCACTCACCAGACACCAGCTATAGGTGGAGACAGAGCGCTCACCACACACCAGATATAGGTGGAGACAGAGCGCTCACCACACACCAGCTATAGGTGGAGACAGAGCACTCACCAGACACCAGCTATAGGTGGAGATAGTGCGCTCACCACACACCAGCTATAGGTGGAGACAGAGCACTCACCAGACACCAGCTATAGGTGGAGACAGAGCGCTCACCACACACCAGCTATAGGTGGAGACAGAGCGCTCACCAGACACCAGCTATAGGTGGAGACAGTGCGCTCACCACACACCAGCTATAGGTGGAGACAGAGCGCTCAACACACACCAGCTATAGGTGGAGACAGTGCGCTCACCAGACACCAGCTATAGGTGGAGACAGAGCTCTCACACACCAGCTATAGGTGGAGACAGTGCGCTCACCACACACCAGCTATAGGTGGAGACAGAGCACTCACCAGACACCAGCTATAGGTGGAGACAGAGCGCTCACCACACACCAGATATAGGTGGAGACAGAGCGCTCACCACACACCAGCTATAGGTGGAGACAGAGCACTCACCAGACACCAGCTATAGGTGGAGACAGAGCGCTCACCACACACCAGCTATAGGTGGAGACAGAGCGCTCACCAGACACCAGCTATAGGTGGAGACAGAGCTCTCACACACCAGCTAGAGGTGGAGACAGAGCGCTCACACACCAGCTATAGATGGAGACAGAGCGCTCACCAGACACTAGCTATAGGTGGAGACAGAGCGCTCACCACACACCAGCTATAGGTGGAGACAGAGCGCTCACCACACACCAGCTATAGGTGGAGACAGAGCGCTCACCACACACCAGCTATAGGTGGAGACAGAGCGCTCACCACACACCAGCTATAGATGGAGACAGAGCGCTCACCAGACACCAGCTATAGGTGGAGATTTGGCAAAGAAATCATTCCAAAAGAGCTCTACAGGGAATGCCTTGTCCCTTGAAGCACTGTGGGTGATATTATTGAGTTGGCCTTTTAATATTCCTGTTCTCTTGTCTCTGCAAATTCAAAAGTTTAATCTTTTACGCCCCAAAACGCTCTTGTCATATAAAAGAACAATGCATACGTTTTTAGTAGAAAATTATGTAATGTAAATGCACAATATGATAAGAGAGACAAAGTGCCTGTGCAAAAATCCACACTTGATGTCTTGACAACACGTGCATGTGACAGGAAGTGCCCAAGACTGTCCCATGTTTTAAAAATGCCAAAGCTCAGTGCCCTTGACATACACTAAACCCACACCATGTTGAATACCACTTCGGAGTGGTATTTGAGGCTAAACGTATCCCATCGTGCATCATGTTTGGGAACTTGCATGACTATAAGTAACTTTGCAAGTACAACTCAACTTATTCTTACCCTACCTGTCTACTAATACTGTACTAATACTCTAATGAGAGTTAGTAGACATGTAGGTGCAACGTTACATATAGTCAACATAATATGTTAAAGGGACCGTCAAAATGAAGTGAAACTGAAAATATTCTACTAGAGAAATTATACATCATTTGGTAGTAAACAATTTGTTGTACATGTTATTGGTTCAAAGATGTGAGAGTATATTTTGTACAACATTTGCAACTGTATTTAATCAAAAATACAGTTTAATCGTAATTAAAGCATCACAATTTCTTTAAGTATGCAAAGTACCTGAAATCAAAATGTGTAAATAAAGCTATGTAAACTTGCATTTTTGCAACATTAAAAGTGTGTAATCAATTGGGTAATCAAAAGTTCTAAACACACTTGCGGTCTTCAAACCCACTTCAACACTTTAAACAAAGACCGGAAATACTGTAGGTCATTTAAGTAGACAAATGGTCAAGTACAAAGACATCAAGTGTGGTTATTTGGACAGGCCCATAAAAATGTGCAGAGTGGTGCATCCCCAAGATGCATACACTCTACAGGTCCAGAGGAGAATCTAGGATAATCAATTAAGGTAGAAGGGGTGGAGCCACCTTAACTCAAAGCTGTACAAAATGGCAAAGCCAAGCACTGCTGTGTGTTGTGGTGTTTGTGTTAAAGGTTGTTAGGATGGTGTTCCTGAAAGCTGTCTTAGTGCTGGTTGTGATTGTTACATTTGATCTGCCTGATGTCTTGGGAAGTGTGAGGTCCAGTCATAGTCCAAGAAGCATGGGGCCAAAATTAGATGCAGCTTCCAGAAGTCCTGCCCTTTCTCCTCGTGGGTTCTGGAACCCTTTGCAAGTGGCTTCTCAGTTTCAGAGTCCTTTGGGTCCTGTCTCCAAAAACCTTGCGCAAGATCCTTTTGGCCTTCAGGAGAAGCAGCTGTTGCAGGGTCCAGTGAAACCTTTGGATTGGAGGTATCCCATAGTTCCCGAGGTGCAGAGCGAATTGGCGGTGGACTTCCAGTTGAGGCAACCCGTGACTCCCAGCAGCGTAGCGGTTCAATGTGGCGAGAACTGGGTTCTCGTAGAGGTCCAGCAGGACTTATTTAGCAATGGTCAATTGATCCAGCCAACTGGTCTGTCTTTAGGTGGATGTCCTGTTGTTGGTCAGGATCCTGAGTCAAGAGTGCTCATCTTTGAGTATGGATTACAGGACTGCAACAGCGTGCTGATGGTAAGAACTCCTAAATCTTAATGGTTTAATTGTTGTGGCAGAGGATCTTTCAAGGAAAGTCCGTTCACTTGATTTTACAATGCCAGGGCAGCTAAGACCAAGTTCTGTTTGAATGGGTAAATCCTGAATTTAAGCTACTTGCCTTTAGTAACCCTTCAAACCAACATCTGATGCAAACTATCCCTTAAATGGTATGAAAGGAGTTTAAGAAACAAGAACAATAAATCTTGTGCCTTAATAGTTAAAGCTAGTTTTTACCCTGGAACATCCAATGTGCATGTTCAATCCTAAGTGGATATCTCCAAAACATTGACTATCTCTGGCAACACCGAAGCTACTGAGGGCAGCTGTGGTGATGAGGAATTTACTAATTGGTGATTTGCTCTTTAGGAATTCCACTGTTGCAGAGTGTACCTTCTATTCATAGCAATATGAGTGTCCTGTCTTGGTGTATATAAAGTCTTTGGGATGACCCTGTTGGTAACCACAATCTTTTTACAGATGAATGAGGATGAGCTTGTCTACACCTTCTCTCTTACCTACACCCCTGAGGCGCTTGCAGGTACTCCGATAACCCGTGCCGATGGTGCAGTTGTTGGTGTTCAATGTCATTATCAAAGGTAAGTGATCTGTGACTTAATGCATTTCTCACACAACTGGGAGACCATTTAATGGGTACTTTCATGAACCGCAGGCTCCAAAATGTAAGCAGTGATGCCTTGAGGCCAACATGGGTCCCTTATGCCTCAACAGAGGCAGGTCAAGAAGTCTTGCTGTTCTCCCTGAAGATCATGATGGGTTGGTACAGGTTTTTTCTTTTAATAAAATGAATCTTTACCCTTGCTATTCTGGCTGTGCCTAAATTATTATTATTGTTTTTGTGAAGATGATTGGTCCTATCAGAGGCCTTCATACTCCTATTTCCTGGGTGGTGTTATTAACATCGAGGCATCTGTGAAGCAGTACAATCATGTGCCTCTGCGTGTGTTTGTGGAGCGCTGTGTGGCCACTCAAGTACCTGATGTGAACTCTCTTCCAAGATATTCCTTCATTGAGAATCATGGGTAAGGTCATGGCCCTTGATGTGTTAGGACTGTTTAAGTTGCTTTTTGTAAACCACTTTGTCACAGTCATGGGTAAGGTCTAGTTGCTTGATGCTCTGCAGTTGACATTCATGAGTTGCTCTTTGTGATTGTTTCGTCGTCAGGTGCTTTGTGGATGCCAAAACTACAGCTTCCAGCTCCCGCTTCATGCCTCGATCCCAGGTTGACAAGATCCAGTTCCAGCTGGAGGCATTTATGTTCCAGGAGGGCAGCAGTCCTTCTGTATGTACTACGAATATCATGAGTTAATTTGACTTCTCCTCCCATCTGCTTTGGTTTTGTGACTTGTCTGTCACCCCTTTGCAGATGTACATAACGTGTATTCTGAAGGCAACTCTTGCTTCTGCACCCAGTGACGCTCAGCGCAAATCCTGTTCTTTTGCCAATGGGTACGTGTTTTTATTTAATTTAAGTTGAGGTTTCTCATGTTGAAGGCTCCATGTCTTTGTTTATTGCAGGTGGTTTGCTGCTGATGGTAATGACCAAGTTTGTGGTTGCTGTGACTCAACATGTGGTCCTGATGGTGAATTTGCTGCTTCTCCCTATGGAGGTTGGTAGCTTTTGCTCTTTCTAAGGTTGCTTTTGATTCAAGTCTCTAACTTGGCTTTCTTCTTCTCTCTAGGCATTCAGTGGGAAGGCAAGGCCTCACTTGGTCCTGTAATGGTTCAAGGGCAAAAGAGACCTTCTTAATAAAACTGACAAATCAATCATTGATTGTATCTGACTTGTCATTTTGCTTCATGTCTGGTTTAACTGCTTTTGACTTGGAAAAAGTGCCCAATTCTGCCAATGTGGTGAAACTGATAGCCTTACTGTACAATTTAAGTCCCATAGCATGCAACCATAGGTTTCCAGAAGTTATTAGCTAACTTTCGTAGGGAGTTTTAAATATATGAACATTAAAGACTGCTAGTGAAAGCTCAAGATTATGCGTTTGAAGCAATTAGTTTGATGCAATTTGTTTAAAAGAGAAATTTCTGGTGAAAATCATAACCACTGAGACATTTATATAGCGCTTTCAAATGTACACCAAGGCTGTGCTCAGATTATCAATACAACTTCATGAACTCCTGATGCGCATGTCGACACAGCAGCTGCTGTATCGATTTTGTCGTGCTTTTGAATGTCAAGTCATCTTCATTTATATAGTGCTTTTAACAATGTAGATTGTTTCAAAGCTGCTTTACAGAGATAAACCTATAATTTAAGGTAACAGATTGTTTTGGCTTTATAGCGGTTCTTGAATGTTATTTTCAGCTGAAGTTAGTTTTGATTGATTCACTTCCGTCGAAAGGATCATTTGTTATTAAATTAGCAGCCACTGAGTCGACACCGTTCTCTCTACACAGACTTTAAACGCGAACCTGTGAGAAACACTGGTGGCGCTCATGTGCGCATTAAGAATGAATTCTATAGTTATGTGCATTTGAATATCTGCGCATGTTTGTAATTCTCTACAAACCAAGCCTATACAAACTACTTGTCCTGCCTACAGATTTGATCCAGAATTTAATTTTATAACTACGGGGTAGATGCACGAATTTTCCACAATGCTTTATCTGTAGAGTGGTAAAGGGATCCTCCATAGGGAGAGGCTAGTTGGCACTTCAGCACTGTGTTGTCATCGGGTCCAGGCGAAGGTCCTTCATCAGACCTGGATACGGCCTGGATCCAGCAGGCTTCGGGAAACCCTTGGGATAAACAAAGACACTAAAATTAGCGTAGATGCCATTCTTATGATGTAACGAGTACATCAGGATTTAAGGGAAGTGTTCCCAGTTCCGGCTGACCTAATCTATGCAGCCTAACATTGAGTTATAGAAGTCTATAATCATTATGTGAATGCTAAGTCAAAGAGATGTGTCTTTAATCTGGCTTTGAACTGACAGAGTGTGTCTGCTTCCTGGACAATGGTAGGAAGACTGTTCCAAAGTTTTGGTGGTAAATAGGAAAAGGATCTACCGCCAGCAGTCGATTTTGATATTCTAGGTATTAGTAACTGGCCGGAATTTTGAGATCGCAATAGACGTGAAGGACTATAATGCGCTAAGAGCTCGCTCAAGTACTGCGGAGCTAAACCATTTAGTGCTTTGTAAGTGATCAGCAATATTTTAAAAATTTATACGATGTTTAATAGGCAGCCAATGCAGTGTTGACAGAACGGGGCTAATATGGTCATACTTCCTGGTTCTGGTAAGAACTCGAGTTGCTGCGTTTTGGATCAGCTGTAGTTTAAGCGTGCAGGGCAACCACCCAGTAGAGCATTACAATATTCTTGCCTTTGAGGTCATGAACGCATGAACTAATTGTTCCGCATTTGTCAATGAGAGCATATGGCGTAATTTAGATATATTTTTAAGATGGAAAAATGCGGTTTTACAGATACTAGACACGTGACTTTCAAATAAAAGATTGGTATCAAAGAGCACACCCAGGTTCCTAACCGACAACGAATGTAGGCAATTATCACGTTCAAAATGGATGAGGATTTTGCCACTACTGACAAAGTAAAATAAAAAAATATAGGAGTATTTTGGTAATCCCCTCCTTGAACTGCCACCTTAACGTGGTGGAGGGGTTTGAGTACCCGAATGACCCTAGGAGCTATGTTGTCCGGGGCTATATGCCCCTGGTAGGGTCTCCCAAGGCAAACAGGTCCTAGGCGACGGGTCAGACTAAGAGTGGTTCAAAAATACCCTTTATGAAGAACAATCAATCAAGGACCGTGACGTCGCCCGGTATGGCGCAGCCGGGGCCCCACCCTGGAGCCAGGCCCGGGGTTGGGGCTCGTATGCGAGCGCCTGGTGGCCGGGCCTCCCCCCACGGGGTCCGGCTGGGCTCAGCCCGAAGGAGCGACGTGGGGCCGCCTTCCCGTGGGCTCACCACCTGCAGGAGGGGCCATAAGGGGCCGGTGCTGAGAGTATCGGGCGGCAGTCGAAGGCGGGGGCCTCGACAACCCGATCCCTGGACACGGAAACTAGCTCTAGGGACGTGGAACGTCACCTCGCTGGCGGGGAAGGAGCCTGAGATTGTGTGTGAGGTTGAGAGGTTCCAACAAGAGATAGTTGGTATCACCTCTACGCACGGCTTAGGCTCTGGAACCACACTCCTTGAGAGAGGATGGATTCTTCACCACTCTGGAGTTGCCCATGGTGAGAGGCGGCGAGCTGGTGTGGGTTTGCTTATAGCCCCCCAGCTCAGCCCCCATGTGTTGGAGTTTACCCCGGTGAACGAGAGGGTCGTTTCCCTGCGCCTACGGGTCGGGGATAGGTCTCTCACTGTCGTGTGTGCTTACGGGCCAAACGGCAGTGCAGAGTACCCGGCCTTCTTGGAGTCTCTGGGAGGGGTGCTGGAAAGTGCTCCGACTGGAGACTCCGTCGTTCTACTGGGGGACTTCAACGCCCACGTGGGCAACGACAGTGACACCTGGAGGGGCGTGATTGGGAGGAACGGCCCCCCTGATCTGAACCCGAGCGGTGTTCAGTTATTGGACTTCTGTGCTATTTACAGTTTGTCCATAACGAACACCATGTTCAAGCATAAGGGTGTCCATCAGTACACGTGGCACCAGGACACCCTAGGTCGTAGGTCGATGATCGACTTTGTGGTCGTTTCATCTGACCTGCGGCCGTATGTCTTGGCCACTGGGGTAAAGAGAGGGGCGGAACTGTCAACTGATCACCACCTGGTGGTGAGTTGGATCCGATGGCGGAGGAGGAAGCTGGACAGACTCGGCAGACCCAAGCGTACTGTAAGGGTCTGCTGGGAACGTTTGGCCGAGTCTCCTGTCAGAGAGATCTTCAACTCCCACCTCCGGCAGAGCTTCGACCGGATCCCGAGGGAGGCTGGAGATATTGAGTCCGAGTGGACCATGTTCTCCACCTCCATTGTCGAAGCGGCCACTCGGAGCTGTGGTCGTAAGGTCTCCGGTGCCTGTCGTGGCGGCAATCCCCGAACCCGGTGGTGGACACCGGAAGTAAGGGATGCCGTCAAGCTGAAGAAGGAGTCCTATCGTGCCTGGTTGGCTTGTGGGACTCCTGAGGCAGCTGACGGGTACCGGCAGGCCAAGCGAACTGCAGCCCGGGTGGTCGTGGAGGCAAAAACTCGGGCCTGGGAGGAGTTCGGTGAGGCCATGGAAAAGGACTATCGGCTGGCCTCCAAGAGATTCTGGCAAACCGTCCGGCGACTCAGGAGAGGGAAGCAGTGCCCTACCACCGCTGTCTACAGTGGAGGTGGGCAGCTGTTGACCTCAACTGGGGATGTCGTCGGACGGTGGAAGGAATACTTCGAGGATCTCCTCAATCCCGCCGTCACATCTTCCATTGACGAAGCAGAGGCTGAGGGCTTGGAGGTGGACTCGTCCATCACCCAAGCTGAAGTCACCGAGGTAGTCAAAAAACTCCTCGGTGGCAAGGCACCGGGGGTGGATGAGATCCGCCCTGAGTACCTCAAGTCTCTGGATGTTGCGGGGCTGTCTTGGCTGACACGCCTCTGCAGCATCGCGTGGCAGTCGGGAACAGTGCCTCTGGGATGGCAGACCGGGGTGGTGGTCCCTCTTTTTAAGAAAGGGGACCGGAGGGTGTGTTCCAACTACAGGGGGATCACACTTCTCAGCCTCCCTGGGGAAGTCTATGCCAGGGTACTGGAGAGGAGAATACAGCCGATAGTAGAACCTCGGATTCAGGAGGAACAGTGTGGTTTTCGTCCGGGCCGTGGAACACTGGACCAGCTCTATACCCTCTACAGGTTGCTGGAGGGTTCATGGGAGTTTGCCCAACCAATCCACATGTGCTTTGTGGATTTGGAGAAGGCAATCGACTGTGTCCCTCGTGGCGGCCTGTGGAGGGTGCTCCGGGAGTATGGGGTCCGGGGTCCTTTGCTAAGGGCTGTCCGGTCCCTGTACGACCGAAGCAGGAGCTTGGTTCGCATTGCCGGCAGTAAGTCAGACTTCTTCCCGGTGCATGTTGGACTCCGGCAGGGCTGCCCTTTGTCGCCGGTTCTGTTCATAATTTTTATGGACAGAATTTCTAGGCGCAGCCAGGGGCCGGAGGGTGTCTGGTTTGGGAACAACACGATTTCGTCTCTGCTCTTTGCAGATGATGTTGTCGTGTTGGCCCCTTCAGACCAGGAACTTCAGCATGCACTGGGACGGTTTGCAGCCGAGTGTGAAGCGGCTGGGATGAGAATCAGCACCTCCAAATCCGAGGCCATGGTCCTCAGTCGGAAAAAGGTGGCTTGCCTACTTCAGGTTGGTGGAGAGTTCCTGCCTCAAGTGGAGGAGTTCAAGTATCTTGGGGTTTTGTTCACGAGTGAGGGAAGGATGGAACTGGAGATTGACAGACGGATCGGTGCAGCTTCTGCAGTAATGCGGTCGATGTACCGGTCTGTCGTGGTGAAGAAAGAGCTGAGCCGCAAGGCGAAGCTCTCAAATTACCGGTCAATCTACGTTCCTACTCTCACCTATGGTCATGAGCTTTGGGTCGTGACCGAAAGGACAAGATCCCGGATACAGGCGGCCGAAATGAGCTTTCTCCGCAGGGTGGCTGGGCGATCCCTTAGAGATAGGGTGAGGAGCTCGGTCACTCGGGAGGAGCTCAGAGTAGAGCCGCTGCTCCTCCACATCGAGAGGGGTCAGCTGAGGTGGCTCGGGCATCTGTTCCGGATGCCTCCTGGACGCCTTCCCGGGAAGGTGTTCCGGGCGCGTCCCACCGGGAGGAGACCCCGGGGAAGACCTAGGACACGCTGGAGAGACTATGTCTCCCGGCTGGCCTGGGAACGCCTCGGTGTCCCCCCGGAAGAGCTGGAGGAAGTGGCTAGGAAGAGGGAAGTCTGGGCATCTCTGCTTAGACTGCTGCCCCCGCGACCCGGCCCCGGATAAGCGGAAGAAGATGGATGGATGGATGGATGGATGGAGGAGTATTTTGGTTTAACTCTAAAACAGAGTTGGAGATAAGTCATGCGACATGTAAGAACTGCAAAAGTTATGTACTCTGCAACATGAAAAACCTCTCTCTGCATCTAGCAAGACATCGTTCAGCCATGGTCGAGCAGCACACACCTGTCATCACAAAGCAGGTGGTGTTTTGTCACGTCAAAGCAACATCAAAGCAAATTTAAAATTGCTGGCTAATGCTAATAATAAATTCTCTAAAATTATTATTCACGTCGACACTAATGATGTTTGACTTCGCCAGTCTAAAAATAACGTTAAAGAGGTGTGTGAACTCGCAAGTACTATGTCAGGCACTGTAATTTGCTCTGGCCCCCTTCCTGTCCGCAGGAGTGCTGATATAGTTAGCAGATTGTCATCACATAATGGCTGGTTGTCTAAGTGGTGTCTGCAAAATAATGAAATCATAGACAATTGGAAAAGTTTTTGGGGCAAACCTGACCTGTTGAAAAGAGATGGTATTCATCCCTCCTGGGATGGTGCTGCTCTTCTCTCTAGTAATTTGGCACACAGTCTTAGAGATAAAACATGACAATCTGGGGCTCAGGTCAGGAAGCAGACAGACTGGCTTAACCGCCACACACCAGCTATAAGTGGAGACAGAGCACTCACCAGACACCAGCTATAGGTGGAGACAGTGTGCTCACCAGACACCAGCTATAGGTGGAGACAGTGCGCTCACCACACACCAGCTATAGGTGGAGACAGAGCACTCACCAGACACCAGCTATAGGTGGAGACAGAGCGCTCACCACACACCAGATATAGGTGGAGACAGAGCGCTCACCACACACCAGCTATAGGTGGAGACAGAGCACTCACCAGACACCAGCTATAGGTGGAGACAGAGCGCTCACCACACACCAGCTATAGTTGAAGACAGAGCGCTCACCAGACACCAGCTATAGGTGGAGACAGTGCGCTCACCACACACCACCTATAGGTGGAGACAGAGCGCTCAACACACACCAGCTATAGGTGGAGACAGTGCGCTCACCAGACACCAGCTATAGGTGGAGACAGAGCTCTCACACACCAGCTATAGGTGGAGACAGTGCGCTCACCACACACCAGCTATAGGTGGAGACAGAGCGCTCACACACCAGCTATAGATGGAGACAGAGCGCTCACCAGACACTAGCTATAGGTGGAGACAGAGCGCTCACCACACATTAGCTATAGGTGGAGACAGAGCACTCACCAGACACCAGCTATAGGTGGAGACAGAGCGCTCACCACACACCAGATATAGGTGGAGACAGAGCGCTCACCACACACCAGCTATAGGTGGAGACAGAGCACTCACCAGACACCAGCTATAGGTGGAGATAGTGCGCTCACCACACACCAGCTATAGGTGGAGACAGAGCACTCACCAGACACCAGCTATAGGTGGAGACAGAGCGCTCACCACACACCAGCTATAGGTGGAGACAGAGCGCTCACCAGACACCAGCTATAGGTGGAGACAGTGCGCTCACCACACACCAGCTATAGGTGGAGACAGAGCGCTCAACACACACCAGCTATAGGTGGAGACAGTGCGCTCACCAGACACCAGCTATAGGTGGAGACAGAGCTCTCACACACCAGCTATAGGTGGAGACAGTGCGCTCACCACACACCAGCTATAGGTGGAGACAGTGCGCTCACCACACACCAGCTATAGGTGGAGACAGAGCACTCACCAGACACCAGCTATAGGTGGAGACAGAGCGCTCACCACACACCAGATATAGGTGGAGACAGAGCGCTCACCACACACCAGCTATAGGTGGAGACAGAGCACTCACCAGACACCAGCTATAGGTGGAGACAGAGCGCTCACCACACACCAGCTATAGGTGGAGACAGAGCGCTCACCAGACACCAGCTATAGGTGGAGACAGAGCTCTCACACACCAGCTAGAGGTGGAGACAGAGCGCTCACACACCAGCTATAGATGGAGACAGAGCGCTCACCAGACACTAGCTATAGGTGGAGACAGAGCGCTCACCACACACCAGCTATAGGTGGAGACAGAGCGCTCACCACACACCAGCTATAGGTGGAGACAGAGCGCTCACCACACACCAGCTATAGGTGGAGACAGAGCGCTCACCACACACCAGCTATAGATGGAGACAGAGCGCTCACCAGACACCAGCTATAGGTGGAGATTTGGCAAAGAAATCATTCCAAAAGAGCTCTACAGGGAATGCCTTGTCCCTTGAAGCACTGTGGGTGATATTATTGAGTTGGCCTTTTAATATTCCTGTTCTCTTGTCTGTGCAAATTCAAAAGTTTAATCTTTTACGCCCCAAAACGCTCTTGTCATATAAAAGAACAATGCATACGTTTTTAGTAGAAAATTATGTAATGTAAATGCACAATATGATAAGAGAGACAAAGTGCCTGTGCAAAAATCCACACTTGATGTCTTGACAACACGTGCATGTGACAGGAAGTGCCCAAGACTGTCCCATGTTTTAAAAATGCCAAAGCTCAGTGCCCTTGACATACACTAAACCCACACCATGTTGAATACCACTTCGGAGTGGTATTTGAGGCTAAACGTATCCCATCGTGCATCATGTTTGGGAACTTGCATGACTATAAGTAACTTTGCAAGTACAACTCAACTTATTCTTACCCTACCTGTCTACTAATACTGTACTAATACTCTAATGAGAGTTAGTAGACATGTAGGTGCAACGTTACATATAGTCAACATAATGTGTTAAAGGGACCGTCAAAATGAAGTGAAACTGAAAATATTCTACTAGAGAAATTATACATCATTTGGTAGTAAACAATTTGTTGTACATGTTATTGGTTCAAAGATGTGAGAGTATATTTTGTACAACATTTGCAACTGTATTTAATCAAAAATACAGTTTAATCGTAATTAAAGCATCACAATTTCTTTAAGTATGAAAAAGTACCTGAAATCAAAATGTGTAAATAAAGCTATGTAAACTTGCATTTTTGCAACATTAAAAGTGTGTAATCAATTGGGTAATCAAAAGTTCTAAACACACTTGCGGTCTTCAAACCCACTTCAACACTTTAAACAAAGACCGGAAATACTGTAGGTAATTTAAGTAGACAAATGGTCAAGTACAAAGACATCAAGTGTGGTTATTTGGACAGGCCCATAAAAATGTGCAGAGTGGTGCATCCCCAAGATGCATACACTCTACAGGTCCAGAGGAGAATCTAGGATAATCAATTAAGGTAGAAGGGGTGGAGCCACCTTAACTCAAAGCTGTACAAAATGGCAAAGCCAAGCACTGCTGTGTGTTGTGGTGTTTGTGTTAAAGGTTGTTAGGATGGTGTTCCTGAAAGCTGTCTTAGTGCTGGTTGTGATTGTTACATTTGATCTGCCTGATGTCTTGGGAAGTGTGAGGTCCAGTCATAGTCCAAGAAGCATGGGGCCAAAATTAGATGCAGCTTCCAGAAGTCCTGCCCTTTCTCCTCGTGGGTTCTGGAACCCTTTGCAAGTGGCTTCTCAGTTTCAGAGTCCTTTGGGTCCTGTCTCCAAAAACCTTGCGCAAGATCCTTTTGGCCTTCAGGAGAAGCAGCTGTTGCAGGGTCCAGTGAAACCTTTGGATTGGAGGTATCCCATAGTTCCCGAGGTGCAGAGCGAATTGGCGGTGGACTTCCAGTTGAGGCAACCCGTGACTCCCAGCAGCGTAGCGGTTCAATGTGGCGAGAACTGGGTTCTCGTAGAGGTCCAGCAGGACTTATTTAGCAATGGTCAATTGATCCAGCCAACTGGTCTGTCTTTAGGTGGATGTCCTGTTGTTGGTCAGGATCCTGAGTCAAGAGTGCTCATCTTTGAGTATGGATTACAGGACTGCAACAGCGTGCTGATGGTAAGAACTCCTAAATCTTAATGGTTTAATTGTTGTGGCAGAGGATCTTTCAAGGAAAGTCCGTTCACTTGATTTTACAATGCCAGGGCAGCTAAGACCAAGTTCTGTTTGAATGGGTAAATCCTGAATTTAAGCTACTTGCCTTTAGTAACCCTTCAAACCAACATCTGATGCAAACTATCCCTTAAATGGTATGAAAGGAGTTTAAGAAACAAGAACAATAAATCTTGTGCCTTAATAGTTAAAGCTAGTTTTTACCCTGGAACATCCAATGTGCATGTTCAATCCTAAGTGGATATCTCCAAAACATTGACTATCTCTGGCAACACCGAAGCTACTGAGGGCAGCTGTGGTGATGAGGAATTTACTAATTGGTGATTTGCTCTTTAGGAATTCCACTGTTGCAGAGTGTACCTTCTATTCATAGCAATATGAGTGTCCTGTCTTGGTGTATATAAAGTCTTTGGGATGACCCTGTTGGTAACCACAATCTTTTTACAGATGAATGAGGATGAGCTTGTCTACACCTTCTCTCTTACCTACACCCCTGAGGCGCTTGCAGGTACTCCGATAACCCGTGCCGATGGTGCAGTTGTTGGTGTTCAATGTCATTATCAAAGGTAAGTGATCTGTGACTTAATGCATTTCTCACACAACTGGGAGACCATTTAATGGGTACTTTCATGAACCGCAGGCTCCAAAATGTAAGCAGTGATGCCTTGAGGCCAACATGGGTCCCTTATGCCTCAACAGAGGCAGGTCAAGAAGTCTTGCTGTTCTCCCTGAAGATCATGATGGGTTGGTACAGGTTTTTTCTTTTAATAAAATGAATCTTTACCCTTGCTATTCTGGCTGTGCCTAAATTATTATTATTGTTTTTGTGAAGATGATTGGTCCTATCAGAGGCCTTCATACTCCTATTTCCTGGGTGGTGTTATTAACATCGAGGCATCTGTGAAGCAGTACAATCATGTGCCTCTGCGTGTGTTTGTGGAGCGCTGTGTGGCCACTCAAGTACCTGATGTGAACTCTCTTCCAAGATATTCCTTCATTGAGAATCATGGGTAAGGTCATGGCCCTTGATGTGTTAGGACTGTTTAAGTTGCTTTTTGTAAACCACTTTGTCACAGTCATGGGTAAGGTCTAGTTGCTTGATGCTCTGCAGTTGACATTCATGAGTTGCTCTTTGTGATTGTTTCGTCGTCAGGTGCTTTGTGGATGCCAAAACTACAGCTTCCAGCTCCCGCTTCATGCCTCGATCCCAGGTTGACAAGATCCAGTTCCAGCTGGAGGCATTTATGTTCCAGGAGGGCAGCAGTCCTTCTGTATGTACTACGAATATCATGAGTTAATTTGACTTCTCCTCCCATCTGCTTTGGTTTTGTGACTTGTCTGTCACCCCTTTGCAGATCTACATAACGTGTATTCTGAAGGCAACTCTTGCTTCTGCACCCAGTGACGCTCAGCGCAAATCCTGTTCTTTTGCCAATGGGTACGTGTTTTTATTTAATTTAAGTTGAGGTTTCTCATGTTGAAGGCTCCATGTCTTTGTTTATTGCAGGTGGTTTGCTGCTGATGGTAATGACCAAGTTTGTGGTTGCTGTGACTCAACATGTGGTCCTGATGGTGAATTTGCTGCTTCTCCCTATGGAGGTTGGTAGCTTTTGCTCTTTCTAAGGTTGCTTTTGATTCAAGTCTCTAACTTGGCTTTCTTCTTCTCTCTAGGCATTCAGTGGGAAGGCAAGGCCTCACTTGGTCCTGTAATGGTTCAAGGGCAAAAGAGACCTTCTTAATAAAACTGACAAATCAATCATTGATTGTATCTGACTTGTCATTTTGCTTCATGTCTGGTTTAACTGCTTTTGACTTGGAAAAAGTGCCCAATTCTGCCAATGTGGTGAAACTGATAGCCTTACTGTACAATTTAAGTCCCATAGCATGCAACCATAGGTTTCCAGAAGTTATTAGCTAACTTTCGTAGGGAGTTTTAAATATATGAACATTAAAGACTGCTAGTGAAAGCTCAAGATTATGCGTTTGAAGCAATTAGTTTGATGCAATTTGTTTAAAAGAGAAATTTCTGGTGAAAATCATAACCACTGAGACATTTATATAGCGCTTTCAAATGTACACCAAGGCTGTGCTCAGATTATCAATACAACTTCATGAACTCCTGATGCGCATGTCGACACAGCAGCTGCTGTATCGATTTTGTCGTGCTTTTGAATGTCAAGTCATCTTCATTTATATAGTGCTTTTAACAATGTAGATTGTTTCAAAGCTGCTTTACAGAGATAAACCTATAATTTAAGGTAACAGATTGTTTTGGCTTTATAGCGGTTCTTGAATGTTATTTTCAGCTGAAGTTAGTTTTGATTGATTCACTTCCGTCGAAAGGATCATTTGTTATTAAATTAGCAGCCACTGAGTCGACACCGTTCTCTCTACACAGACTTTAAACGCGAACCTGTGAGAAACACTGGTGGCGCTCATGTGCGCATTAAGAATGAATTCTATAGTTATGTGCATTTGAATATCTGCGCATGTTTGTAATTCTCTACAAACCAAGCCTATACAAACTACTTGTCCTGCCTACAGATTTGATCCAGAATTTAATTTTATAACTACGGGGTAGATGCACGAATTTTCCACAATGCTTTATCTGTAGAGTGGTAAAGGGATCCTCCATAGGGAGAGGCTAGTTGGCACTTCAGCACTGTGTTGTCATCGGGTCCAGGCGAAGGTCCTTCATCAGACCTGGATACGGCCTGGATCCAGCAGGCTTCGGGAAACCCTTGGGATAAACAAAGACACTAAAATTAGCGTAGATGCCATTCTTATAATGTAACGAGTACATCAGGATTTAAGGAAAGTGTTCCCAGTTCCGGCTGACCTAATCTATGCAGCCTAACATTGAGTTATAGAAGTCTATAATCATTATGTGAATGCTAAGTCAAAGAGATGTGTCTTTAATCTGGCTTTGAACTGACAGAGTGTGTCTGCTTCCTGGACAATGGTAGGAAGACTGTTCCAAAGTTTTGGTGGTAAATAGGAAAAGGATCTACCGCCAGCAGTCGATTTTGATATTCTAGGTATTAGTAACTGGCCGGAATTTTGAGATCGCAATAGACGTGAAGGACTATAATGCGCTAAGAGCTCGCTCAAGTACTGCGGAGCTAAACCATTTAGTGCTTTGTAAGTGATCAGCAATATTTTAAAAATTTATACGATGTTTAATAGGCAGCCAATGCAGTGTTGACAGAACGGGGCTAATATGGTCATACTTCCTGGTTCTGGTAAGAACTCGAGCTGCTGCGTTTTGGATCAGCTGTAGTTTAAGCGTGCAGGGCAACCACCCAGTAGAGCATTACAATATTCTTGCCTTTGAGGTCATGAACGCATGAACTAATTGTTCCGCATTTGTCAATGAGAGCATATGGCGTAATTTAGATATATTTTTAAGATGGAAAAATGCGGTTTTACAGATACTAGACACGTGACTTTCAAATAAAAGATTGGTATCAAAGAGCACACCCAGGTTCCTAACCGACAACGAATGTAGGCAATTATCACGTTCAAAATGGATGAGGATTTTGCCACTACTGACAAAGTAAAAAAAAAAAATATAGGAGTATTTTGGTAATCCCCTCCTTGAACTGCCACCTTAACGTGGTGGAGGGGTTTGAGTACCCGAATGACCCTAGGAGCTATGTTGTCCGGGGCTATATGCCCCTGGTAGGGTCTCCCAAGGCAAACAGGTCCTAGGCGACGGGTCAGACTAAGAGTGGTTCAAAAATACCCTTTATGAAGAACAATCAATCAAGGACCGTGACGTCGCCCGGTATGGCGCAGCCGGGGCCCCACCCTGGAGCCAGGCCCGGGGTTGGGGCTCGTATGCGAGCGCCTGGTGGCCGGGCCTCCCCCCACGGGGTCCGGCTGGGCTCAGCCCGAAGGAGCGACGTGGGGCCGCCTTCCCGTGGGCTCACCACCTGCAGGAGGGGCCATAAGGGGCCGGTGCTGAGAGTATCGGGCGGCAGTCGAAGGCGGGGGCCTCGACAACCCGATCCCTGGACACGGAAACTAGCTCTAGGGACGTGGAACGTCACCTCGCTGGCGGGGAAGGAGCCTGAGATTGTGTGTGAGGTTGAGAGGTTCCAACAAGAGATAGTTGGTATCACCTCTACGCACGGCTTAGGCTCTGGAACCACACTCCTTGAGAGAGGATGGATTCTTCACCACTCTGGAGTTGCCCATGGTGAGAGGCGGCGAGCTGGTGTGGGTTTGCTTATAGCCCCCCAGCTCAGCCCCCATGTGTTGGAGTTTACCCCGGTGAACGAGAGGGTCGTTTCCCTGCGCCTACGGGTCGGGGATAGGTCTCTCACTGTCGTGTGTGCTTACGGGCCAAACGGCAGTGCAGAGTACCCGGCCTTCTTGGAGTCTCTGGGAGGGGTGCTGGAAAGTGCTCCGACTGGAGACTCCGTCGTTCTACTGGGGGACTTCAACGCCCACGTGGGCAACGACAGTGACACCTGGAGGGGCGTGATTGGGAGGAACGGCCCCCCTGATCTGAACCCGAGCGGTGTTCAGTTATTGGACTTCTGTGCTAGTTACAGTTTGTCCATAACGAACACCATGTTCAAGCATAAGGGTGTCCATCAGTACACGTGGCACCAGGACACCCTAGGTCGTAGGTCGATGATCGACTTTGTGGTCGTTTCATCTGACCTGCGGCCGTATGTCTTGGCCACTGGGGTAAAGAGAGGGGCGGAACTGTCAACTGATCACCACCTGGTGGTGAGTTGGATCCGATGGCGGAGGAGGAAGCTGGACAGACTCGGCAGACCCAAGCGTACTGTAAGGGTCTGCTGGGAACGTTTGGCCGAGTCTCCTGTCAGAGAGATCTTCAACTCCCACCTCCGGCAGAGCTTCGACCGGATCCCGAGGGAGGCTGGAGATATTGAGTCCGAGTGGACCATGTTCTCCACCTCCATTGTCGAAGCGGCCACTCGGAGCTGTGGTCGTAAGGTCTCCGGTGCCTGTCGTGGCGGCAATCCCCGAACCCGGTGGTGGACACCGGAAGTAAGGGATGCCGTCAAGCTGAAGAAGGAGTCCTATCGTGCCTGGTTGGCTTGTGGGACTCCTGAGGCAGCTGACGGGTACCGGCAGGCCAAGCGAACTGCAGCCCGGGTGGTCGTGGAGGCAAAAACTCGGGCCTGGGAGGAGTTCGGTGAGGCCATGGAAAAGGACTATCGGCTGGCCTCCAAGAGATTCTGGCAAACCGTCCGGCGACTCAGGAGAGGGAAGCAGTGCCCTACCACCGCTGTCTACAGTGGAGGTGGGCAGCTGTTGACCTCAACTGGGGATGTCGTCGGACGTTGGAAGGAATACTTCGAGGATCTCCTCAATCCCGCCGTCACGTCTTCCATTGACGAAGCAGAGGCTGAGGGCTTGGAGGTGGACTCGTCCATCACCCAAGCTGAAGTCACCGAGGTAGTCAAAAAACTCCGCGGTGGCAAGGCACCGGGGGTGGATGAGATCCGCCCTGAGTACCTCAAGTCTCTGGATGTTGCGGGGCAGTCTTGGCTGACACGCCTCTGCAGCATCGCGTGGCAGTCGGGAACAGTGCCTCTGGGATGGCAGACCGGGGTGGTGGTCCCTCTTTTTAAGAAAGGGGACCGGAGGGTGTGTTCCAACTACAGGGGGATCACACTTCTCAGCCTCCCTGGGGAAGTCTATGCCAGGGTACTGGAGAGGAGAATACAGCCGATAGTAGAACCTCGGATTCAGGAGGAACAGTGTGGTTTTCGTCCGGGCCGTGGAACACTGGACCAGCTCTATACCCTCTACAGGTTGCTGGAGGGTTCATGGGAGTTTGCCCAACCAATCCACATGTGCTTTGTGGATTTGGAGAAGGCATTCGACTGTGTCCCTCGTGGCGGCCTGTGGAGGGTGCTCCGGGAGTATGGGGTCCGGGGTCCTTTGCTAAGGGCTGTCCGGTCCCTGTACGACCGAAGCAGGAGCTTGGTTCGCATTGCCGGCAGTAAGTCAGACTTCTTCCCGGTGCATGTTGGACTCCGGCAGGGCTGCCCTTTTTTCGCCGGTTCTGTTCATAATTTTTATGGACAGAATTTCTAGGCGCAGCCAGGGGCCGGAGGGTGTCTGGTTTGGGAACAACACGATTTCGTCTCTGCTCTTTGCAGATGATGTTGTCGTGTTGGCCCCTTCAGACCAGGAACTTCAGCATGCACTGGGACGGTTTGCAGCCGAGTGTGAAGCGGCTGGGATGAGAATCAGCACCTCCAAATCCGAGGCCATGGTCCTCAGTCGGAAAAAGGTGGCTTGCCTACTTCAGGTTGGTGGAGAGTTCCTGCCTCAAGTGGAGGAGTTCAAGTATCTTGGGGTTTTGTTCACGAGTGAGGGAAGGATGGAACTGGAGATTGACAGACGGATCGGTGCAGCTTCTGCAGTAATGCGGTCGATGTACCGGTCTGTCGTGGTGAAGAAAGAGCTGAGCCGCAAGGCGAAGCTCTCAAATTACCGGTCAATCTACGTTCCTACTCTCACCTATGCTTATGAGCTTTGGGTCGTGACCGAAAGGACAAGATCCCGGATACAGGCGGCCGAAATGAGCTTTCTCTAGCTAGTCCATAAAAAAAAAAAGCGTCCTTTTCGTCATTGGAGAGCGGGTTCGCGGACGCTGGTCCGCGGACGAGCGCGCCGGCCCCCCGAAATTTTTGGGGGGCCGGCCGACGCCGCCACCCGACCCAGGACGGGCGCCCGACACACGCGGGCAGGCGCGAGGGGCCCCCACGCCCTAGGGGGCCCGACGGGAGGCCCCCGTGTTCGGAGACCCCTTTGAGCAGTTCCGCCTTCGTCCTTGGTGTGGCGCCACGCGTGACCCGTCCCACTAACCCACTATTTGTCCGTTTGACCACTGGTTTAGTGGGCCCCCCCCCCCCCCGTCCCACGAAACCACTATTTGTCCAATAACCCACTATATGGCGCAAACGTCCAGTCGGCCACTCCCACCAGACTCCGAGGCCACGCCCCCCGTCCCACGAACCCACTATTTGTCCGTTTGACCAATGTTTTGCGCAGACCCCCCCGCCCACCCCCCCCCGTCCCACGAAACCACTATTTGTCCAATAACCCACTATATGGCGCAAACTTCCCGTCGACCCCGCCCCCCGACTCCGAGGCCACGCCCCCGTCCCACGAACCCACTATTTGTCCAATAACCCACTATTTGGCGGAAACGTCCCGTTGCCCCCCCCTGACACCCCCCCACCCCCCCCACGTCCCACGAACCCACTATTTGTCCAATAACCCACTATTTGGGGCAAATGCCCCCCCGCCCCACCCCGACACCCCCCCACCCACCCCCCGTCCCACGGAACCACTATTTGTCCAATAACCCACTATTTGGGGAAAACGTCCCGTTGCCCCCCCCAACACCACCCCACCCCACCCCCCCGTCCCACGAACCCACTATTTGTCCAATAACACACTGTTTTGGGAAGACGTCCCACTAACCCACTATTTTTACCATGGGATAAATGCTACGTGGGATCATCCCACGAACCCACTATTTGTCCAATAACCCACTATTTTTGTAAAATGATTTTCCCGCCGTACATGAAAATATGCTGAAATCGGACACAATCCCACGTGCCATCGGTTGAATGGGGATTCAGACAGTTCCTTTGATAGACATTTTTTCTAAAGGTCCTGTCTTGATGAAAACTACTTTACTGTACTCAGGGGCCTCCCCTGAGTCCATAGCACCAAGTCCCATCCCATAATTCCACTGTCCACGAACCCACTATTTTTACAATGGGATAAATGCTACGTGGGATCATCCCACGAAGCCACTATTTGTCCAATAACCCACTATTTTTGAAAAATGATTTTCCCGCATAGTGGGTTATTGGACAAATAGTGGCTTCGTGGACACGTGTTTTTTAAGCCCATCTTTAATATTTTTTTTGATAAAAACTATTTTACAGCACTCAGGGGCCCCCCCTGAGTCTGTGGGACCAAGTCCCATCCCAAAATTCCACCGTCCAGGAACCCACTATTTTTTTCCATTGAATAAATGCTACGTGGGATCTCCATATCTCAGCTCTGGAAAGGTCTAGAACCTCCATTTTGCCATTCCTCTCTTAGTCCCAACACCCTCTAACAGAATCCAGAGTTTCAAGAAGATCAGAGAAACTTTTTTTCCAGACCCAAAAAAAGCGTAAGGGGTATGTATGCCTGTCGGTTTTTTTGGGTCCGAAAAAAAAGTTTCTCTGATCTTCTTGAAACTCTGGATTCTGTTAGAGGGTGTTGAGGCCTAGAGAGGAATCCAAAAATGGAGGTTCTAGATCATTCTAGAGCTGAGATATGGAGATCCCACTTAGCATTTATTCAATGGAAAAAAATAGTGGGTTCCTGGACGGTGGAATTATGGGATGGGACTTGGTTCTATGGACTCAGGGGAGGCCCCTGAGTGCTGTAAAATAGTTTTTATCAAAAAAATATTAAAGATGGGCTCATAAACCACGTGTCCACGAAGCCACTATTTGTCCAATAACCCACTATTTTTGTATCATGATTTTCCAATAAGTCTATATTGGACATAACATTTTTTTTAAAAGATTCTGTCTTGATAAAAACTACTTTACTGCACTCAGGGGCCTCCCCTGAGTCTGTGGGACCAAGTCCCATCCCATAATTCCACTGTCCACGAACCCACTATTTTTTTCCATTGGATAAATGCTACGTGGGATCATCCCACGAAGCCACTATTTGTCCAATAACCCACTATTTTTGGAAAATGATTTTCCCGCATACATGAAAATATGCTGCAAATGGACACAATCCCACGTGCCATCGGTTGAATGGGGATTCAGACAGTTCATTTGATAGACATTTTAATTAAAGTCCCTATCTTGATGAAAACTATTTTACTGCACTCAGGGGCCTCCCCTGAGTCTGTGGGACCAAGTCCCATCCCATAATTCCACTGTCCACGAACCCACTATTTTGTACAATGGGATAAATGCTACGTGGGATCATCCCACGAAGCCACTATTTGTCCAATAACCCACTATATTTGTCCAATAACCCACTATTTGTCCAATAACCCACTATTTGGCGCAAACGTCCAATAACCCACTATTTGTCCAATAACCCACTATTTGGCGCAAACGTCCAATAACCCACAATTTGTCCAATAACCCACTATTTGTCCAATAACCCACTATTTGTCCAATAACCCACTCTAAGTGTCCAATAACCCACTATTTGTCCAATAACCCACTATTTGGCGCAAACGTCCAATAACCCACTATTTGTCCAATAACCCACTATTTGGCGCAAACGTCCAATAACCCACTATTTGTCCAATAACCCACTATTTGTCCAATAACCCACTATTTGTCCAATAACCCACTATATGTGTCCAATAACCCACTATTTGTCCAATAACCCACTATTTGGCGCAAACGTCCAATAACCCACTATTTGTCCAATAACCCACTATTTGGCGCAAACGTCCAATAACCCACTATTTGTCCAATAACCCACTATTTGTCCAATAACCCACAATTTGTCCAATAACCCACTATTTGTCCAATAACCCACTATTTGTCCAATAACCCACTATTTGGCGCAAACGTCCAATAACCCACTATTTGTCCAATAACCCACTATTTGGCGCAAACGTCCAATAACCCACTATTTGTCCAATAACCCACTATTTGTCCAATAACCCACTATTTGTCCAATAACCCACTATATGTGTCCAATAACCCACTATTTGTCCAATAACCCCAACACCACCCACCCCGACCCCCCGTCCCACGAACCCACTATTTTTACAATGGAATAAATGCTACGTGGGATCCATAGGCCCCGAACTTTGAACGGCTATAACTCAGCGACCAAGCCACCTAGAGGCACCAAACTCGGGTCAAAGTAGGGTCCCCAGGGGCCCTCTCCAACGCGCCCTAGCCCGTGCTTCTAGGGGCCCCACGGTTCGAGATACGGGGCCCAACAGGAAAGGGTGCATTTCAGAAGGAAGGGTCCCAGAGGCTCGGGACTCTGGGGTCTGAGAGGGCCCCTAGGGGACCCTCCCCACCCCGAAGGATGAACCGCTGGGACTCTTCCTTTCCGAGATATCGACCGTTTTGTCCAAAAGTCCCTTGTGTATAACAGGGTGTATCTCGGGGACCCAACCGAGTTGGGGCTCCAAACTCCGGGCATGAGGAGGGCCCATGGGGCCCCTTCAGACCCCACCGTCCCCAGCTCCTGGGACCTTCCGTTTCCGAGATACGGCCACTTCCTGTCCAGGTTTGACCGGGTATATCTCGGGAACCAAGCCGAGTTGGAGCTCCAAACTCCTGGTGTGGAGAGGTACCCATGGGCACCCCATGACCCCAGAGTATGGAGCCCAAAGTCGGCTTGGTTCCTGAGTTATGCCCGGTCAAAAATGGGACTTTCATCCTTCCGACAATTCACCCGGATCCTCCCGAGAACTCACCCGTTCCAATCCAGTTGAAACTCGGGATTCTGGTAGAGGGTGATGAGACTTAGACATGAGTGCAAGAATGGAGGCTCTAGAGCCATCCAGAGCTGAGATATGGAGATCCCACGTAGCATTTATCCAATGGTAAAAATAGTGGGTTCGTGGACAGTGGAATTATGGGATGGGACTTGGTCCTATGGACTCAGGGGAGGCCCCCGAGTGCAGTAAAGTAGTTTTCATCAAGATAGGACCTTTGGGAAAAAAACTATGTCCAATATTGACTTTGTGGGAAATCATGATGCAAAAATAGTGGGTTATTGGACAAATAGTGGCTTCGTGGACACAAGGTTTTTAAGCTCAGCTTTCACTTTTTTTAAATAAAAACTATTTTACAGCACTCAGGGGCCCCCCCTGAGTCTGTGGGACCAAGTCCCATCTCAAAATTCCACCGTCCAGGAACCCACTATTTTTTTCCATTGAATAAATGCTACGTGGGATCTCCATATCTCAGCTCTGGAAGGGTCTAGAACCTCCATTTTGCCATTCCTCTCTAGGCCTAGACACCCTCTAACAGAATCCAGAGTTTCAAGAAGATCAGAGAAACTTTTTTTCCAGACCCAAAAAAAGCGTAAGGGGTATGTATGCCTGTCGGTTTTTTTGGGTCCGAAAAAAAAGTTTCTCTGATCTTCTTGAAACTCTGGATTCTGTTAGAGGGTGTTGAGGCCTAGAGAGGAATCCAAAAATGGAGGTTCTAGATCAATCTAGAGCTGAGATATGGAGATCCCACGTAGCATTTATTCAATGGAAAAAAATAGTGGGTTCCTGGACGGTGGAATTATGGGATGGGACTTGGTTCTATGGACTCAGGGGGGGCCCCTGAGTGCTGTAAAATAGTTTTTATCAAAAAAATATTAAAGATGGGCTCATAAACCACGTGTCCACGAAGCCACTTTTTGTCCAATAACCCACTATTTTTGAATCATGATTTCCCGACGAGTCAATATTGGACATAGTTTTTTTTTAAGAGGTCCTGTCTTGATAAAAACTACTTTACTGCACTCAGGGGCCTCCCCTGAGTCCATAGCACCAAGTCCCATCCCATAATTCCACTGTCCACGAACCCACTATTTTGTACTATTGAATAAATGCTACGTGGGATCATCCCACGAAGCCACTATTTGTCCAATAACCCACTATTTTTGGAAAATGATTTTCCCGCCACCCATGAAAATATGCTGCAATTGGACACAATCCCACGTGCCATCGGTTGAATGGGGATTCAGTCAGTTCCTTTGATAGTCATTTTAATTAAAGTTCCTGTCTTGATGAAAACTACTTTACTGTACTCAGGGGCCTCCCCTGAGTCCATAGCACCAAGTCCCATCCCATAATTCCACTGTCCACGAACCCACTATTTTTACAATGGGATAAATGCTACGTGGGATCATCCCACGAAGCCACTATTTGTCCAATAACCCACTATTTTTGTCCAATAACCCACTATTTGTCCAATAACCCACTATTTGGCGCAAACGTCCAATAACCCACTATTTGTCCAATAACCCACTATATTTGTCCAATAACCCACTATTTGTCCAATAACCCACTATTTGGCGCAAACGTCCAATAACCCACTATTTGTCCAATAACCCACTATTTGTCCAATAACCCAATACTTTTGTAAAATGATTTTTTTTTGGGAGGGCCCCGGGGCCCGTGACTCTCCCGTTCAGGAGAGGGTCCCCTCGGGACACCTTCACCCGAGTTTGAGCTCTCTGCGTCTTTGCGCTGCCAAGATACGAGCCGTTTTGTCCCAGAGGTCGAGAGGTCAGCTTTCGGACGCCATTTTGACTGGCGCGCCGTGGTTTTCAACTAATATCTCGGCCAAAACACCACCGAAATTCATGAAATTTTTACCATTCTTTTCTGCTCGACCAGACGGTTCCGTAGAGCCCGGGGCCCGCCGGATCCGTCGAGTTTTGGCCTTGATAATTGTTCGTTTATATCTGTATCTCGGGGCCCCAGGGGCCCACGAGGACGCGGGTGGTCTCAAAGTAAAGGTCTCGACCCGTTCTAAACACGATAAAACGTTAGGTGTCCATAGGACCCAGTGGGTCATCATGAAAAATAAAATAGTCTCCAGTCACCATCCACATTTTCAGTCACCATTCACAATCACTGGGTTATTTTACAATTGGGGGTCAGGAAACGCTTAGGAAGCGGCTAGGGCCCTCAAACTCGGGGGCCCGACTCGGGGTCACTAGACGACAGTGCTCGCCGAGTTTCGGGCTCCTACGACCTTCCGTCTCCGTACGGACGCGCGTTTCGTTGGTTTGACCTTTTTGACCCCTTGCACATGTTTTTCACCCTTTTTCGACCTTTCGACCCCTGAACGAGGTCCCAGGGGCCCCAAACTTTCAGGGCCGAACCAGGGGGCCGTGCCGAGAAGGAAAACGGCGTCCCCTAGTCGATCGGCCCTTCCGAAGCGGCGTCCGCGAAACCACTATAGAAAAACCCATTCATTTAATGGGCAAGTGGGATTTTGATAGAAAGGTCCCAGGGGCCCCAAACTCAGCACGGTGAACCCTGGGCCCGCCCTGAGTGACGTACCGATAGGGCCCAGGCCCTAGGGCCTGAGAAACTTGATCCATCTCTCTGTCTGCCACTGAGGTCAATGGCAGACACTTGTAAACAGGCCCGTTTTCAGCAGTACACTCGCCCTGACTTTAAACGCTTGCCAAGTGGCTAGGGCCCTCAAACTCGGGGGCCCGACTCAGGGGCCCTAGACGACGGAACTCGCCGAGTTTCGGGCTCCTGCGACTTTCCGTCTCCTTACGGGGGCCGTCCCACCACCCATTTAAAAGGCATAGCGGTTTCGCGGACGAGCATCCTTTTTCAACTTCGCGACCCCTGAACGAGGTCCCAGGGGCCCCAAACTTTCAGGGCCGAACCAGGGGGCCGTGCCGAGAAGGAAAACGGCGCCCCCTAGTCGATCGGCCCTTCCGAAGCGGCGTCCGCGAAACCACTATAGAAAAACCCATTCATTTAATGGGCGAGTGGGATTTTGATAGAAAGGTCCCAGGGGCCCCAAACTCAGCACGGTGAACCCTGGGCCCGCCCTGAGTGACGTACCGATAGGGCCCGGGCCCTAGGGCCTGAGACACATTTTTCGTCCACCTCTCTGGCCTGTTTCCACTTGGAAAACAGGCCCGTTTTCGGCAGTACACTCACCCGGACTTTAAACGCTTGCCAAGTGGCTAGGGCCCTCAAACTCGGGGGCCCGACTCAGGGGCCCTAGACGACGGAACTCGCCGAGTTTCGGGCTCCTGCGACTTTCCGTCTCCTTACGGGGGCCGTCCCACGGCCCATTTAAAAGGCATAGCGGGTTCGCGGACGAGGGGCCCTTTTTCGACCTGAACGAGGTCCCAGGGGCCCAAAACTTTCAGGGCCGCACCAGGGGGCCGTGGCGAGTCGGAAAACGGCGCCCCCTAGTCGATCGGCCCTTCCGAAGCGGCGTCCGCGAAACCACTATGGGGACCCATTCATTTAATGGGCGAGTGGGATTTTTATAGAAAGGTCCCAGGGGCCCCAAACTTTCACGGGCCGCACCAGGGGCCCGTGGCGAGAAGGAAAACGGCGCCCCCTAGTCGATCGGCCCTTCCGAAGCGGCGTCCACGAAACCACTATGGGGCCCCATTGATTTAATGGGCGAGTGGGATTTTTATGGAAATGTCCCAGGGGCCCCAAATTCGGTACTGTGGCTCCAGGGCCCGCCCCGAGTGACGTACCGAAAGCACCAGGCCCTAGAGCGAGGGCAAGTATTTTTTAGCCTCTGTGCAAAATCTCTTCCTTTGCCTGACTCTCAAAAAGCCTTTTCAGGCCTCTGAATGATTTTTTGGCGGGGGAGGGGCGGTTTTTCAAAAGGGCCCTAGGGCCCCACGATTCGGGGCCCCGCGTCAGGGGCCCCTGGAGAGTCGGGATCTGAAGTATCGAGGCACCACCACCCTCCGTCTGCGTACGGGGGCCGTCCCACGGCCCATTTAAAAGGCATAGTGGTTTCGCGGACGAGCGTCCCCTTTTTCGACCTCGCGGCCCCTGAACGGGGGCCCCGGGGCCCCAAACTTTCCCGCCCGCACCAGGGGGCCGTGGCGAGTCGGAAAACGGCGCCCCCTAGTCGATCGGCCCTTCCGAAGCGGCGTCCGCGAAACCACTACGGCGAATACATTCATTTAATGGGCGAGTGGGATTTTGATAGAAATGTCCCCGGGGCCCCAAACTCGGCACGGTGGCCCCTGGGCCCGCCCCGAGCGACATACCAAAGGCGCTAGGCTCTAGAGCCAAGGCAACCCCTTCCCGCCCTTTTAACCCTAATCTCGGCCTTGTGTCTCTTCCACTCATGTACCCTAAGAGCCTTTTGAGTGAAAGTTGGTTATAAGGTGGAAACTTTGTGCAGGAAGGTCCTAGGGCCCCACGCTTCGGGGCCCTGAGTCGGGGGCCCCTGGAGAGTCGGGATCTGAAGTATCGAGGTACCATGACCCTGCGTTTCCGTACGGGGGCCATCCCACGGACCATTTAGCGGCGTAGCGGGTTCGCGGACGAGGGGCCCTTTTTTGACCTCGCGGCCCCTGAACGGGGTCCCAGGGGCCCCAAACTTTTCCGCCCGCACCAGGGGGCCGTGGCGAGTCGGAAAATGGCGGCCCCAAGTCGATCGGCCCTTCGGAAGCGGCGTCCACGAAACCACTACGGCGAATACATTCATTTAATGGGCGAGTGGGATTTTGATAGAAATGTCCCAGGGGCCCCAAATTCGGCACGGTGGCCCCTGGGCCCGCCCCGAGCGATGTACCGAAAGCACCGGGCTCTTGAGCGAAGGCAAAACGTTGTCACCCTCTAACCCTAATCTCTGCCACACAAACAGGCGCGGGGCCCCTTTTTTGACCTTTCGGCCCCTGAACGAGGTCCCAGGGGCCCCAAACTTTCCCGCCCGCACCAGGGGGCCGTGGCGAGTCAGAAAACGGCGCCCCCTAGTCGATCGGCCTTTCGGAAGCGGTGTCCACGAAACCACGGTGGAAAACCCATTCATTTAATGGCCGAGTGGGATTTTGACAGAATGGCCCCAGGGGCCCCAAATTCGGCACGGTGGCCCCGGGGCCCGTCCCGAGCGACATGTCAAAAGCACATGGTGGTGGGGGAGGGGCAATTTTTTGTAAGGGCCCTAGGGCCCCAAGCTTCGGGGCCCCGCGTCAGGGGCCCCTGGAGAGTCGGAATCTGAAGTATCGAGGAGCCACGACCCTCCGTCTGCGTACGGGGGCCGTCCCACGGGCCATTCGAAAGGCATAGCGGGTTCGCGGACGAGGGGCCCATTTTTCGACCTTTCGGCCCCTGAACGAGGTCCCCGGGGCCCCAAGCTTTCCCACCCGCACCAGGGGGCCGTGGCGAGTCGGAAAACTGCGGCCCCTAGTCGATCGGCCCTTCGGAAGCGGTGTCCACGAAACCACGGTGGAAAACCCATTCATTTAATGGGCGAGTGGGATTTTGACAGAATGGCCCCAGGGGCCCCAAATTCGGCACGGTGGCCCCGGGGCCCGTCCCGAGCGACATGTCAAAAGCACATGATGGTGGGGGAGGGGCAATTTTTTGTAAGGGCCCCAGGGCCCCAACCTTCGGGGCCCCACGTAAGGGGCCCCTGGAGAGTCAGGATCTGAAGTATCGAGGAACCACGACCCTCCGTCTGCGTACGGGGGCCGTCCCACGGGCCATTTGAAAGGCATAGTGGTTTCGCGGACGTGAGTCCCTTTTTCGACTTTGCGGCCCCTGAACAAGGTCCCCGGGGCCCCAAACTTTCAGGGCCGCACCAGGGGGCCGTGGCGAGAAGGAAAACGTCACCCCCTAGTCGATCGGCCCTTCGTAAGCGGTGTCCACGAAACCACTATGGGGCCCCAATCATTTAATGGGGAAGTGGGATTTTGATGGAAATGTCCCAGGGGCCCCAAATTCGGCACAGTGGCCCCGGGGCCCGCCCCGAGCGACATACTGACGGCGCGGGGTGATCCGTAACAAACAAACAAAAAACAGTGGGTTATTGGACAAATAGTGAGTCCGTGGGACGGGGGGGGTGGGGGGGTGTCGGGGGGGGGCTACGGGACATTTGCGCCAAATAGTGGGTTATTGGACAAATAGTGGGTTCGTGGGACGTGGGGGGGTGGGGGGGTGGCGGGGGGTGTTTGGGGGGGTGGGGGGGCATTTGCGCCAAATAGTGGGTTATTGGACAAATAGTGGGTTCGTGGGACGGGGGGGGTGGTGGGGAGGTGTTCCGGGGGGGTGGGGGGGCATTTGCCCAATATAGTGGGTTATTGGACAAATAGTGGGTTCGTGGGACGGGGGGGGTGTTGGGGGGGTGTTGGGGGGGGTGGTCCTGGGGGCAACATGCTCTCTGTCGCCCACTAGAGGTGTCCAAAAAGCCACGGTCCCGTGGCAAGTAGGTCGTATTCCGTGAATAGGGGGGGTAGTAATAAAGGCCCACTTCCCACCAGGTCTGTGGGGCCACGGCCTCCCAATTCACACTACGATCCCTCCGACCCATTATGCGTCCAATGGCAGCTTATTAACATGGGCTTTTTTCCACGAACCCACGTTTTGGACTACCTCCGCAGGGTGGCTGGGCGATCCCTTAGAGATAGGGTGAGGAGCTCGGTCACTCGGGAGGAGCTCAGAGTAGAGCCGCTGCTCCTCCACATCGAGAGGGGTCAGCTGAGGTGGCTCGGGCATCTGTTCCGGATGCCTCCTGGACGCCTTCCCGGGAAGGTGTTCCGGGCGCGTCCCACCGGGAGGAGACCCCGGGGAAGACCTAGGACACGCTGGAGAGACTATGTCTCCCGGCTGGCCTGGGAACGCCTCGGTGTCCCCCCGGAAGAGCTGGAGGAAGTGGCTAGGAAGAGGGAAGTCTGGGCATCTCTGCTTAGACTGCTGCCCCCGCGACCCGGCCCCGGATAAGCGGAAGAAGATGGATGGATGGATGGATGGAGGAGTATTTTGGTTTAACTCTAAAACAGAGTTGGAGATAAGTCATGCGACATGTAAGAACTGCAAAAGTTATGTACTCTGCAACATGAAAAACCTCTCTCTGCATCTAGCAAGACATCGTTCAGCCCTGGTCGAGCAGCACACACCTGTCATCACAAAGCAGGTGGTGTTTTGTCACGTCAAAGCAACATCAAAGCAAATTTAAAATTGCTGGCTAATGCTAATAATAAATTCTCTAAAATTATTATTCACGTCGGCACTAATGATGTTTGACTTCGCCAGTCTAAAAATAACGTTAAAGGCTGGTTGTCTAAGTGGTGTCTGCAAAATAATGAAATCATAGACAATTGGAAAAGTTTTTGGGGCAAACCTGACCTGTTGAAAAGAGATGGTATTCATCCCTCCTGGGATGGTGCTGCTCTTCTCTCTAGTAATTTGGCACACAGTCTTAGAGATAAAACATGACAATCTGGGGCTCAGGTCAGGAAGCAGACAGACTGGCTTAACCGCCACACACCAGCTATAAGTGGAGACAGAGCACTCACCAGACACCAGCTATAGGTGGAGACAGTGTGCTCACCAGACACCAGCTATAGGTGGAGACAGTGCGCTCACCACACACCAGCTATAGGTGGAGACAGAGCACTCACCAGACACCAGCTATAGGTGGAGACAGAGCTCTCACACACCAGCTATAAGTGGAGACAGAGCACTCACCAGACACCAGCTATAGGTGGAGACAGTGTGCTCACCAGACACCAGCTATAGGTGGAGACAGTGCGCTCACCACACACCAGCTATAGGTGGAGACAGAGCACTCACCAGACACCAGCTATAGGTGGAGACAGAGCTCTCACACACCAGCTATAGGTGGAGACAGTGCGCTCACCACACACCAGCTATAGGTGGAGACAGAGCGCTCACACACCAGCTATAGATGGAGACAGAGCGCTCACCACACACCAGCTATAGGTGGAGACAGAGCACTCACCACACAACAGCTAGAGGTGTGTGAACTCGCAAGTACTATGTCAGGCACTGTAATTTGCTCTGGCCCCCTTCCTGTTCGCAGGAGTGCTGATATAGTTAGCAGATTGTCATCACATAATGGCTGGTTGTCTAAGTGGTGTCTGCAAAATAATGAAATCATAGACAATTGGAAAAGTTTTTGGGGCAAACCTGACCTGTTGAAAAGAGATGGTATTCATCCCTCCTGGGATGGTGCTGCTCTTCTCTCTAGTAATTTGGCACACAGTCTTAGAGATAAAACATGACAATCTGGGGCTCAGGTCAGGAAGCAGACAGACTGGCTTAACCGCCACACACCAGCTATAAGTGGAGACAGAGCACTCACCAGACACCAGCTATAGGTGGAGACAGTGTGCTCACCAGACACCAGCTATAGGTGGAGACAGTGCGCTCACCACACACCAGCTATAGGTGGAGACAGAGCACTCACCAGACACCAGCTATAGGTGGAGACAGAGCGCTCACCACACACCAGATATAGGTGGAGACAGAGCGCTCACCACACACCAGCTATAGGTGGAGACAGAGCGCTCACCAGACACCAGCTATAGGTGGAGACAGTGCGCTCACCACACACCAGCTATAGGTGGAGACAGAGCGCTCAACACACACCAGCTATAGGTGGAGACAGTGCGCTCACCAGACACCAGCTATAGGTGGAGACAGAGCTCTCACACACCAGCTATAGGTGGAGACAGTGCGCTCACCACACAACAGCTATAGGTGGAGACAGAGCGCTCACACACCAGCTACCAGCTATAGATGGAGACAGAGCGCTCACCACACACCAGCTATAGGTGGAGACAGAGCACTCACCACACAACAGCTATAGGTGGAGACAGAGCGCTCACCACACAACAGCTATAGATGGAGACAGAGCACTCACCACACACCAGCTATAGATGGAGACAGAGCACTCACCACACAACAGCTATAGGTGGAGACAGAGCGCTCACCACACACCAGCTATAGGTGGAGACAGAGCGCTCACCACACAACAGCTATAGGTGGAGACAGAGCACTCACCACACACCAGCTATAGGTGGAGACAGAGCACTCACCACACAACAGCTATAGGTGGAGACAGAGCGCTCACCACACACCAGCTATAGGTGGAGACAGAGCGCTCACCACACACCAGCTATAGGTGGAGACAGAGCGCTCACCACACACCAGCTATAGGTGGAGACAGAACGCTCACCACACACCAGCTATAGGTGGAGACAGAGCGCTCACCACACACCAGCTATAGGTGGAGACAGAGCGCTCACCACACACCAGCTATAGGTGGAGACAGAGCGCTCACCACACACCAGCTATAGGTGGAGACAGTGCACTCACAACACAACAGCTATAGGTGGAGACAGAGCGCTCACCACACACCAGCTATAGGTGGAGACAGTGCACTCACCACACACCAGCTATAGGTGGAGACCGAGCGCTCACCACACACCAGCTATAGGTGGAGACAGTTCACTCACCACACACCAGCTATAGGTGGAGACAGTTCACTCACCACACACCAGCTATAGGTGGAGACAGTGCACTCACCACACACCAGCTATAGTTGGAGACAGTGCACTCACCACACAACAGCTATAGGTGGAGACAGAGCGTTCACCACACACCAGCTATAGGTGGAGACAGAGCGCTCACCACACACCAGCTATAGGTGGATCTCTGGAATTACAGGCCGATCTCGAATCTGCCTTTTCTGTCAAAGATATTAGAAAAAGCAGTATCCTCACAACTGTGTTCTTTTCTTGAAAGAAATGATATCTGTGAGGATTTTCAGTCCGGATTTAGACCGTACCATAGTACCGAGACAGCTCTCGTTAGAGTCACAAATGATTTGCTCTTATCATCCGATCGTGGTTGTATCTCTCTATTAGTATTACTTGATCTTAGTGCTGCATTTGACACCATTGACCACAACATCCTTTTAAATAGACTCGAACATTATGTTGGCATTAGTGGAATTGCACTAGCATGGTTTAAATCATACTTATCTGACCGTTATCAGTTTGTAGCAGTAAATGAAGAGATGTCTTATCAATCAGTATGGCGTACCACAAGGCTAAGTACTAGGACCGCTGCTGTTCACTCTGTATATGCTACCATTAGGAGATATCATTAGGAAACATGGAATTAGCTTTCACTGTTATGCCGACGATACTCAGCTGTATATTTCTTCAAAACCTAACGAAACCTACCAATTCACAAAATTAAAATTTTAAAATATTGCTGATCACTTACAAAGCACTAAATGGTTTAGCTCCGCAGTACTGGAGCGAGCTCTTAACGCATTATAGTCCTTCACGTCTACTGCGATCTCAAAATTCCGGCCAGTTAATAATACCTAGAATATCAAAATCGACTGCTGGCGGTAGATCCTTTTCCTATTTAGCACCAAAACTTTGGAACAGTCTTCCTAACATTGTCCGGGAAGCAGACACACTCTGTCAGTTCAAATCTAGACTAAAAACACATCTCTTCGGCCTAGCATACACATCACACATTATAGACTTCTATAATTCAATGTTAGGCTGCATAGTTTAGAACAGCCGGGACTGGGAACACTTCCCGTAAATCCTGATGTACTTGGTACATAATTCTGTCTCTAATTTGGCAAACAAATCTTTCCAAAAGAGCTCTGCAGGGAACGCCTTGTCCCATGAAGCACTGTGGGTGATGTTATTGAGTCTGTCTTTTAATATTCCTGTTCTCTTTTCTCTACATATTTTGATACTTGTTTAAATATTCAACTTCCACCGAAGTTTGATCACTCGTACAAGACTAATTTGCTGCTGGTTCATTTGGCATTTTCCTATGGGGTTTTTCACTTTGAAATTTAGTTTTTCACACCTATTAGCGCAAATTGATGCAGCATGTTAATTTTAGAAAATTTATGTTTTTAATAACAAGAGAAAACCGTTTGAGGTCTGTGTTGTGTACGTTGTAGAACAGAACTGCAAAGTATGATAGGAAAATCCTGAAGGAACCAGTAGCGACTTGGTACTTGGACTCTGCAACACTCCATAGACTGAACACATTATATGTATGTGCATAAAGTAATTTTTCACAAAATAATGTTTTTGTTGTGTACACTTGCACTTTGAAATTCATTTTCAAAAGTTTGATTTTTTAGGCCCATAAACGCTCTTGTCATATAAAAGAACAAAACAAGTTTTTAGTTGAAAATTGTATAATGTAAATTCTCCCTCAATGTGATAAGAGAGACAAAGTGCTTGTGCAAAAATCTACACTTGATGTCTTGACGACACGTGCAAGTGTATCCCATCATGCATCATGTTTGGGAACTCGCATGACTATAAGTAACTTTGCAAGTACATGTCATCTTATTCTAACCCTAACACTACCAGTCTACTAACACTGTACTAACACTCTAATGAGAGTTAGTAGACATGTAGGTGTAACGTTACATATAGTCAACAAAATGTGTTAAAGGAACCATAGAAATAAAGTGAAACTGAAAACATTTCACTGTAAGTTAAAATAATGAAAAATTACACATAATTTGGTAGTAAAACAAAGTGTTGTACATTACATGTTAATGGTGCAAAGAAGTGAGAGTATATTCTTGTACAACATTTGCAACTGCATTTCATCACTTAATACAAGCATCACAATTTTTAAATTGTGTCTTTTGTTACCTAGGGATTTCTAAACAGACATTTATAAGTTCATTTTAAAATGCAAAGAACTTGAAATCAAAATGTGTAATTAAAGCTATGTAAACTTAAAAACCTAAAAGTGTGTGTCCTATTGGGTAATCAAAAGTTCTACACACACTTGCGGTCTTCAAACCACTTAAACACTTTGACCAAAGACCGGAAATACTGTAGGTTATGTAGACAAGTGGTCAAGTGTGGTTATTTGGACAAGATGCATACAGTCTACAGGTCCAGAGGAGAATCTAGGATAATCAAGTAAGGTAGAAGGGGTGGAGCCACCTTAACTCAAAGCTGTACAAAATGGCAAAGCCAAGCACTGCTGTGTGTTGTGGTGTTTGTGTTAAAGGTTGTTAGGATGGTGTTCCTGAAAGCTGTCTTAGTGCTGGTTGTGATTGTTACATTTGATCTGCCTGATGTCTTGGGAAGTTTGAGGTCCAGTCATAGTCCAAGAAGCATGGGGCCAAAATTAGATGCAGCTTCCAGAAGTCCTGCCCTTTCTCCTCGTGGGCTCTGGAACCCTTTGCAAGTGGCTTCTCAGTTTCAGAGTCCTTTGGGTCCCGTCTCCAAAAGCCTTGCACAAGAACCTTTTGGCCTTCAGGAGAAGCAGCTGTTGCAGGGTCCAGTGAAACCTTTGGATTGGAGGTATCCCATAGTTCCCGAGGTGCAGAGCGAGTTAGCGGTGGACTTCCAGTTGAGGCAACCCGTGACTCCCAGCAGCGTAGCGGTTCAATGTGGCGAGAACCGGGTTCTCTTAGAGGTCCAGCAGGACTTTTTCAGCAATGGTCAGTTGATCCAGCCAACTGGTCTGTCTTTAGGTGGATGTCCTGTTGTTGGTCAGGATCCTGAGTCAAGAGTGCTCATCTTTGAGTATGAATTACAGGACTGCAACAGCGTGCTGATGGTAAGAACTCATAAATCTTAATGGTTTAATTGTTGTGGCAGAGGATCTTTCAAGGAAAGTCCGTTCACTTGATTTTACAATGCCAGGGCAGCTAAGACCAAGTTCTGTTTGAATGGGTAAATCCTGAATTTAAGCTACTTGCCTTTAGTAACCCTTCAAACCAACATCTGATGCAAACTATCCCATAAAATGTATGAAAGGAGTTTAAGAAACAAGAACAATAAATCTTGTGCCTTAATAGTTAAAGCTAGTTTTTACCCTGGAACATCCAATGTGCATGTTCAATCCTAAGTGCATGTCTCCAAAACATTGACTATCTCTGGCAACACCAGAGCTTCTGAGGGCAGCTGTGCTTATGTGAGGAATTTACTAATTGGTGATTTGCTCTTTAGGAATTCCACTATTGCAGAGTGTACCTTCTATTCATAGCAATATGAGTGTCCTGTCTTGGTGTATGTAAAGTCTTTGGGATGACCCTGTTGGTAACCACAATCTTTTTACAGATGAATGAGGATGAGCTTGTCTACACCTTCTCTCTTACCTACACCCCTGAGGCGCTTGCAGGTACTCCGATTACCCGTGCCGATGGTGCAATTGTTGGTGTTCAATGTCATTATCAAAGGTAAGTGATCTGTGACTTTCTGCACTTCCTCGTGCAACTGGGAGACCATTTAATGGGTACTTTCATGAACCGCAGGCTCCAAAATGTAAGCAGTGATGCCTTGAGGCCAACATGGGTCCCTTATGCCTCAACAGAGGCAGGTCAAGAAGTCTTGCTGTTCTCCCTGAAGATCATGATGGGTTGGTACAGGTTTGGTCTTTTAATAAAATTAACCTTTACCCTTGCTATTCTGGCTGTGCCTAAATTTTGTTCTTTTTGTAGATGATTGGTCCTCTCAGAGGCCTTCATACTCGTATTTCCTGGGTGGTGTTATTAACATCGAGGCATCTGTGAAGCAGTACAATCATGTGCCTCTGCGTGTGTTTGTGGAGCGCTGTGTGGCCACTCAAGTACCTGATGTGAACTCTCTTCCAAGATATTCCTTCATTGAGAATCATGGGTAAGGTCATGGCCCTTGATGTGGTAGGACTGTTTAAGTTGCTTTTTGTAACCACTTTGTCACAGTCATGGGTAAGGTCTTGTTACTTGATGCTCTGCAGTTGACATCATGAGTTGCTCTTTGTGATTGTTTCGTCGTCAGGTGCTTTGTGGATGCCAAAACTACAGCTTCCAGCTCCCGCTTCATGCCTCGATCCCAGGTTGACAAGATCCAGTTCCAGCTGGAGGCATTTATGTTCCAGGAAGGCAGCAGTCCTTCTGTATGTACTACGAATATTATGAGTTAATTGACTTCTCCTCCCATCTGCTTTGGTTTTGTGACTTTGTCTGTCACCCCTTTGCAGATCTACATAACGTGTATTCTGAAGGCAACTCTTGCTTCTGCACCCAGTGACGCTCCGCGCAAATCCTGTTCTTTTGCCAATGGGTACGTGTTTTTATTTAATTTAAGTTGAGGTTTCTCATGTTGAAGGTTCCATGTCTTTGTTTATTGCAGGTGGTTTGCTGCTGATGGTAATGACCAAGTTTGTGGTTGCTGTGACTCAACATGTGGTCCTGATGGTGAATTTGCTGCTTCTCCCTATGGAGGTTGGTAGCTTTTGCTCTTTCTAAGGTTGCTTTTGATTCAAGTCTCTAACTTGACTTTCTTCTTCTCTCTAGGCATTCAGTGGGAAGGCAAGGCCTCACTTGGTCCTGTAATGGTTCAAGGGCAAAAGAGACCTTCTTAATAAAACTGACAAATCAATCATTGATTGTATCTGACTTGTCATTTTGCTTCATGTCTGGTTTAACTGCTTTTGACTTGGAAAAAGTCCCTCATTCTGCCAATGTGGTGAAACTGATAGTCTTACTGTACAATTCAAGTCCCATATAGCATGCAACCATAGGGTTCCAGAAGTTATTTACTAACTTTCTCCATAGGGAGTTTTAAATTATGAACCTTAAAGATAGTAAAAGCTTTTGAAGCTATTTGTTTAAAAGAATAATTACTGGGGGAAATCACAACCACTGAGGTCGAGCAACACACACCTGTCATCTCAAGCAGCCAACATTATCTCGAAGCTCCCACCCACTGTCTCGGCACTCTCAAAAGATTACAAATGCATTAATGTGCTTCATATGTCAGGATTTACGGCCATAAAACGTTGAGAATAACGTCTTCAGATAATTGCTTCACGAGTGTCACGCTACACAATACCAACATGTCAGTGTTTAACAGAAACGGCGGTTCCTCAGTTGTATGATTAAGTTAAGCGAGACATTCTGCTGTCACTCTTCTGCACAGTTTAACCAAGTTAAATTAGTTTTTGCTTTTATGGAATTTTAGTCATTGAGCATTGTTGACATGCTTTAGTGTCACTATAATTGACACTATAATGTAATTTCAGTGGAGGCAGAGTCTTTCAAAGCAGACAAATGCAAGTCAATGGACTTTATGCCCAGCTGCACTACTTCCTGAACTTTAGCCAGCTCCTTTGTTTCCTGTCTGCCATTATTGGACAAACTGATTAATCCAGGTGTGCCTGACCTCAGTGAAAATAATCAGACACACCTGGATTAATCAGTTTGTCCAATAATGGCAGACAGGAAACAAAGGAGTTGGCTAAAGTTCAGGAAGTAGTGCAGCTGGGCATAAAGCCAATTGTAGAATAGCAATGGATGAGGGACACAGAGAACCTTCTCAGACAACGGGGTGCTGAACTTCATTAGCATACAGACCACAGCTGGTAAAACAAGAGCAACTTCATTTACATTAAGAGTGATAAACTGTAGCAGGATAAAAGGTTTGGATGTTCTGGGTTCATTCTGACGTGGTGAACCCGAGGTGCTTTGTGTACCTTGCCACTGCAGTGCTGTAATAAACTTCATTTTTGAGATCTTCGACATCTAAAGTTTTCATTTAGTTTTCACTAAAGCTTTCTCTATTTTGCTGTCGATCATTAAACCGTTACGCTGCCTCAGAAGTGTCAGTGAAATCAGGTTGGACATGTGAAGTCATTGCCTGTAGTGCAGCGAGGGGACGAGTCGATGTCTGCGCAGCCAACGTGTGGGTCTAGGGGTCCTTCGACATCATGGCCCTCGTCAAAGTCACTAGATCTTTTCGCTGGCCTATTTTTCCTGCTTTTAACACATACAATTCAAGAACTGACTGTTTACTTGCCTAGCTAATATACCCAACCCCTTGACAGGTGCCATGCACCGATATAATCAATGTTATTCGCTTCATCTGTCAGTGGTTTTAATGTAGTGGCTTATCAGTGTATATTAAATATTTTCATATATATCTATTTTACATCCAGCTAATTTCCCCTTTTCAGGGAAATTCAAGTTCTTCTCAAGCTACATGTTTGTAAATTCTTCATATTATTCATAACTGTCTTTTTTATTTTTTATTTTTATCAAACGGTCTCAAATAATTCTCAAATCAGGCCTAAACGGTCAAATACACACAAAATGCCTGGCTGGGAGGGTGTTCACTTTAACAGTAGGTTATGTCTTTACCCTCATGTTGTGTTCGAGTCATTTTGATCCGGAGGGGATTGTCTTTCCCCCGAAAATGCTAGTTAACGTTAACTCATTGGACTAAACCTACTGACTTTACCAATTTTGGGGGAAGTAGTTATACCCCTGAGTGAGTAATTTTGACAAATGACAAATTACCAGCCTACAAAAAACTGCTAATAAATCTCTCATTACTCTTTATCACCAAATATTGGATTCAATCTTTTTTCCAACTTGATTTCTTTCATTTAGCACAGGTTCTGTATTTCTGGTTGGGTCTGATTGATCGTAGGCCTCACTGATCTGAGCTCATGCACCTCAGTTTTTGAGTAAAAAAAAAGTATTATTTGTGGATAAATCTGTTAATATACAACACAATATGGACAAAAGTGCAGTTTATCCCACTAGTGCTTTAATGTTTAACCAGGAAGGTTGTTTTGAAATGCTTTTATCTTTTACAAAATGCAAGTCACACTTTTGGCCAACAAAAACTAACCTATAAAACTCGTTACGGTATTACCACCAAATATCAAATTTAATATTTTTGCCAACTTGGTTTCTTTCAATTAGGTTTTGTATTTATTTTTTAAACCGACAGATTGATCTGAGTTCATATTGCTCAAAAATGGCCATCCATTGAAAATTAATGTGGGATATCAAAACTAAGAGAAACATTTAATATCAGGAGGAGGATGTTCATCAAGTTCACTTACAATATTACACGTGTGCTTGCAAAGATAAAGGCCTCGGACCTGTGCATGTGTGGATACAGGCACGCTCTCTCACACACACACACACACACACACACTATTTTGAGCATTACAGGCTTTTTCACAGAGATGAACTTTACACTCAGATCAACTTTAATGAGCCTACGATCAATATGATCAGGTTTTGAACATGTTAAGGGCCCCAAAAACCTCTGGGAGCCTTGAACAAAAATCCTTAAAAAAACATTAGGGCTTGGGCCCTAAATATGAGAAACAAGTTTGCAATAACGCGCAGCATGACGGACTGTTGTACAGCTCAGCGAACTGGAAGCGGACTAGACCAGAAGTTTCGACAGGTACTAACGGCCACACTCGCTCTAACGCTAAAATAAGGTGAACTATCTCTTCACTCCATTGTTAATGTTAATTTTTTCTTTAAGTTTGATTAAGTATGGATTTGATTTTTTTAATTGTTCTCTCTGTATGTTGTGTGTGGGAGGTTCTTTTTTTATTAGATTTTATGTAGAATACTTTTTGTATACATTTTGTGAGACTTTGATATGTTTTGTGTTTGTATAGAAACTGCTACAAAAAAAAAAAAAGTTTAAAAAAAATCATCGTTTCTGCTTTTAATTAAATTTTTTTTATTAACCATTCACTTGTCTTCAATAAATAAGGACTTTATTTTAACAGCCATTCTCGTGGTATCAAAGTTGGTATTGAGAACTGTGAAATTTTGCTGATATCTAATATTTGAATAGCATGGCAACCGTTTTTGTTCTCATGCAGTGGTTCTTGAAGCTGAACAGCCAATCAGATCGACTGGATTCCACGATTAGGGACCGACTAGTGCCAACAGTGCACCACACAAACTAGGCAGAGAGATCAGGCTTCAGCAGTGAAGAGGGTCACCAGCCCCCATGATCTAAGAGCTGAGCTTACTTGTCATGTTGCTCTAAAGACTTGAGTTCTCCAAAGCTTAATGCTGGATTCTGATTGGCTGTCAATGTTTTTATTCATCAACTGAAAAAAAAAATCTTAAAATGATATTGTTCATCGGTGTCATTATTGCAGTTGTGGACTTCCCTACTCACCAATTAAAATGATTATTCAACATTTAGCATTGTTATCTTTGGTATAGCCCTTCACAATGAGTTTTGGTAAAAACGGCATAAAAAAAAAACACGAACAGTGAAATAGATTGTAAATTTTAATAAAACAAAATCAGACAGTTTTCAATTAATTAAATGAAGAGAAGGAAACCTTGATTTTTCAGATAATAGTGAGCATTTCCTAAGCCACAGGACGCAGGTGCCAGCCGAGTGACTGCCGAGAGAGAGGCCTTTCCCAGCCACAGCACAGAGGACATCGTTTATAAAAGATTGACATGCAGCACACTAAATGAAATCAATATTATTCTCATGCCATTGGTACGTATATAAAATATCGAAGCTATGATTCACTCTGTTGAAGATGGGTAAGTTAAAACTAATGCAATAACTTGGACCTGGATCCCATCATTACCATTAGAAAACTATCCTGGACAACTGGACTCCTAAGAAGGGGAGAAAAAACAAGAACAAAAAAAAAAAAAATTCAGACGGCACTTAAAACTAGTCTTGGGACTTGGATCTGGAACGGGACCGGGATCGGGATTTGGAGCGCGAGCCAGACTTTGAGCGGGAGCGTGAATGCCTGTCTGGAGACTTCCCAGCCTGAGGTGTCGGAGAGCGGGAGGCGGACTTGGACTTGGGACGCCCCCCATCGCCATTCTCCACGGGAGAAGCAGATCGGCTGCGGGACTTCCTGCTGACCGACTTCTCCTGGGACCGTCCGCGGTCTGACTTCACTTTAGAAGTGCTCTTGGACCGGGACTTGCGCTCGTCTGAGCGGGAGCGAGACTTGCGACTGGTTGATCGGCTGCGGGATTTGTGCGTGCGAGACCGAGAACGAGATTTACGGTTGCGCGAGCGAGACTTGCTCGGCGGAGACTTGGAGCGAGACTTGTGTCCGGACTTGGACCGGGACCTGGAGCGGGAGCGGCGTCGGCGAGAGCGAGACCTGCGGAAGACGATCAGAAGCTGAAGGGAAAGGTACAAACAACTACTCGCATTCAAATCAAGCTTCGTTATTTCTTCCTACCTTGAGCGAGATCTCGAGTTGCTCCGAGAATGGCTGCTACGCCGACTCCTACTACGAGAACGACGCCGGCTACGAGACCTGGGGGAGAAGAGGAGAGTTTAACACTCACATCCCAGCATTACATGCAGACTCAACTGTAAGTGTAAATACTGCGGCTCTTATCTTAGCAGCATTCAGTATGAGGCAGGACTGTGTGTCCAGTGAATATAAGACAGGAGAGAAAAAAGCCATTACAAAAAGGAAGTCGTCGTATGTGGAGCTATGCTAATAAGGCCGATGTGGGCGGGGCCTGTTCTACTGTGACATCAATGAATGTATCATTTAGAGACACTTTCTGATTTATGGGGAAAATTACAGACGCAGTGAATGGGTTTTTATAATAGGGTGGTTGTGTGCGGATACAATTATGTCCAACAACAACGTAAAAGTGAACTTTGCATAATAGTTCAACTTTAAAGTAATAACCAGCAATAAAATAGGGCCCAAGCTAGAACCTTGTGGTACACCAGAGGTGAAAAGTGCCCAGTTAGGGGTGTAACAATATATAGCAATGCAACAATACGTATCGTGGATAGTGAGAATATGTATTGTGTTTAGTAAAGCCAAGATAAACATTTCTGAGAGAAAAAAAATTCAAGTTTTCAGAGTTTTAGTGTCAGTACTTCATAAACCTACTATATATAATGTTGAAAATAATGTATAATGCAATGGGGGAATATGTGTGGGTTCTGATAGTGATAATGCCTAATGTCTGATGTTACCAGTATAAAGTGGCCTTCATTATTTTAAATGTATCTAGTCAGTGACAGAGTCCAGGTATTTACAGCTCCAGAATCATGAATATTGTTATTCTGGTGTCTCTACTGTCCTGTGCAGCAACAGTGCATTTTTTGTTAATCTTTTATCATACGTCTTGGAGGATCGCAATAATATCGTATCGTGATATGTATCGTATCGTGACATGAGGGTATCGTTACACCCCTAGTGCCCGGCACGATGATTTCCCAATCCTAGCAAAGCTTTAAAGTGTCTTGAATATAAAAATCTAATAATCGGTGGTTAAACTTGATAAGCACTTACCGAGAGCGGCTCCCCGAGTACGAGCGGCGGCGGCGCGGCTTGTCTTCAACCAGACGGATCTTCCTGCCGTTGATGTCCGTTCCATCCAGTTTGTCCAGCGCTCTCTGCATGTCCGAGATGGAGCGAAACTCAATGACTCCCTCGTTGGCGCGCTCCTTGTGTGCGTCGGCATAGGTCACCTCACCCGCCTGGCGCATGAAGTCCTGCAAAGGGAACGCAACTTTTTTTTAGAAAAGCGCTATATGAATAAAGGCGACTTGACTACACACTTGACTATGAAGAAAGTAGCAATGCACCGAAATGAAAGGCAAGGTTACATTAACCCGTTAACTGCTGACACCATTCAGGATTTTACATTTACATCCCTCCGGGATTTTAGTTTAAAAGAGTGCTCATTCAGATGAAAACTAGTGGATTATTTGTACGTTTACTACAAATATCGTTAGAGAGAAATATTGTTGTATTTTTACCCAAAATAAGGCGATTTTGGGACGTTAACTCGCATGTAAGGTTTCATTCACTCGACACCAGAGGGTGCCCTCGCGCAGAAGCTTCACAAAGTAGACTCATAGGAGTAATAGATGTGACGTTCCAGAAAACGTTGCAAAAAGACGGAATAAAACTGCAATAGAGAAATGTTTACTGATTAAACGTGGAGAATTGACACCATTGCGACCTTGTATGGTTTATCTGTATTCTTCGAGCCATCTCAGGTATTTTCATAAGGATAATGTATATTTATAACGCAATGTCAATCGACATGGCCATTAGCACAGTATAGAAATAAATACATTTCTGCCTCATTCTGTGATATGAAGCCACTAGAGCTGCACAATACATCAAAATAATCTAAATATCGCAAATGCATATCGCAACAGCTCGGATTAACTGGGGTCATGAACAAAACAGAAAATCACTCTGCTCTTGGCTGAAAAACTTTTGTAGCTTTAATAAGAATAAGTACATATTTAATTCATACAGTGAAAACTAAGCAGAGTTTTATTTTCACATTTGATTATTCAGTTTCTGTTGTTAAATAATCCAAATGTAGGCCTTCCGGAAACCCTGAGCCCCGAGGGTTACACTGATGTTAAAACAACACTTCTTACGCTACAGTAAAACTCTGCTGTTCACTTTCAGAAGCTGTAGGGATGAAACACGCATGTAGGTTACATTTAAAAAATATTTTAAGGATAATTTACTTTTATTTGACACACTTTAAGCATTATCGTATCGCATTATTTAATGAGTTATCGCATTTTTTCTTCAATATCGTGCAGCCCTAGACGCCACATCAGTTCACAGAAGGAAGTTCTCTCAAACTGTTTGCCATTAAGTGTGATCGCTCCTCTGCAATGGTGAGATTCTTTAAAAGAAAAAAGACTGGCCGATAGCATTAGGTATTTTTTCAAGATTTCTATAGATGTCGCAATATATCGTTATCGTGAAATCTTGTGGCCACGATAATCGTGTAGTAAAATGTGATATCTTGACAGCGGTTCTCCACAACCATTTTGACCGAAAATATACATTTGCCAAAATTTCGATGCATCACTAAACGGAAGCTCAAAAGACAAAAAGTGGACAAGTTTTCCTAAATTCAGACTTATTTTTTACCAATAACTATGATTGGCTCACTGTAGTGTTGCCAATCAGCTTTACTGCTAGATATATTCATGGAGATGAGAAATAAAAAGCCGCCCTGTACAGCTATGATCGGCTGTTCGACCGAGCTTTCCATGTTGTTACGGAAAGGCCGCTGGTTTTTGTCACATGACCTGTTGAGATGCTTCTATTATAAGCCGCGCGCCTACATTTGAAATAACGAATTTGCACGCGCATAAAACACGATGTGAACGGCCCCTAAAGTGGTATCGTGTGCGGTTGTATCTAGTTTAAAAGGCCTTTTTAAATAAATATGAACGCAGTTTTGGATTAAATAAAAGGTCAGTCAAGTCAAATAAAACACGTTTTATCTAATTGTTTAGTTGGTAACACTACAATAAGATACCATTCATTAACATTAATGCCTTATCTAACATCAACACATTGAGTGAACAATATATTTTTACAACATTAATGTATTTTTGTGAATGTTATTTAATACAAACACTTGATTGTTCATGAACAGATAAAACTTTTGATTTAAAAAAATTATTAGTGGGCTACATTTTTAAATTACCCAAAGGAGAATAATTGCTTTCGTATATCACTATTGTTTATTGTATCTAATGTTATCTAACAAATGGATATACACTTTAATATATGCAAATTTAATCTAAATTAAGCTTTGGTACCAAAATTGGTACAGAGAACCGTGGATTTTCACAGGTATTGGTACCGAATACTGAAATTTTGGTACCGTGACCACACTAGCTCACTGTATAGAACGGAAAACATGGACACAGGTCCGCATTAATGTGTGTACATCACCAGCGTTACCTTCAGGTCTTGCCAACTGCAGCGACTGGACAGATTCTCCACAATGAGCCGGTGCTCGGTGCGGACAGGAGGACCGTACTTGTCCCGCCCGGTGCGACTCCTGCTGCTGCTGTAACCACCTTCAGAAGAAAAGGGAAGGGCACATAAAGAAATCCTTTTATGACACAGAAACCAAGGAAAGATGGACGCCACTGAATTAACATTAGAACCTACGAGAGGATACAAGTAATATTTGCCCTCTGTTGCTTATTGCCAACCTGTTCAGACTCAAGAGCAGTTTGTTGCCTCCCAGAAAAGGCTTTACTATTTGGATAAGAGAGAAGCTGATAAGACTGACAACAAGACAATCGTTCCCAGGTCTTTCAGGGCAAAAATTATATTTTGATACATTTAAAATGTCTAATAATTAGGCTCACAAATTCTCGCATGAACATCTGGACTTGCCCGTACAGAAATGCTAGTGTAACCCAATGTCTCCATTTCTATTACATTTTGGCTAGAGGCTTTCCATATGGACAACATAGCAATAACTAATGGCATTCCTCACCATCACCCCTGGTCTATTGGCAAAAGGCTGCTGTCATCTTGGCTTCCGGTTAGGTCAGCCAAAGCATCAAGGGGCAAAGGTCACACACACATTGTAAGGTGAAGAGGCCAAGGCGGTCAGGTAGTCATCTTAGCCACAACGACACTTGGACTCAGCCTCAGCCCCCACTGGACTCTTTCAAATTGAAACATCAAGGACTTTGTTATTGTGGAAATCAAATTGGAAATCAAATGAAACTTTAACAATGGACGTTGATGGTTACTTCCCACTTGGCTAGAACACAAGCTTAAAAGGCAAGAAGAAAGAATAAATGGTATATGGGGTAAAAAAAACACCATTGTATAAAGCAGTGCTTCTCAAGCCTGTCCCACAGCACATTTCAGACGTGTGCCCGATCGAACACCTGACTCCAATCAGCAGCTCATCCGGAGAGACGGCCAGACTCGAGTCGGGTGCGCGGTGAGGAGTGTGCAGTGGTGGGGGACTCAGGAGAAGGCTTGAGAAGCACTGGTGTAAAACACCCTCTCAAAATAGTGTAACATGTTTCATATAACAAGTATCTGAACTAGGGGTGTAACGATACCCTCATGTCACGATTCGATACAGATCACGATATTAATGTTATTGCGATACTAAATTGGGTGTGTAAATGAATAGGCTTGGGCTTTAGACAAATTTGCTTGCACTCTTTCACTGGCTAGATATATTTAAAATAATGTAGGCCACGTTTTACTGATATTTGGCATTATCAGAACCCACAAATATTCCCCCATTGCATTATATATAGTAGTTTAATGTAGTACTGACACTAAAAACTTAATTTTGGGTGAACTATACACAATACTCGCTATTCACGATACATAGTTGCATTTTCATATTGCGATATATTGTGACACGGTATATTGTTACACCCCTAATTTGAATAATTCAATCAAAGTACAGTCTTTGAGAAAGTACTGGCCATGACTTGGCCTGATGTGGAAGGGCTATAAAGGCTTAATGTTCACAGATGACATTTCATTAGTATTACATCAACATAACGAGAACATAAGGAATCCAGAACGCTGTGTGAAGCTGGATTGTTTCTAAAAGTTAGGGCTGGGTGGTTTATCGAGTTTGTACGATTATTCAATATATTTTAAATAAACTATATAGGATGAGGTTTATATTGATATACAGTAGTTTGATATTATGAGGACAGCTGCGGGGAAAGTGAATCATCAAGTTTGATATAAAGCATGTCTCATGTTTAAGACTAAGATTTCAAAATAACTTATATACGTAATATATAGTTAACGTGTGTATAGTTTACCACTGCTCGCTCTGACAGATACTTGCGGCTTTTAATACGTTTAAGAAGGTTTTCCTCAGTCTGTAAATGTTATAAAGTCATGCAAATATTTCCATTTAGCTGTCAGGAGAGGACAAGCGATCGCCGCTATCCATCACACACTTCAGTGAATGAGCGCCGCGCGATAGAAGATTACCATAATTATGACTAGGGATGTAAAGATGCCAAAAACAATAGTCGATACCACGGTACGGTAAAACAAAACACCTGAAAAAACTAGGCTAACACTTAAACAACTTTTAGGGGGGCATTTTTATACATGTTTAAAAAAATTTAATTAACATCTCACAAAAATGTTTGCTCACAACAATGCATGTGTTTTTATGAGGTAATTTGTTGCATAAGTCAGTAAGAATGAATAAACGCATGCGGGCTAATATAATAATATAATGCGTTACTCGTAACGGGTGATGAGGAGCCTGACGCCAAGCCTCCATCAGCCTGAAGGGGGTTTATTCTGAGATAACAACCGGATGGATGTACATTATCCCGCTTATTACACGGCTACTTGCCACATAATAAATAATTACACATGAAATGTTGATCTTTAGAGTTGAAATATTTAAACGCAAATCTTACGTGGAGAGAGCAGTTGCAGCGCTGCAAGTTCAAACTAGACAGGCATTTAAGAGATACGGTATACAGTCATACCACTTATTACACAGCATTTTGCCACATAAATAATTATGGGGATGAGATATGATTTCAGATTAAACTTTTTAAAAATCGTACCCGTTTGTATCTCATAATCCAACAGTGTACAAAACAAGTCACAAAATGGCTGCTGCGTTTGTATGATACAGGAGAGAGCGAGTCCACGATACTGGACGGCATAATTAAATAACTACACAAAATATTGATTCGACTTAGTTAATACTTTATTAGCTCAACAAACGCAAAACTTCCACGAAGAAAAAAACGTTCCTAGCAAGAGTATAGCACTGCTGACAGTAACCCGGATGAGCCAGCGTTCTGTTTTGAGCGGTTATCTGGAAATAACATACCGCTGGATGGCGCTATTGACACTGCTGTGTAATAATTACCAGTTAACATTTACCGTTATTTTTTTTTCATTATTTGGCTGGTCCTGCGACTTATAGTCAGGTGCGACTTGTATATCAAATTAATTCATACTGAGTGAGATGAACCAAGAGAAAGCATTACCGTCTACAGCCGCGAGAGGGCGCTCTAGTTAGCAGAGTTGTTAAGCGACACCGAGGAAGAACTCAAATATATTCAGTGTTGTGGAATGAGATCGGGAGCTTGGTGAACTTGCTTACCAGAAACTTGCTGGACTCGCTGGCTAATGTTAGTTTAGCCTATTCAGCCTCACAGGTATATGTTCTTTATGCTATTGTGCAGCTGAATATCTATTAGTGTGACGCCAACACACCGGACACTATTCAGCCTGATTCTAACTTATGCTTTAAAACACTATTGTAATATTACAATAGAATGTAAAGTGATTTTAGCCCTTTTTTTTGCACATATAGCATAGCCTAGATAGTTACATTCACTATATTTGTTTTCATAGCCTTCAATGTGAACATTGTTTGTAGGGCAACATTAGGCAGGATGTGAAACAACATGAAAGATATTTTTTTTGGCCATAATGCCCAGCCCTACTAAAAACAAAAGAAAGGAGGGGAAAGAAAACATCTTAGCTTATTAGCATTTTTTTTAGCAGAAAAGTTGATATTGACAGCATGATGTTTGATATAAATGCGAATACAGAAATGTATAATTGCTTGTTAAATTAACCGCAAGAAAGAAAAAGAATTACGTGCAAGCAGTATAAAACTGGGTAGCAAGTCTTCTGATATATTCTTGCTTAATGCTTACACTTAGAAGCATCTGGTTTCCAGAAATTTAAAACCAAGTACTCTTTGCAATAAGACACAGCGCAACTGATGTTATTGTACTTACTGCTGCTGCGTCCACCTCCTCCTCCACCACCTCCACCTCCTCCTCCACCACTGCCGCCACCGCCACCATAATAACCCCCGCCGCCTCCTCCTCTTCCGCCACCTCCACCACCTTCTCCGCCGCCAAAGCTGTCGCGGTCTCGGCGAGGTCCTCGGGCGTGCTCCACCATGACCCGCTCTCCACACAGCTCTTTACCGTTCAGCTCATAGACGGCATCGTCTGCATCACGGGTGTCTTCAAACTCAACAAAGCCATACCTATGAAGACAGATCTGATTAGGCCAAGCTAAAAAGCAATGTAGGTTACAGTTCTTAAACCTTTGACTTTACACACTGTGCTCAACCCAGAGTTATCGTTGTTCTGCAGTGGCGTAAAGCGTGGGGTGCAGTGGCGTAAAGCGTGGGATGCAGTGCCGTAAAGCGTGGGATGCAGTGGCGTAAAGCGTGGGATGCAGTGGCGTAAAGCGTGGGATGCAGTGGCGTAAAGCGTGGGATGCAGTGGCGTAAAGCGTGGGATGCAGTGGCGTAAAGCGTGGGATGCAGTGGCGTAAAGCGTGGGATGCAGTGGCGTAAAGCGTGGGATGCAGTGGCGTAAAGCGTGGGATGCAGTGGCGTAAAGCGTGGGATGCAGTGGCGTAAAGCGTGGGATGCAGTGGCGTAAAGCGTGGGATGCAGTGGCGTAAAGCGTGGGATGCAGTGGCGTAAAGCGTGGGATGCAGTGGCGTAAAGCGTGGGATGCAGTGGCGTAAAGCGTGGGATGCAGTGGCGTAAAGCGTGGGATGCAGTGGCGTAAAGCGTGGGATGCAGTGGCGTAAAGCGTGGGGTGCAGTGGTGTAAAGCGTGGGATGCAGTGGTGTAAAGCTTGGGGTGCAGTGGTGTAAAGCGTGGGATGCAGTGGCGTAAAGCGTGGGATGCAGTGGCGTAAAGCGTGGGATGCAGTGGCGTAAAGCGTGGGATGCAGTGGCGTAAAGAGTGGGATGCAGTGGTGTAAAGCGTGGGATGCAGTGGTGTAAAGAGTGGGATGCAGTGGTGTAAAGAGTGGGATGCAGTGGTGTAAAGCGTGGGATGCAGTGGTGTAAAGAGTGGGATGCAGTGGTGTAAAGAGTGGGATGCAGTGGTGTAAAGAGTGGGATGCAGTGGTGTAAAGAGTGGGATGCAGTGGTGTAAAGCGTGGGATGCAGTGGTGTAAAGAGTGGGATGCAGTGGTGTAAAGAGTGGGATGCAGTGGTGTAAAGAGTGGGATGCAGTGGTGTAAAGCGTGGGGTGCAGTGGTGTAAAGCGTGGGATGCAGTGGTGTAAAGCTTGGGATGCAGTGGTGTAAAGAGTGGGATGCAGTGGTGTAAAGAGTGGGATGCAGTGGTGTAAAGAGTGGGATGCAGTGGTGTAAAGCGTGGGATGCAGTGGTGTAAAGAGTGGGATGCAGTGGTGTAAAGAGTGGGATGCAGTGGTGTAAAGCGTGGGATGCAGTGGTGTAAAGAGTGGGATGCAGTGGTGTAAAGCGTGGGATGCAGTGGTGTAAAGAGTGGGATGCAGTGGTGTAAAGAGTGGGATGCAGTGGTGTAAAGCGTGGGATGCAGTGGCGTAAAGAGTGGGATGCAGTGGTGTAAAGCGTGGGATGCAGTGGTGTAAAGAGTGGGATGCAGTGGTGTAAAGAGTGGGATGCAGTGGTGTAAAGCGTGGGATGCAGTGGTGTAAAGAGTGGGATGCAGTGGTGTAAAGAGTGGGATGCAGTGGTGTAAAGAGTGGGATGCAGTGGTGTAAAGAGTGGGATGCAGTGGTGTAAAGAGTGGGATGCAGTGGTGTAAAGCGTGGGATGCAGTGGCGTAAAGCGTGGGATGCAGTGTGTGCAGAATTTGACCAATTCCAAGCCACATTAATCTTTTAACTACCAGGCCTATTAATTTTGTATATGTAATAATTTATAAGTGATATATAATTGTTCATGAAGGCTAAAAAAAAAAGCCTTATATTCAGGTGTGCATAATTATTAGGCACGTTTTCTTTTACATTAATTTTTAGGTAATCTCTGCCAACCAGACTTCAGGGTAGGAGATAGGCTAAAAATGAACTCCCAAAACTTGTACATTTTCTGCAAATATGCAGACAAGGACATTATCGCAGGGTTTAGGAATGCATAGTGTGAAACGCCAGCTAATGAATACCCAGGATTAATTGTTAACCCTGGGTAAATTACGAGCAGTGTGAAACGAAGCAGGATTGTTAACCCAGGGTTTATAATGACCCAGGGTTAACCATTCAAGTGTGAAAAGCCCTTCTGAATGCTGTTGAACCCAATGGACAGTAAATCACCATCTTGATCAAGTCTAATAAATTAACCCCTGTATTCACAGAAAGCTTAAGCCTAGTCGCAGGCTAAAATGTTTGAGCGATTTTAACAAAGCAACTTGCACTGGCATATCTCTTAACACATGTCAGTGCCATTGTTTTGTCTCAAGATGCACACCAGTTATGTTTTTTAAAGGCACGTTTATAAAAGCTAGTTAAATGTCCAAATTGAACTAAGGGCCTAATCCTGACTTAAAGGATGTTCACTTTTTTTAAAAAGTCGAAAAAAATTAAGGTTTTTGATGAACATTTCTCCATATAATGGACGTCAATGGGCCCCAAACGGGTCAAGGTCCAGATGACAGTGTCAGCGCCGCTTCAACGGGCTTTAAACGACACCAGACGATGAATACGGGTCTTATCTAGCGAAACGATCGCTCATTTCACAAATAAATTTAAAAGTTTAAGTTTTATAAGCACAAGCGCTCGCCTTGCTCTGTTCTGTGATGCGCGTTCGTGACGTCACGTAATACGCAGTTACGCTGAAAAGGTCACGCTTGACGAGTCAGTGTTTACAGATGTGCGGAAGGAGGACCATACACACATATTCAAATGTCTTTGTGTCAGTTTATCATTTAAAATGCCCATTTCGTGTGTGTGTCCTGGTGTTGTAATATTAAAAAGCCTAAAAGAATATTTTCGTCAGGACAGAATTTTTTCACTTTTCATAGAAGCGTGACGTTTTCAACGTAATTACGTGACGTCATGAACGCGCATCACAGAACAGAGCAAGGCGAGCGTTTGTGCTTATAAAACTTAAACTTTTATTTTTATTTGTGAAATGACGATCGTTTCGGTAGATAAGACCCGTATTCATCGTCTGGTGTCGTTTAAAGCCCGCTGAAGCGGCGCTGACACTGTCATCTGGACCTTGAACCGTTTGGGGCCCATTGACGTCCATTATATGGAGAAATGTGTTCATCTAAAACCTTAATTTCTTTTCGACTGAAGAAAGAAAGACATGGACATCTTGGATGACATCGGGGTGAGTAAACTATCAGCAAAAGTTTTTTTTTTAAGTAAACTAATCCTGACTTAATCTAGGCCTAATCCCCATTTGTGAAATCAGGGCATAAATTAACTAAATTAATACTGACATACAAATTCAGTGCAAGAATCTACTTTATTGCACAATCAATGTGTTTGACTGTAATTACAACCAGACCAACTTACACAAATAAAAGTTTGCTGTTGGCTTGAGAAAGCCTTGCTAGAAAGTTTAAAGTAGTTTAAAAAGCTTGAAATTAAGGGTTGCAGATCAAAGTAGTTTTCATATAATAAGTTTAAGGCCAAGCAGTCTATCAGACAGACAGACTTTGCAGGTTTTCTGGGTGGTTGTTAGGATGTTATCTAGCTAGCATGTACAAACTAGTTGGTAGGCTTTGCTGGAGAGATGGACAGCCAGAAAAGCGCTAACGTTATATGAGAAAATAGTCACAAAAAAAATTACCCGGAAGAAGATTAAGTCAAATAACAATATACTGACTCTCTCAAGAAACAAAACGTGCGTGTGTATGTGTGTGTGAGCGAGATTTTACACGCGGTGATCGTGAGAAACCCCAAACACAGCGGACCGCTTCGTGTCCAGCATCGATGGCGCTCATTTCACTTCTGTGTTTCTAGGCCGAGAAAATGGAGGCGCTTGAAGCGTGTAAACGTGGCGAGACTATCCGCCGAACACTTCTGCGACAAAACATGTACAGACAAAAATATCGGCGTGATTATGTGCAGTCACTGATTACGCGATATCGTTTAATCAATGACTGCGAACAAACAAACTCATATTGGTTACATCAAGGGGCCCTTCATTTTAGTTCTCCTGTTATATGTAACAACTCAATGTTTAGACCTTGAACTTAAAACTAACCTAATAGTTGCAGCTGAAAACCAACCAGACAGTTTGGACGGTGGATTATTTAATATCGCTGCACGCTGGCTCTGCCGTTACCTCCCTCGTGTCGCGTGCAGATGAATGAACTCACCCGTTTTTCAGATCCACCTCCAGCAGCTTCCCGTAGCCACCGAAGAACCTCTGGATATCCTTTTCGCGGACATGATAACTCAACCTGCCAATATAAACTCGAGGCATGTTGATTTTGTTTAAGCTCAGCAACCGTAACACCGATTACCTCCAACAGATGAAAACAGCCACAACAGACTTTTGTCCTGTTGTAAACCGGAAGCTCTTTGACCCGGAGCGCGCCTTCTAAAATAAGAGTGTTTTCAACTTAAAAGTCCTATGTCAAAAATGTGTCTTTTTCCTGAGGCACGAAGTCAAATCAAAAGGTTTATATAGTATCCGGTGATGAACCGGTAATATTTCTTCACATTAAAAAGCCGTAATATAGTTCATTAGACCGATCGATGCGATTAAAAAAATATAATAACACTAATAAAATAAATATGTATATTGAGCTAAAAACAAAACAAACCTCTAATCATAATTAACATCAATGGAACTTTTCTGTCAAGTTGGGTTTTTAAGGAACGACTTTAAAGGGATAGTTCACTTTAAAATTAAAATTCTGTCATCATTTACTCACCCTCAAGTTGTTTCAACCCTGTATTAATGTATTTCTTCTGCTCAACACAAAGAAAGATATTTTGGAGAATGTCAGTAACCAAACAGTAGTCTGTACCCATTGACTTCCATAGTATTTTTTTTCCTACTATGGAAGTCAATGGGTACAGACTACTGTTTGGTTACTGACATTCTCCAAAATATCTTTCTTTGTGTTCAGCAGAAGAAATACATTAATACAGGGTTGAAACAACTTGAGGGTGAGTAAATGATGACAGAATTTTAATTTTAAAGTGAACTATCCCTTTAATTAATAAACTTTACACACGTTATTTTCATTGTGGGGACTCAACTCAGCATGCTTTGAAAAATATATACATAGGAACAATATAAGGACTTAATAAATCTCACAACAAATTTGGGTTGTAAGAATGTTTCCCAAACAATATGTTTTGGTTATGGAAACGTTCAGTTTCATTAATGTTAAAGGAAAAGGTTTTTTGAAAAGGAAACTATGATGTTCCTGAAACATTCTTTCAATGTTTGCAAATCAGTTGCAATCAATCCTTGCAAAAGTATCAAAATTGTTTTATTTACCGCAACGTTTCGGTCAAATGACGGTCCAATCAATACGAAGATGAAGATCCATCAATTATCAATCACAATCAGTGACTTATTGCATCATATAGTGTCCTCAACATCATCATATAAAGGGGTACATCGGGAATACAAGGGAAACTTAATTTTTATTAACAAAAAAACAAACATTCTAGGAACATTGATTGTAACATTAGAAGAACATAAAAATGTCCAGTTTCTTTAATGTTAATAGGCTAGAACATAATTTAAAGGTTAGTATAATGCTCCTGAGACATCTGCTGATAACAAGCAGAATCACAGACATTGTTTTAATCAAAAGTGAGGTTTAATTGTTGATAATATTTTGTTTTAGATCAGCATCATGGTGATGAGTGTTTGCTTTAGTCTCTTTCTCAGTTTATTTCTCGTTCAGCAATTGTGTGTGTTTTCAGAAAGTGATTCTGCATTGATGAAGAAAGATGAAGAGGGCAGCTCAACATGTGTGTTTAATGGCAGTCAGTGCTTATTCTGTACTTTCATGACCGACGTCGAAGCATTAATGAAGGAAAAAGTAGGGGGAGACCAGGGACAGTTGTAACACTTTTAGCAATTTTTAGCAATACATCAAAAAATATTTATACTGGAATAACCAATTTATTATAAACTTCAATCTGTCAACTGCTGAAACAATGTATTTAAGTGGTTTTATGAAATATGTACAGGTTGCAAAATTGATTTTAATGCAGTCTCTCCACTGTTACAACCGTCCGTAACATGACTAATATATACATAATGAATCAATCATATATGCAAAATGGAAAATATTATCTATCAATCATCTTATTGTGACTATTAATTTCATGTTTTTAAGTAATGATTACCTTTTTTTTCATACTGCATGACAAAAAAAGAGGTGCAACCGTCAAATTATAATGCAAGAAAATTATTTAATGGGTAGAACACCTCAAAAAAGTTTACATTTAAACTTTCACATTTAATTTGTAATGCACAGTGCTCATTTTACTTTTAATTAGCAAATTAACACGATTTTTTTCTTTTTTTTGCTTGATTAGTTTTTAAAATATAGGCCTAAATGACACTTGGTTGGTGATACTGGGACAGTTGTAACGGGACGTCCCAGTAACACCAACCATGTTTTCATCTCATGTGAGCTAGCTTGACTGCAAGTTTGACACTTGTTAGCCATTTTTATTTTAGCTTACAAAACAGTGATTCTAAATAATACTTGTTTGAATTCATAGACATTTGATCTTATAACAGTATCCAAAAAAGTACATCAGAAAGAAAAGTATTTTTTTTTACTCAAAAACAACCTTTTGTAGATAACTCCGTCAGGAAGTTTCAAATGTGGCTCACTTTTTGGCAAGAATGGAGGGAAACTAACTAAGCATGAGCACAGTGAGTGCCATCACTCTAGGTTGTTTCTGATGGGAGGAATTCATGGTGTTACAACTGTCCCTGAATTCAGCCTTTGACACAACCTCTTTAATATTGCTCCACACATAGACATCAACACTCAGCAAACAAGCCTCATCAATGGTGACAATCAAACAATATTCAAATACAATAGTAAAGGCATAAAGGGATGGTTCAGAGTAATCTCAACTAGGGTCCTTTGCTCCATGACCTTCGAGCCGAACACATTTCCCCTTGGATCGGACATTATTAAAGTTAGAGCTTATGATATCAGCCGGATGGCTTAGTCCAGGCACTAATGGACTCAAGTCTGTAACTGGTAAATTACCGCACTAATAATTCCCAAAACAGTCGTACAAATAGGTTCTGTACTCATAAAACAAGGCATTGGAAAGTTTGTAAGTACATCAGGAGTTTATTTGAACTCCTAATGTTAGTGTGAGGATATTTTGAGCCTTGTTATGGTATTAACTAGCGATTTCTTTTTACTTATATTCGATGTCCCATATTATAAGCTAATCAGTTTTTAGAGATAAAGCTCTTTACATTCGATTATCATGAAAACAGAGGTGTTAGCCAATGTGTCTGTCTGCAGTTATAAAACAATTAAACACACCAGATGACAAGTGAGCTTCATCCGTCCTATTTACTCTTCTTCCCTTCTTCTCAGTTCTCAGACATTACTTTATTACAAGAGACTTCAGAATATTAGCCCACAACACAATATATTTCTTCTCATGAACAACACACGATGTAGTGCGACACATGAGGTTCTGCTAAAATAGTATGTTTTGGTTCCTCAGTTACTACATCAATTATAAAGTAAATGTTAGTTTGTACTTTGTAACAGTGTGGATTACAGTTTGTCTGTGTTGTAACCAGTGTTGGGGAAATGCATTACAAGTAACTTGAGTCACGTAATCGGATTACTTTTTCAAGTAACTAGTAAAGTAACGCATTACTTTTAAAATTTACAACAAAATATCTGAGTTACTTTTTCAAATAAGTAACGCAAGTTACTGACAGCTCTCCTGTCCTCATGTTGAGACAAATCAAAGTGCAGAGGCGTGTGTGTGTGTGTGTGAGAACATGTTTATTGTAGTTCTAGACTAAATGTGAGCATTTACTCATCTCACTTGCACAAAAAAATATTCAATATTCCTCAAAAAATGAATAAAATCAGTGAAATGCAGAATCAGAATATGCAAACCTCCAATAACTAAATATGTTCAATAAAACATACATTTGTATGCATTTAATCTCACTTTATTGACCGATGTACTTGCTTCTGACCTTCGATGATTCAGTTTAATAAGCAGAAATGACTATAGATAGATAGAAAGGTTTGCTTGTGTGCTTTCCTCTACTGTACACATGTCCTTCAGCCGGAGGATTATTATTTCACTTTTGGTGTGAAAGGGTCTTTACATTTGCCCAAAATATAACTTTTGTGTTATAAAAAAACAAGCCCAGCCCAGGTGGGCAAAAGTAACGCAATAGTAACGCAACACATTTCTTTTCTAAAAAAGTAACTAAGTAATGCAATTAGTTACTTTTTAAGGGAGTAACACAATATTGTAATGCATTACTTTTAAAAGTAACTTTCCCCAACACTGTTGTAAAGCATGTAAGGTCTCATCCTTTTTGTAGTAGTATTCCTTATGTAGAGATATTTGAGTTGAAAAAGGCAAGTAATTTCAGAGGTGGAGCAAGTTATATTCTGATGAAAGATTACTAAATCAACATGTAATAGGCCTGCCCACACACACACACACACACACACACACACACACATTTTAAGCATAATAAATGCTAAGAATATTTCTCTGTGAAAAATAAGCCTTTATTCAAAATTAGCACTAGGCTGAACATCTTGACTTGCTCTGCAGCTTGAGATCGCATGCGTATGTAGGAAACAAAACAAAAAAACAAGTTTTAGCAATTCAAACTCCAGATATTATCTAAGCGACCATCGCTTGTTCATGCATTATCTGCAATTATCAAATGAGCGTTGAAATCAGAGATATGATCTAACTAGAGGTTTCACTGCACAATAGGAAGTGAAGGACAACAGGGACACACTGGCTTTGATGCCGTCGGCAGAAACTGTGCAGGAGAGAAGAAGTCTTAAGCTCTTGAAATACCTGGATGTTAATGAGTAAAAATCCCAATCCAAACACACTGTGTCTGAATTCAACCATGCATTACTGTGAAAGAAAAGACTACCGGATCTGATATCTGCAAAAGCGGTTGTTTACATTATCACTGACTCGTATCAAGCAGACACTTTCCCGTTCATCACATCTCTTCAGACCAGTGAGCTAACACTGTACACATGATACCAGAAGCATACATGTTTGATCACTGCTGAGGTTATTAGCCAAAAAGAAATAAAAAAAAACATGCAAAACTTTATTTTTCAGCAATAAATACACTCCTCCTTCAGATATCACAGCTCACAGGACAACATTTCATTTGAATTATTAATGTGCACTGGATGATTGATGATCGCTCTCACAATAGGGTATAACCAAACCTATATTTCTATAATGATAAATATGTCAAAGTGCCTTCAGTGACTTGTCTATATAAACCTATTGAAGCTTTACAAATCATACACTTTCATGCAGATTCCTTTGGTATAAAAAGAAAAACAGACTGAATGTCAAAGGAAGCGAGTTTATGATATCTAGCTAAGACTATAGTTTGATAGACACTCTTAGCAAGAACATAATTTTAAATAGTTCAAATCACTCTTTTTGTTGATGTGACGTGACACACATATTGTTTTGGAATTTTGTCATACTTTGGTATTTAAAAGATATTTCCATTTGGTTGTCAAAGCGAGACCACACACACTAAAGAGGAGACTGAGCATCGCTGGTGTGTGGCATGCTCAATCCTTCAGCTTGCTCTCCAGGAAGTCCTGGATCTTGTTGATCTTCTCCTCCTGCTGATCCAGCAGATCCAGTAGGACTCCCATGGGCGTCTTCTTCAGGCCAACACCCTCGATCTTGTTCTCCAACTTGTTCTTAATGCTGCGAAGTCTCAGAGAAGCGTGGATAAGGATCACTGCAGGGGCGAACACAAGACTGAGCAACCACACCTCTCGGGATGAACACAAACTGGTAATATATTACATGCTATATTACAAAGCCAACACAGAAAGACGACTACTCTGTATTTAAAGGATTAGTTCACTTTAAAAAAAACTTTTGCTGATAATTTACTCACCCCGATGTCATCCAAGATGTCCATGTCTTTCTTTCTTCGGTCGAAAAGAAATGAAGGTTTTTGATGAAAACATTTCTCCATATAATGGACGTCAATGGGCCCCAAACGGTTCAAGGTCCAGAAGACAGTGTCAGCGCCGCTTCAACGGGCTTTAAACGACACCAGACGATGAATACGGGTCTTATCTAGCGAAACGATCGCTCATTTCAAAAATAAATAAAAAAGTTAAAGTTTTATAAGCACAAGCGCTCGCCTTGCTCTGTTCTGTGATGCGCGTTCGTGACGTCACGTGATACGCAGTTACGCTGTAAAGGTCACGCTTGACGAGTCAGTGTTTACAGATGTGCGGAAGGAGGACCATACACACATATTCAAATGTCTTTGTGTCAGTTTATCATTTAAAATGCCCATGTCGTGTGTGTGTCCTGGGTGTTGGAATATTAAAAAGCCTAAAAGAAAATTTTCGTCAGGACAGACATTTTTTACTTCATAGAAGCGTGACCTTTTCAGCGTAACTGCGTATTTAAGACGTCACGAACGCGCATCACAGAACAGAGCAAGGCGAGCGCTTGTGCTTATAAAACTTAAACTTTTTTATTTATTTTTGAAATGACCGAACGTTTCGCTAGATAAGACCCGTATTCATCGTCTGGTGTCGTTTAAAGCCCGTTGAAGCGGCGCTGACTCTGTCATTTGGACCTTGAACCGTTTGGGGCCCATTGACGTCCATTATATGGAGAAATGTGTTCATCAAAAACCTTCATTTCTTTTCGACTGAAGAAAGAAAGACATGGACATCTTGGATGACATCGGGGTGAGTAAATTATCAGCAAAAGTTTTTTTAAAAGTGAACTAATCCTTTAATAAGGCAGTGCAGATCCAGGAGATCTGATACTAGTACTCACAGAGCATTGGGAACGTGATGCCGAAGAGAAACACCATCACGCCTCCACACAAGGACAGCAGGAAGTAGCTGATGCCCATCACACACACCACGAACAGGGCGGGGTTTCTCCTCTTGAAGTTCTTGATGACGGCTTTATTCTCTCCCGCCCACACCGAGCCCGTGAACACCAGAGCCACGACTGCCCCGCCGAGGAACATGCCCAACGGGTTCAGGAAACTGAGAATACACACGTCACCAATTAAACAATATTATTGCTATTGTTACATTGTGTTACTTTTTATTCTACATTTTGCCGGCTGCTTGTTTTCTAGCCTCATCCATTCTGAAATCTCATTGGGCCGAAGTACTGACAACAAGAGACTGACTGTGGAATCACATTTGGTGTGGACAACTCGTTACCTTTATGAACAGAACATATATTTCTCTTTATATGAATGATCAATATATTAAACTGTTTAACAATATATTTAGAAATATACAGAATAATATATTGTGTTAATATATTACAATATATTGACTAATACATGTGGAATTGACTTTTTTTTGCAGCTTAATTTGAACATTTGCTCTTCTTTAACAGTCAAAAGCAAAGCATGCTGGGAACTAAATCTGCTGTAACTCATACCGTAAATGTGTGTGTATATGCGTGAACACACATTTACATTTATATGGGAACATGTATGTGATTGTGCAATATATGTATGCAATAAAGGATAAAACTTTGTGAATATGTTATTTTTGTCTTTATTTATAAATATTTTATATATATTAATATATGGCCTTACATGGTCAATGCATATATTGCAGTCTATTGAAAAATATAAGCACTAGTTTCTCATATATGGAAATGTATTATGTAATATATCCCATTATATTTTGCAGTATATTCCCACATATTTTTGTTCCGTGAGAGTAGGATACTGTGTTAAGGGCTGTTCACAAGATGATAACTATAAAGTTTTAATAATCATTATATTTCTCTGAGAATAGTGAAGGCTACACCCAAGCCATACCAGTAACAACACAGAGGAACGATCTAATTTGAAACACTTTAAGAACAAGTTGTATTTAAAGCAACAGATGTCAAAACTGCAGCACAATAACCCTCTGTTTTAACACAAAGTACCGTAATACATGTGGCTGTTAAATAATAAATAGTAAATACAATAGTAAAACTGTATTATACATGGTAATCAATCCGTGAAAAAACATGTTTACAAATTTTTTACTATAATAAAATCATGGTTCATTTTCGTAAGAGTGTTTATCAATCAAATTAATTTAAAAATGTCAATTCAACAGGTATGAAATATGATCAGTAAAAGAAAACGTCTCGGGTCCTCGAGTAACCATGGTTCCCAGAGAGTATGGACCGAGACGTGCGTTGAAGTTGATGCAATGGGGAACATATTAAATACCCTGATCAGCTTAGGCAAGCAGAATGTATATGCTATTGTAGTGACGGGCGTGTTCAAGTAAGCCAGATATGAGCAGATTCTGCGCAATACTCTGAATTTAATATATCATGAAGACTCATGAGTTGAATATTTGCGCTAAATCTGAAACTCTCGTTGCACATGCGGTGCAAAAGAAGGAATTTCAAGATTATAAAACTTATGGAAAGTATTCCGTGAAGACCATCCAGCTGCTAAGCAAATGTCCTGAATAGGCATTCCTCTTGCCCATGCCCAAGATGAAGCCAAACTCCTAGTGGAGTGGGCGCACACACCAACAGGGCATTCAGTCTCCTGAGAAACACGAGCTTAGCGGATGGCTTCCACTATCCAGAGCGAAAGCCTCTGCTTTGACACCGGATAGCCTTTCTTAATGCTCCCATGCCAGACAAAAAGCTGTTGAAGTGTTACAACCTGCGGTCGGAACAGAGTTAAGAGTGTATAACCTTGTCGAGGTGTCAGCCAGTCATTCGCCCCAAACTGCATACAAGCACCATTAACAAAGAGAGCTAGCATATCCCCTACTCGCTTCCCACATGCTGGCGCGTGTAGTGGTGCTGTCTTAAATGAGAGCACTTTCAACTCGCTCGCATGAAGCGATTCAAAAGGATGGCTGTTCATCTCTCTAAGCACCAAAGACAGGTCCCAGACTGGCATTAAAACGAGAGTGGGGGTAATCGTCCCGCACCCCACAGAAAACTCATTATTAGAGCATATTTGCCCACTCATCGTCCCTCAACAGTGATGTGAAAGGTAGCAATAGCGGCCACATGAACCTGTAACGTAGAGTATGGACTGCCCGCATCCGGTCGGTCCTGCAGAAAAGCCAGGATCACTGGAGTGTATCTGTCCATCTGAGAGCGTAAGTGGATGGCGCTCTTGCCTCCGCTATCGTGTTCAGCACTCTCTGCGAAACACCTAGCGGACTTATGCTACGCTGACCTGCCACACATCCGGCCTGGGATGTGGATGCTGCCCCACGCCCGGGATAGGAGGTCCTTTGTCAGCGGATTGGGCCACACACTGGTCCATCAGCTCCGGAAACCATGACTGGTTGGGCCATGTCGGCGTAACCAGTAACAGGGTCTCCCTTTCCTCCCTGATTTTCTGCAGCACTAGCATTGATATATTTACTAGAGGAAAAGCATACCTCGGTTTCGCGGGCCAGCTGCTCCCCGTCTTGGTGTCTGACAGAGAAGAGAGGGCAGTGAGTATCCTACTCCGTGGCGAAGAGGTCGACCTCCTCTTCGGCAAACAAGGTCCACATCAGGCGCCCGTCTGAGGGTGTAGCCTCTATTCCCCGTATACCGCACCCTTTCTGGACAGGTCACTCTGTCCAGTGTATCAACTGCCCTTATCCAATGGTCTGGTCTGTCCTCAATAGTAAAGGTTCTTGCACACTGATCCTGAAACTTTCGCATTCGCTTTCGTATTCGTTATTCGGTGGCTCTGACTTGTCAAAACACCATTTAAAATGCTTGCTGCACAAAAAGCAGAAAATCTTTTTTTATGACGGACGAAAGTTTCGGAGGCAGTGTGTAAACATGATTAACAAAACATGAGGTCGCATTATTTTTTTTAACATGTGAAAATTTTGGACGCGAATTCCGCCCCTTAATGCTCCTCCAGCCTGTAAAGCGCCTCCCTGCCGTTTGATGAATGCCGCCACCACCGCTGTGTTGTCCGTTCGAATGCGCTCACAAACAGCAGAAATTCCTGCAGGGCTAAATGAACAGCCTTCATTTCCATGCGGTTTATATGCCACTGACTCTGGGCATCCGACCAAACCCCAAAAGCCGGTCTGCCATCACACAGGGCCGCTCAGCGATGCATCTGTTGTGATCACCTTCAGTCTGACCACCCTCTTTCACGAGACAGGGGAATCAAAGACGGCAGGCAGAGATGAATGAACCAAATGAAGGGATGGAAATAAACAATCGTAACATAAATCAGAAACAAAACAACACTGAGAAAAACAAAGAAAACACTAGGAACCGCAGACACCTGCATGACATCAAACATTGACCGGAGCCAAAGCCATTTCCCAAATGGTAGAGCTCTGACCTGATAAGGGACCCCCTCGTACGCAAACCTCAGAAGACGCCTGTGATGAGGGGCTATAAAGGTGAAAGTACACGTCTTTCTAATCCATCTCTATAAACTAGTCCCCGGGTTGAATATTGGTCGAGGATCTGTTTTACAGTGATCATCATGAACGAGCGTTTCGCCAAAGCTAGGTTTAAGATCTTAGATCCAAAATGGGACGCAAGCCATCGTCCTTTTTTGGGAATGAGGAAATAGTGGCTGTTTAGACCACAGTCTCGTTGGTCTGGCGACATCACTTCCACTGATGTTTGGCCAGGAGCGTCTGGATTTATGCCCGAAGCAGAGGAGCATTTTGCTTAGACACTTCTGACGAGACCGAGGGTGGTCTGCGCACAAACTGAACCGGGCAGCCGTTTCTTATGGTACGGAGAACCCAGTCCGACACCGGCATCATTCGCGACTGCTTTTGGGCTTCAGTGAATTTCTTGCTTTTACAAATAAAATCAAAAAACATTTTATCCAATTGTGTGGTAACTTTAAGCAAGATATCCAATGATAACACTTTTGGCAAAAGTAACCGCCTCTGAATTGACAGATCTCTTTCTAAACATATGCTGTGCAAATGCATCTACTGACGCTACCGGACACATCTGTCCTGTCCTGTTCCTGGAATCATTGGGTGTTTCGGGTCTTTCAACCCATGCGACCCAGCTGAGGCTGATCAGACCCCAGCTTCTGTCCAGTTGGAAAATCTAGCTACCCTGCCCCCATGGATCTCCTCTCTTGAGCCTTAGCCATCTTGAGGCTTTCTCTGCCGCTTCAGTGGTATTGCGGATGGCTCTTCTCCTCCTCACTCCATCAATGCCTAACAGACTGAAGGCTCTGGACAGGGATCGGGCTACAAAGCCCCTGCATCCGACCTCTATTGGGAGACACCTTGCTCTCCATCCGGCTTGTCGACACTCACGACCAGTCCCTTTGTACTTGGCGATCTTCCTCTCAAAGGCCTCTTCCAAAGGGCCTGTAAGCTCCAACAGAGCCACTTGTTTAGTGGACTCAGACAAGAGAACGACATCTGGTCTTAAGGTGGTGGTCACAATGTGGTTGGGGATCTTGAGTTGCCGTTCCAAGTCCACCAACAGCTGCCAGTCCCTCGCAGTGGCCAGGATACCTGCAGATGTTTTTGCAGCTGGTCTTGGCTGCTCTCCAGCTCTGACGAAGGCGGTGGTTTGCTTGGAGGGGCGGGAGCGCTTGGCCTACTCGACTCCTGTAGCAATGGCTTCAGTGATGGCCTTCAGCACCTGGTCATGCCTCCACCTGTACCTTCCCTCTCCCAGTACACTTGAGCAGCAAGGGGTCCACGCTTGGACCACAGTGGGCATGCTGGTGACTCCACCTTGCCCCATATGTGAAGGTTTGATGGGCTGGGAAGCACATGGTATACCGCCTGGACGAGAAACTTGATCCGCTGTGGCTCTGCCTTCCACAGCTCCGCCCATGTCACCTTCCTCTCAATCGCATTACCCCATCGTGTCCAGGCACCCTGTTGCCTCATTCCAACTGTCCTGCAGGTTCTCTCCTCCTCGACCCCTGCCCTCACCTCCTCCTGGACTAGGCAGGGCTTTTCCTTCCCTTTGGTGGCCTCAATGTGGGGAGTTGAATAGGAAGCCAGTCCAGCCCTGCCTCTTGTTACCACCCCACCAGCCTTTTCTGGTGTAATCTTGCCTCTGCTTGTCGAACAGCCTCCTCAGCCGTCCACCTCCGACCAGTTACTTCAATCCCAGCCGTTGCCACCTTTGGATCACTAGAGTCTCTGTATAGCAACACGTCTCTAGCTCTCGTTACCTTGATCTCCTCTTCCAAGGACAGTTGCAGTTTGTTGCGGTGCCCGTAGAGTGCGGTGCTACTTAGACCTCATCCACACTACTGCGTTTTAGTTTAGAAACAGAGAATTAAAACAAATACGATCTCCGTCCACACCAGCGTTTTAGCTGCGTATTGGAATTTATCTCCGCCCACATTAAAACGACTGAAAACGTGGATTACGTGACCATTCACCAACACTGGGCACGTGTGTGCCGGTGTACATAGGCGCATGTAGGCAGTGATAGCATTATAAAATGCAGAATTTACTTGCACAACAGCTGCTAGCAAAGACATCAACGTCAGTAACGCTTGTGATTCGTTATCCATGTTGCAGTCACTAACGTTACGTAGTCCAGGCTGGTTTTGTATGTTTTCTTCCCAGGGACGGGTCATGTGATGGGTGGCTGACGAATCAGGGAAGGATACGCCATGACTGATGACACCCAATCATAGAGCCGAGCGTGAGCCTCTGCGTCAGCGTTTCTAAAGTCCTCCGTTTTGACCATCTTCAGTAAAACACCCTCCGGAGATTAAAAACGCAAAACGGGGTCGGCTGCGTTTTTAAACTTCTCCGTTTTAGGTCTTCGTTTTTGCCGTTGTAGTCTGGACGGGAGGTGCAGGTCTCCGTTTCTAAACGAAATCGCAGTAGTGTGGATGGGGCCTTAGACTTTTCAGAAGCCCCAGCCATCTCCTGAGGTGGCTGCTGACCTTCCTCGCTAATGTTTCCACAGTCGAGATAGGCACTACATAGACGAGTAATGGCCACAGCATCCTGGGAAGAATGCCATGCTGGTATAGCCAAGCTTTAAACATCCCTGGCCATCCAGACCGGTCCACTGACTTCACCCAACTGTCCAGCTCAGTGCAGGTTGACTGGATGGATGTGGAGTCCCTCAGGGTGTTGTCAAACACCTCGCCTATTAAACCTCTTACTAGTTTTGTTAATAATTGGATTGAAGTTTTAATTATTACGCACAATTAATCTTTACATATAACAACTCCCAGATATAACTTGATTTGCAATTGGAATATTACAGAAGCTAGTTAAACTACATTCTTCAAGAGGAAACAGAACTGATTTATTTAAAAAAAAATAAAAATCTTTTATGCATTTCACTGCTTCAATGATTTCATTCCTATCTTTGAAAAACAAGGCAGTGTCCCTGCAAACTGACACAACTTAAATGTTTTCCCTAATGCTATAATTCCTTGAAAATTTTCTTTTTTTTATGTGAAGGGCAATTATGTGTGTTGCTAACAAAAACATAAACAATTTCAAATCTGCCAGAATCTTGCTAAACGGGTACATCCTTTGTATAGGGTTTTGATAGTTTGATAGTAACTGCAAAACCCCTCAAATGTTATTGTTTTAAGTCAAGTCACCTTTATTTATACAGCACTTTTGACAATACAGATTGTTTCAAAGCAGCTTTACAGAGATAACAGGAAAATAATGCAACAAAGTTAGTTTCCAGAAGAAAATGGCGCCACAGTCCAGCTTAAAGGATAATTCCGGTATTTAACACCTTGAGTCTATATTGTAGTTTGTTTTGGATGAACAAGAGAGTGGTGGACAACATTTTTTTGACAATGGTTCCTCTCTCGAGTTTTTGACTATAATAGAATTGGCCATGGACCCATTTAACATTGGAGTCAATGGGCATGTCCGAAAATGTCATTAAAACAGCCAATAATGTTCGTTTACAAAACTGTTAAACTCACCGAGTGGTTAGTGGTGTTCGTTGATGATTATAAACAATATATCGTCGCAATATATGATTCCAATCCGTTTATTTTGCTATAGTGGAACTATTTTTTCAGACACTTCACAACCGTGTAACTTCCGCTCAATATTTGAATCTGAAGCGTTAGCACACTCCCGGCCACTTGATGGCGATAACTGATGTTTATGTCTCGCGGGACACTCACGGTCACAGTCGAGTTCAACTTCATATTGCACTGGTCAGTGGTCACGTCTTTCAATATTTTCAAGGTTTTGTTTGTTTATTTGGCTTACTCTCCCGGAGCACAGTTGCTCTGCTCGCTAGCCTTATGAGAAACGGAAGCGAGCAAAAAGACTACATCGACCAAATGTAAACAGCCCCCTTTCCGTTTCCGGTAGCGCATTTATATTAACGAGCACTCAGTCCTTCAACAGAATTCAATGGGATTTTACAAAATGACGAATAAAACACAACATAAACTGTATTTCGCAACACTTTTTGTTTCTGGAACATCAACTAACACCACTAATCACTCGGTGAATTTAACAGTTTTGTAAACGAACATTATTGGCTGTTTTAATGACATTTTCGGACATGCCCATTGACTCCAATGTTAAATGGGTCCATGGCCAATTCTTTTATAGTCAAAAACTCGAGAGAGGAACCATTGTCAAAAAAATGTTGTCCACCACTCTTGTTCATCCAAAACAAACTACAATATAGACTCAAGGTGTTAAATACCGGAATTATCCTTTAAGTAAGTTCAGTGATGGTTCATTTTTGTTGTAAAAAAGTTATTAATTTAGTTCATTTATATATAGCCACTCTGGAGAAAACAGTGATGCCATCGTCCAGCTCAGTTCAGTTCTCATATAATAACGTCAATGCAGGCAGATCTATAATATTGTTGAATATTAAATGTCCCCAACTAATCAAGCCAAATACCAACTTAAAAAAAGTTGAGTTCTAATAATAAATAAGATAAAACTATACTCTTAACCATATCATCTGTAGTCTACCATCTAGTATCAATCTAATATTACTACTAATGTGCCTTCCTTGAATAAACCCAGTCTGTTTCTCGTCTATAACATTTTCTAATCCTTTTTTCAGCCACACAGAAAGTGACTCACCGATTCCCCAAAGCTGGGAAACAAAAGGCCTGCGCGAGGTTGACATGGGCACTACACACACACACACACACACACACACACCAGGGTGGGTCCGTGCCACACACATTCCACACACGAACAAGACACATTTCACACGTCTTGCTGAGAACATTACGGTGTTTTTCTGATTTAATATTTTAAACCTTATATTTAACGTTCTGAATGCGATAATGGTGCATTAATGGAGGATATCTTGCTCTAGCCGAGCTGGCTGCGCCATTTATGCAAACTTCTGAAATTATGTAATTCATACACAGATTAAGCTACATGATGCATTCACTAATAAATATAAATAATTAATATATTGAGGGTATTTTTACTAACCCGACGATCAGAATGACGACGATGGCGACAGCAAAGTAATTCGTCTGGAAATAAAGCAGGTTGCTGATGACTCTGTTGTTCCATTTGCTTAAATCTTTGACATCAGGTTTGGAGAATCGGTCCAGGCCAGGGCAAAAGTCATCCCACGGCCTCAGCGGCGCGAGCTCCATCCCTGCCATGATGAGGATCTGATCACTGACAGCTCGGTGCCACTGCCAACGGGACCGGGCGATGACGTCACGCGTGCGGGAGAACGCGTCGATCCGGGGAACACAAGTGGGCGGCCCGAGGGATGTCTGTGATTGGTCAAGTACAGTGGATCAAAATAATATTCCAATTCAGTAGCTGTTAACGTTTGTCAGTGTCATTATTCATAATTAATGTATTAAATATTACACAGTTCAGCAGTTTGGATGTCACATGGTACTAGTTACTTTTCTTCATGCTCAATCACAAAATGCTGGCCGTCCAATTCAAGCGTCACATCCGGTCTAGAAACTGTGCGTCACATTTGTTGAGTTAAAATAAATTATGGCATCAAGATATCTAAAAATATGACATTAGGACTGAGTTAAACTTCACTATAATTTGAATAGAAACTGACTCCTCCTTTACTGGACGTGTGTTGTTAGTTAAAGCTCAGGGTTTATGCTGCTCAAGTGTTAGATAAAAAGCCTACCTCACTAATTAAAATGACAATCAATCAATTTGTGTGTAGTATTAATGATAAAATGTTTCGCATGTTATTTCGAGACAACAGTAGGCCTACACTTTATACACCGTAATATTCTGCTGACTTCTTCAAAACTTCATGTTGTCATCTAGAGATTCAAAGCTGTATTTGTAATAACCACTTGACAGAAATACATGGGGTAAAAATGATCAAAACTAGGGTTAAGCAAAAGGTTTAATCAAAGAACAAACATACAAAAAGCATCACACAGACTTGCATAAATACATATATATTAATAACATTTTATATGTATATATATAAAAAAAACTATATATCTTAACATACAGGCAAGCATTAGAAAAGTAAATGTAAAGCATGGTGGGAAATAATTTAGCTTCGGTGTATCTGATATTCCAGAAGGCTTTGGTGCATCTTTTAATGTGACAGATATCAGAATAATTATGGTGGAGATGAAGGATCACTGCAAATATTGTAAACACTTATTTTGTGAATTAGATTTTTTGTCCATTTACCTTTATATACACAAAATTAAAACAATTAAGTCACATCTAAACCAGCACAGTTCTCCAGTAGTGATGAGCAATGACGTCCATTTCAGTGTTTATCCCCCAGAAGCCCATCACTCAAACAGAAATGAAGACTTATCATACAGATTACAGACTCGTAATAACTTTATTCCCCAAATTAAAAACAGTGACAAATCAGGGAATGCGGCAGTAACGCATGAATCTTTTCACAATATCTATATAGTCACTAGAAGTATTTATCATTTTGCAGTGCCACTGAAATGGTAGAAAGCTTCTCCCACACAGTATAAAAATAATAAACCCATAAAGCAGTAAAATATTTATATGCTCTAAATAAATGTTCATCTCTCAACATTTCAACGCTATAAAAATAGTTTACAAATCTGACAATTATTCAGTAGTGAATGACTTTAATAATTTTATTTTTGTCTTTAGTTTGCCAAGCAAAAAAAGTCAGCAAAAAAAGAAAAGATTTGTAAACTAAAAATAAATTAAAAGTTTCAACTAAAAAATCCTGACCCACACAAGGCCGAACAAGAGTTTGAGTGTGTGTGTGTGTGTGTGTGTGTTAGTTTGAGGTCTGGGACATGAACCAAACCCGTTTGTGTAATCATGGGAGATTTTATTATTGTATCAAACACAAGATGTGTCAGACCAGCACCAACTTGAATTTCAGGAATCAGCTTTGCATTACAAACAAAGCTTTACACACGTGTGAGGCGTATCCATACGGGTGTGTTACTTAAAGACATCACTAACAATTACAGATCGCAGTTTAAAACCCTGAATTGAGAACGACCTCTGAGCGTTACCAAGGTCACTGAGCGTTTCTACCTGACCTTTACTCAAGAGACGGTCTGAGTCTGCACTGAACTAAAGCCTAACCAAGCTTGATTTCTTATGTGGACAGACTATATAGTTGGAGAAAGTCCCTTATAATCAATTTGGCAACTAATATACACCACAGTGTGAGTGTGTGTGTGTATGTGTGTTCAGGGTTCACACAGTAAATGAAGTGAACTGGCAGCTTGTGTCTTGCTAACATGCTTGATTATAAAAAAAAGAAAGAAAGAAGGAAAGTAGTTTAAACAGAACAGCACTTTTGATTCCAGGCCTATGGTTTTATTTCTGCTATTAGGCATTAAACGCTCTCAATGAGGAGTTCTTCCACAGATCGCAACATGCACACGTTCACAGCATTTCCACAGGGATAAAGATGATCAAAATCTCTCATCACACTGATAAACACACAACTAAGACGCAAAGAGAACTCAACAGTGCTTAAACCGAGAGAGACCGCAACTCCTGAGCTTAAGGACACTTAGAGGATCGCATGGACTTCACACCGCAGCTGACACACACACACACACACACACACACACACACACACACACACACACACACACACACACACACACACACACACACACACACACACACACACACACACACACACACACACACACAGAGAAGGGGAAAGGCCACAGTGTTGGGAAAGGGTCTCCTCATATAAGCACAGATCTTCTCGGCTTCATGCGGTTCGGTGTAACACTTCATTTGCACCCAAAACCTCTTACAATTTTGTAATAATTTGAAACCTTTCCCACAAGACTGGCTTTCAGTGCGTTAAAGATAAAGTCCACACTTACACAGCCATATTAAAGTCTTTAAGCCAGCCACACATTGAGAAGACCGATTCCTCCTCTTCCGACAACCCTGGGTAAAGTCCCGATCATCCTGACGGTTCTACAGATTATCTAATCAGATCTTCCTGTGGTGTGTGAAGTATGGAAGCTTGTTTCCGACACAGAATAAAGATAAATCTGAAAGATAAATCTGACTTTATTTCTCACAATTGCGTGATATAGTGTCAGAAGTGCGAAATATAAACTCACAATTGCGAGTTAAAAAGGAAAATTACTTTTTCCTCAGAATTGTACGTTTATATCTCGCAATTCTGCCTTCAACATGTTGTTTGTTAGCTGACAGAACTTATCACGTGAAGCGAAACGATACCCAATCAGAAGACAGAAGACGCTCGCGCTGTAACGCGTGAAGTCCATGTTCACAGCGACTCCAGGACTTCACCTGAACGCCCGCCTCTCCTGCTCACGCCACGGCTCTACTCACACTCGAGGAACAAAGCGGTCACATCTATGATTTCTTATCGGCATGTTTAAAAACATCTCTTAGTCAGGCTCAGACTACAGGAGTTTATAGATCCTAGCCGCTTGTGAACATAAGCACATGAGGAGAATCTTCAGATTTATATCTCAAATCTCAAACACACACTACAAGATTTGAAAATTGTAGCGCATCACACACACTACATGATATTATTAAGATGATCATGCCAGATTTAGCTCCTCACGGATGTAAACGTACGTTTATCTCAACAGGTTATGCACGTTATAGAGCAGTCACGTCCACACGCCGCTCCCGTTCAAAGCACCGCGCGGTCACGGCTCAAAGGTGCTCGTTCCCTTCTCTCATTGGCTACTGTGAAAGAACTGACGCAATCATAGTCGTAATCATCTCGATTTAAAATCCTAAATATCAAACACGTTTGATGAAATCGGCTTGGCCCGATGTGTCCACGAGCAGGAGTGTGTTTCCCGAAAGCACCGTTAGTTCTGCCGTTATCAGCAGTTCAACGCGTCGTGTTTCCCGAAGCCATCGAACCAGCGAACATTAGCAAACAGCATCGCCCAGTTGTGTGACTGGAAACTCTCCATCTGTAAATCCTGATCTTGAGCATAATAAGCAAGCTGTCATTCAGTACAGCCGGTGTCTTTAATTTATAATACATACTAATGTCATTTACGTCTTTTAGTTTGTCAAGAGATGTAAAGGGGCTAAGTGTAGTTTTTCTACTAAAATGAATCCATTTTTTATTACCTGTGTGTGAAGGGGTTGCAATCTCACAATAAAATGATCCACTTGGCGGGTTTTGCGATTACCTCTGAAAGCAAGTATTCCTATTTCTGTGTGAAGTCTCCGGGTCGGATTTGCCGCAAAATCCAGTGACGTGACTGAGACCTGCATGCGCTCCCGAGCCTCTCGCCTCGTCTACTGACTGCACTCAACAGCGACGACACTACAACTTTATGACATGGAGTGAGTCTGCTAACACTAAGAAACGACCAGCACAACACAGACTCCAACACAAACTCCACATAATGATAAAAAAATCAAAAAAAGCACGCGCACGAGCACTCGCTTGTAAACGTATTGGTTGCGATCTGAAACATCACCGCTAGATGCCGCTGAAAACTCCACATAGCCCCTTTAAAGCGTCATTTTCTGATGAGTGCGCATGTGTGAACGTGCTCTAGTGTGTGAACGAGTCTATGATTGAATCTGGAAATAAAGCAAAATAACTGAGGAAAAATAGAAATATTCCTCAGATGCCATGTCTGTAATCTATAGCAAAACATCCAGCGTTAATTCGATCTCAAACAGTTTCATTTAAAGTAGTTATTACTCCACTCCTGCGTGACGTCATAAACCAACGTGGTTGAACGACCAGTTTCCAACAGTACGGTTTGGGGAAACAGCCGCGACTAGCTACCGTATTTTCCGGACTATAAGTCACACTTTTTTTTCATAGTTTGGCTGGTCCTGCGACTTATACTCCGGAGCGACTTATACTCCGGAAAATACGCTAGTTGACTTCTTCACCAATGCATCGCACTACGGTAGTGAAGCACGAGTTACAGCGCTGTACGGGAAACACACTCCTGATCGGGAGGTTGATCTGTAAACACCGCACATTACCAGATAATCCGGGCCAAACATTGGACTGACCATTTGCCAAAATCAAGACTTTCTTCTCAGATTGTGTGAGGTAAATCGGGCACAGATCGGCCTAAAACTCCTGCAGTGAGAGCCAGGCTTTATGCGGCCCCAGATTACAGTGGCATCAACACTGAAACTAAGAGGGATATCATTAGGCATGAATTATATCGATAACCATATATGGTAGCAATGATAAGCACCAAGAAGCCGAACTTAGGCTCTTTAGTAGTCCTGGGTTAGCATGTGAACCCTTCCTGTGGCAAAAAACAAAAAAAGCAACAAAAAAAAAAGGCATATCAACCCTAAAAGAAATAAATCCTCCAAGCCTGCAGGGGGAGCCGTCATCCAACCTCCTCAACAACGGTCCACAAACAGTAGAGCGCTGGCGCTTGCAACGCCAAGGTCATGGGTTCGATGCCCAGGGAAAGCAAGAACTGATAAGAATATAAAACGTGTACCTTGAAATCGCTTTGGATAAAATCATCATTTAAATGTAAACAACTGGGACTCTTCTCACGTGCTTCTATCCACACGGTGTGTTTCATGAGAAGCACAGAAACGATGTCGGGTGGGGGTTTACTGTATTAAGATCAGGGCCAGATTACCGTCTCAGCCAGACGGAGATATTTCCACTGTGCAGACACTGGAGTTAAAGTGAGGATCAGGCATCTCTTCATGTCCGTCACAAACCACTCAGAAAACCTCCCACTCTTACCAGAAGTCACGAGCAAATGGATATAATGAATGATTATAAATCTATAGTTCTTTTTGAAAATGAAAAATTACACCTGAACCATGCCGTACAACTTAGTTCCTTAGTTTGTGGTTCGCTTCGCAGTTATCAATCCGTTTCTTTCCTGAAGTCCAGAGTGGAAACAGAGCGTCACATTTCGTCCCTCTTACGAGGCTTTAGATTTTCTTGCTCTTGGTGACGTCTTGTCGTCTGGTTTCGTGACTCCATTCACTGAACCCCCTGCCAACAACAGATAACAGCGTTAGGGAGGACAACAGGAGCTTCAACGACTGGATCTGCAGCATTTTTTTAGACTAAGATTGCTATGAAAAATGAAAGCCAAGAAACAAAAAATGTGTGTGCCTATGAGATTTTGTTAAGGAGCTTTACCAAAAACAGCCACCAGGTGACACTCACATTACTTTGATTTTTTTTTGTAACTGGAGTCGCACGGGTATATCTGTGGCAATAGCAACTATACATTGTATGGGTCAAAATGATCCATTTTTCTTTTATGCCAAAAATCATCAGGATATTAAGATCATGTTCCATGAAGATATTTAGTAAATTTGCTACCGTAAATATATAAAACATGTATTTTTGTGAGTGAATGCAGCACAATCTTGAACGTGAACACAACTTTAAAAGAGATTTTCTCAATGTTTCGATTCCAGATTTTCAATAGTTGTATCTCGACCAAATATTGTCCTATCCTAACAAACCACACATCAATGGAAAGCTTATTTATTCAGCTTTCAGATCAAGTATAAATCTAAATTTCAACAAATTGACCCTTATGACTGGTTTTGTGGTCCAGGGTCACATATGACTTGCATCACAAATCAGAGGCGGAACCTTGACTCTTCCCAATGATATGTTTCCTCAAGATTAGAAAAGTATTTGATTTTAAAATAGTGCAGTAAGCGTGACCGCCCATTAGGGGGAGGTTTTACAGTACCGTTTCCATTGTAAATCATTGTCCAATTTTTAAAACAGTTTCCACAGGATGAACTTTGAGTGTTTATGTCTTTGATTGACACCTGATTTATGAGGACTACTCAATATCTGATAGGAAAAAAGGCATTAAAAAGAATCCCCGCCAGCAGCATCACCAGTGAGAAACTGACAAGTAACAACTTGGGCATCAAACGTTTATCTGAAGTGACTTATCTAGATGTTCAGATGCTTATTCTTCAACATGGTGGAATACACAGAGACAGGCGACCCACCTCATATAGAATTAAAACTTTTTACAATAATATTATGATTTTATTTAGTTTGTTCATTTGTTCCTATAAAAAAATTTGTGTACAGACGTCAATGTTGTCAAAATAATCCCCGTTCTCACGGATCCGTGAAAAAGACTGTATTCTGCTGCCCGGCCAGTAGATGGCGATGACACTTAGAAAAGAAGCACCGCGCGCTTATAGACTGAACATGTCAAACGTCACAGTTGACACAAATATGCAGTTTTGTCATTTACACGAAGATGATAACGGTATCGTTTTCAAAAGGGGAACTTTGAAACGTCCCCAAAACGCCAATGTTGTGCAAATGAACGGTCATAAAATGCATTTTTTTGTGTAAGTTAAAAACAGTGTTGCGTAAATATCCCATAATCTTGCACAAAATAAATATAGATAGAAAGATTGTAATTTATCATTATAATCTACATGCAAAATGTCTTTCAGGAAAGACTCACCTCTGGAGTCCTTCTTGCTGGGTCTGCTTTTCGGGCTGACAGCTTTCTTCTTACTGGCCTGGATTTGAGATTGTTCTCTCCACTTCTTTAGCTGGAAGTTGATGAATTTCCACATCATCCAGGCCTGGGTCAGGCAGATGGCCGACAGACAGGTCATCCTGAAAGAGGACAGTCAGTTTGAGCTCTGCCCTCACTGTAAGATCCTCCAGGAGGACCGTCAATCACATCAGGGAACCCTTGAATGCCTCAGGGTTCGGTGTTTGGCCCGCTCCTGTTCTCAATATACACACCTGCACTGAGGCCAGTCATTCAGCCCTGATGGCAACTTTGAAACCTGCTATAGTAATGACTTCCAGCTCTATCTGCTGTTCAGGCATGATGACCCCTCATATACATTTAGTGTAGGCCTATTTTAGTTTTTTTATATATATTATTTCATTCTGTTTTTCTCTGTTGTCACTGCCAGAAATGCTGCGTGATCATGTGGATCCAGGTTCTTTTGTTGATCTGTTCTGCCGCTGTTTGCTTGTTAAAATAAACCCGTGATCAATTATTTTTGTATTTTTAACGGGTCACAGACACTCGTTACATTTATTTTTATTTAATGGCAATTCAATATTATAATCTTATCAGTTGATGGTTAAAGGGGTGGTTGATTGCGATTTCACTTTTTTCATTTTAAATAGTGTGTAATGTTGCTGTTGGTGCATGAACAGTATCTGCAAAGTTGCTGCGCTGAAAGTTCAACGTAAGCAGAGATAGCGTCTTTTAAAAATCAGGAAGTTTAATGCCTACAAAAACGAATCGAATGGGACTACAACGAGATACTTCCCGGGTTTTATACGTAACTAACCCATACATTTACATCAACCCTCCCTCCGGAATATGGAAAAAAATGGGGCGTGGCCATATTTCTGCAGCTTCGTGGAAGAGGAAGAGTTATAGTGGAGAGCTAGCCATGCCGTCTAAAGTGTGTTATTTTCACCCAGCTGTCATGTCTTCTGTGTTCGGCTGTCAGGTCTTCTGTGTTCGGGCTTCCTATGGACGCTGTAGTTCGTCAACAATGTTTAAAATTTCTGTTTGATTATGTTCCTGAAAATTACAATCGTAGCTCTCTGTGCTGCGCATTTTACGGAAGACAGCTTCCAGAATCTCCACGAATTCAATGCCGGATTAAACAAGAAACTGTTACTAAAACATGAAGCAGTTCCAACTTTAAACCCAGAGGCAGCAGTTGTTGGGCCACAACCTGTAAGTAAGACTTAATCATTTTAAATGTTTGCATGTATAATTTCAGACGTAATGTATTAGTTTTATCAAGGACGTAAACAAATGCCAGCGCTGGCTTTAGCTACTTAGTTATGCTATTTCGTGTGTCTATGACAAACGCGTACAAACATTTTTAACCTGAATTTGTAATTATGTACTAATTTTGTAAATGTATTTTCCATGTATCCTTTATGACGTCATTTTTCGATTTGATCAAGTACGTAAACCAATGCCAACGCGGTTTGTTTATAGTAGCCAGTTAGTTCGATGCTATTTATAAGACAAACGTGTATAAAGGAAAAAAAAATTATATGTAATCGCAACAGCAAACTTCAGCTGCGGTGTTACTCAGTCATTTATTCTGTTATATTACATGTTTAATCAGGAGAAAACCGTATCTCAAAAGCTAACAAGTGGCAGCAGTGGCATTTTCAAGTAACAGTATCGAAATTATTATATAATAATAGTAGAATAGAATAATAATAATAAAAAAAAAATTACCATTCAGAAGCGTTTTGTAAGAGCCGTGTTTGGGGAGGTTCTGCTTGACTCTCTTCATTGCCGCTTTCTGGGTCTGATTCTGGCTCAAACTGATACGGGCGTATTGACACCATTATTTACATTTGACCGGAGCACATGCAAGTTTCACCCGTAAAGGTGATGGGCGTGAAGTTTCCGGACAACGTGCACTGCGCAGTTTAGCCAATTACAACACACCGGCCCAACTAACCAATCTGAGCCCATGCCTGTTTCTGAGGGAGTGGTTTCATAGAATCAGGAAGTCAACCGGTCGTTCAAATGACAGAGGATAAATCAGCTTACAATAAAGGTCAAATTTATGAAAAATAAGGCTTAAAAAAAAAAAAAAAAGACTTAGACATGTTATATTGCACCCCATAAACACAATCATGCAAAGAAAAAAAGCAGTAAACCACGCCTTTAATAATCGGATAACGAGCGGCGGTTGTTGGTTGGGAAAATTAACCGAAATGAGCATCCGTAGTCAGCATACATAATGATTGATTACGATATTACCCAGCATGCATCCAGGCTAGGGATGTTAACCGATGACCGTTTGACCGATGTCTCTTCGGTTCGGAGCTGTCATTTTCTGAAATGAGCCGCGGCAATGTTTCAAATGAGCTTCTAACGCTAGATAAACGCCTTTATTTTCAACGCGATCACCTTGTACCCAAACCATTTAGAAACTAAGGAGGCGTTTGTCCGCCGATTACATACAAGCTCCTCGGCGCCGCGTTTGCGGGAATCATTCGCGCTGTTGGGGATTTTTAAAAAGTGACGTGAGTGGAAGGGCGGCGCCGTGTGTGTGTGTGTGTGTGTGTGTGTGTGTGTGTGTGTGTGTGTGTGTGTGAGCGGAGGCAGAGCGGCGGAGAGAGTTGCGAAATTGCAGGCGCGGCTCGAGATGGCTGTTATTTCAAATAGCGTACCATATTTTAAACTAATCGGTTAACCGGTTTTAACCGGCTAACGAGGCTCGGTGGTCGGTCAATAATTTTTTTAGTTTTCGCCATCCCTAATCCAGGCTTACAGTCACTTCATTGTTCAGTTAGAATATTAGATCCATCTACTAAATGAATAAAAGTAAATTACACAGAGCAAGCAAACATGTGGGCGACGGCCTACCTGACAGTGAGCACATTGAAGTTTCCATCCGCTAAGGAGAATCCCTGATGATCTGTGCGGGACAGGCCGAATCCGAACGTCAACACCGAGACCGTGAGTGTCAGGAGGCGGGTGACGACGAACAGCAGAGCCCACAGTGTGAACCTAAGAGAGAAACACAGCACAGGGCATTTATTAAAGTGAAGATCCAGCTTTTAATGTTGTTTATGTGTCTATGTGATGTTTTTAATACACTTTAAGACACACCATGTGTAAGTTCATAAGTCGACAGCATTGCTGAGTATTTTCTGCTTAAAACTGCAGTGAACCAAAGACAGTCTCAAACACACGGTGTGAAATCGCTGGTGTTTCTGACGTCACAAACTACCTTGACCAATCAGATCAACGTGTGATCGTCAACCAGTGGATCTCTGAGTGAGTGAGTGAGTGGAGGCAGGGCTCATTTGCATATTCATAGAGCCGCACATACTAAATGAGGCAAGGGTGTCGAGTTACATACTAGCTATTTTAAGATTTTTTTAAAATATGTAATTTTGGTGATCAGAGATGGGTTTAGGGATACAGGGATCGACTACAGGGCGACTTTAACAGTTCAAAGAAGGTCTCTGCAGAGGAAGCGTGTGTGGGGAAAAGAAGTAGGCGTTATATAACGTTATAACAAAATGATTATAAGATTATAAGACAGGAAAAATGTGGAAATAAGCACAATAACTTGAGGGCTGAAGATAGGAAGTGAACGAACCCTTTCTGCTTGTTCTCATCGCTGAAGTAGAAGAGTCGTGAGGCGTGGAACAGCATCTCCACCAGGTAATGTGGCACCAGGAGAACCAGACCTAACCGGTGGAGACTGAGAGACCACACACACACACACACACACACACACACGCACGCACACACACGCACACACGCACACGCACGCACACGCACACGCACACACACACACACACACACACACACACACACGTAAGATTCAATGTTGAACCAGTCAAAAATACACGTCTATAAACTAGAAATGAACCCCTATTGCTGCACTCATCTACCATGTGCTGTGCAGACAGAAAACATGATGATCAAACAGAAAACTTAATAAACTTAATAAATTAATAAAAAAATGTATGTGTTTCTCAGTGCAAGAGTCTGAGTTGGTCTTTTTCTGGGTCCCGTTTTGATGTTCAGACTCATTTCTGACTTTCTAAAGGTAATAATTCTCCCCATTACAAGCCATGTTTCCATCCACACATTTTTTTAACCAAATTAAATGAAGTGTTGAATAAAAAATGCCTTATGGAAACAGTAAAATTCGATTGAATTTCATGAATATCGACTCATGAAATACGTTCGGTCTCATTGGATCTCATTGGATTGATCGATATACGGCTTATGCGATAAACTATGATGGAAACGTTATTTGCCGAATAAATAATGAATTGCATTTTGTCTAGCAAAACTTTGTTTTCAAATGTTGGCTTGAATGTTGTGCGATTCAGTGCGAAAATGAACAGAAGCACCTTAAAATGTCTCAAATCAATTCCATATACCAATACGTCATTACACACAGGTTTGTATCCGCTTTAAAGCCGTTGGATGGAAACACACTTTCACCAGCTTTATCCGCATGAGTTTTTTTTACCGAACTTCAGATAATTCGATTGGAAGTGGATGTAAACTCAGCTACAGTTATGATGATAATGACTCCGCTATAGCCGATCTAGAAGACCTGCTCTGCATAACTGCACACAGTCACAGTGCAGAGCGAGTGTTTAAAGGAGATCTCCAGCGGCCGCTCGTGAACAGCCACTGTCCTCCTCATCACCGCAGACTCAGCAGAACACACTCACTTCAGGACATAGGCACCGGTGATGTGGAATATGTAAAGGCAGATATAGTAGAGTTGACGGGGAATATCCTCCTAAACACAAAAATAAAGCCAATTTTAATTTAATTGCATATTACAAGAACCATATTGCATAACACTGTACAATAAGGTTTATTAGCTAACTACCTTAGTACCTAAGAATGAACAATACTTCTACAGCATTTATTAATATTAATTTCAACATTTACTAATATATCATTACAATAAAAGCTTGTATTGTTAGCATTAGTTAATGCACTGTGAACTAGCATGAGCAAACAATGAACAGCTGGATTTCTATTAACTAGCATTAGCAAAGATCAACTAATGCGGTAATACATGTACTGCTCATGGTTAGTTCATACATTAACTAATGTTATACCGAGGTCTGGGGGAATACTCGATTCTGATTGGCTGCAGGGTGTCCATTAAAAAGTGATGTAAAGGAGTTATAAAACCGTTAGATTTCGATTGTAAAACTAATTAAAATATAAACTAATGTTTTAAAAATGTGTTATTTGGCAAGTGAGCGTGGTATAAGCGGGTCTGTCACCGCGTTAACCCTTTCCTAACTAATAAAGCTTATTGTGGAGAGTTTCCCAGTGCATAGTGTACAGGACTACACCCTGACCCAAGCCTCACCTTTCGCACTTTCTGGAAGTACAGTTCAGGGAGAGCGTGGAGCCAGTAGGCGATCTGACAGATGTAGAAGAACTTCACCTGGAAGCTAGAAGACAGAGAGGATTGTGGGTCAGCACATGTGACGCGCGTCTCAACGGGATCTGAACAGTTGCTCTGTGTTTTTTGGACAGTTAAACTACAAGGCATTTGAGATCCTGCAATAATCAACACTGGACAATGATGTGCTCAATGTATTCTAGTCCAGTCGTCTTCATTTATACCCAGGGGTGCACATCACTGGTGCGCAGGTGCGCATGCGCGACACAAATCAAGAATGCGTAATGCCACTTGTGTTACTGCGCGCCTTTGTGTAA